>NC_000076.6:82297249-82616249 GCF_000001635.26 Mus musculus | reverse complement strand
GTTGAACATTATGTGGTATGAATGATTTCCCTGAACACTCTGGCACTCACTGGTCAGTTTGCAGACCTGCCCTCCCACTTCAGGAAAGTTCTCCTACTCTGATTGACTTCTGGGGTGCAGCTTCATTTCCATAGAAGTTGTTTATTTTGGATAAACAGGAACCTGACTAGCACAGTGCATTGACTAGCCAGATTTCTATAATGCCTAGAGGCAGCACAAGATGGAGCCACTGGATATGGTTAGCTCTGTTTCTCTCAGCACATTAGACATTGTGATCAGTCATCAGCTTAGAAAGACACTTTTCTCTGCTTCCATCTTCAGTTGCTAAGTCTTTTCTGAATGGCATTACACGGGGATTGACCTGCTTGTCTAGGAACATGGGACTATCCTGTAATGTTCTACCATCTGTACACTCTCTGCTGTCCTCATCTTCTGGGAATTTGACCCCCAAGCCTCTCTTCCTGGGGAGCTCATGCTCTGGTCTATTCACCATCTTCTATCCAGAGTCTCAGTACAATGTCAGGATGTCAGGAAGCTATGGGCTGGATAATGGCCCAGGTACTATGGACTCTGTCCTTCTCATCCCATGATATTCCATCCTCTCACTTCTCCCTTGAAGATCCTGGTGCTTTCCCACAAGAAGTTGCTGAATGTGGCTACCTGGAAGGACAACCAAAGAGGGCTGCCAGAGAGGAGGCCACTACCAATTAGTCAAGCAACCTCAGCTGCATCATCACAAGCATCTGTAGTATGGAGGTCTGGTAAACACGGTGTGGGCCTCTTCCTTCCCTGGATGCCACCATCAAGTGAGATATAGGTCGTTCACATCACTGTGTGAACCTAGAATTCCTCTGCAGGTAAGGGCTTGGGAAAAGGGTCATGTGCAGAAGTGCTAGTGGTTGATATCACTGGTTATTCCTTAAATATGAGAAATCCGAGTATCCAGCTGTTACAGAGCACCTTCCTTCCTTGATTCAGCAAAGATGCTGCTCACTAACCTATCAGTGGGGTGGTGGCAGATGGGGAGCAAGCAGAGTATCATAGGCTTGCCTCTCAATGTGATTGGTAATTCCTGGAAGATCATTAGTGGAGGGATGTTCAGGGTCTTAGAAACTCCTCTTCGCTCTCATCTGACACATGGCAGCATGTACTGACAGAGGTCCCTCTAACCCTTATAAGAACACCCTGAAGGCAATATTTAGATTATGATTGGAGATGAGACATTCAGAGGGAGAGAGGCAGTGTGCCTCACCAAGCATGACTTGGGAGCCACAGTTTGATAACTTTAACTGATGAAGGGAACCACCAGATATCTTCCACTGTTGTCCCTGGGTTGTTTTAGAGTCGTGATTATCTGGAACAAGACCTTTTTAGTTTCATTTCCACCACAGTGACTGGAACTTCCAGGTTATACTGCATTGCCACAGTGAAGCCAAGGCACATGTGCAAAGGGGACACCCATGTCATATCCACAGTCAAGAGCAGAGATAAATAAATGCATGCATGTAAGCTTGCTTGCATGTGATCATCTAAAGCTCTGTGCTATTGTGCAGGCTGGTACCCAATCCTAAGGAATGGCACTGCCCAAATTGTTGTTGTTCAATTAAGATAATGAGCTTGATCCTCTATAGACAGGCTCACAGGTGAACTTCATCTAGAGCATTCCTCTGTGAAGACTCTCCCTCCAGGTCACTTCTCCTGCACTACTTTAGATTTCTAATTAAAGGGCATGAATTGCTCCCAGTGGCACCATATCTCCCAACATTGAAAATTGTCAGATTTTGTGACTAGAGGTTTCAGCTTCTCATTTACCTAGGCTCAAACCTGACATCTTGTAGTGTGTCCTACCTAGCCCTCTCAGCTTCTCCCTACATTATACCTGACACTGTTTTCACTCAGCCATCAGCTCATCACTGGGATGTCTCTACTGTGTCCTTGACTAATGCTTTCTACACAGGGATTAAGATTTCATAGCAGATTCCTTTGCCTTCAGGTTGATCTTTTTTTCTATTTCCTCTGCCAGGTGCTTTTCCAGGTGTGGAGTCCCTCCCTCCAAAAGAGGTTAGCAACTGGTCAGACTTTCAGTGCATTTTACTTCTGCTAGCCTGTGCTTTGAGTAGGTCCAATTCAGTGCTACTAGGTATGTATGATGCCTACAGACTTTACCGTAACTTTTACAGATGGTATGGGCACTGAGAGTATGTAACCCCACAAAGCATTTTAAATTAGTTACATATGTTCTCACTTATGACCTATTTGCTGTCTCCTCTGTCTGTCTCTTATTTTCTCAGTTTCTGTATCTGTCTGTTACAGCTTGTCTCTGTCTCTGCATTTGTTTCTGACTCTCTTCTGTTCTCTTTCTCTTTTCCTCTGGGTCTCTGTCTCTGTTTTTCTGTCTTTCTGTCTCTCTCTGCTCTCTGTCTTTTTCTCTCTTTGTCTCTCTCTGTGTCTCTCTTCTCCCCCCTCCCCCACCCTGTGTGTGTGTGTGTGTGTGTGTCTCTGTGTCTCTCTTCTCCCCCCTCCCCACCCTGTGTGTGTGTGTGTGTGTGTGTGTCTCTGTGTCTCTCTTCTCCCCCCCTCCCCCACCCTGTGTGTGTGAGTGTGTGTGTGTATGTGTGTGTGTGTGTTTTGACATATATATTTTGTGGGTAGCCTGTGGATGTCAGAGGATAACTCTATTGAGGCATTTCTCAAACCCCTAAAGGACCCAGAGATTTAACTCTATTTACTATTCTTGGAAAAGTTTTATAGGTGGAAGAACATGAAGGATCTGAGGCTGTGCCAGTCCATGCTGGAGAAGTACCTGACTGGACTGAGGAGTAGAAACCTCGGCCATGGACCATGAATGTGCTGTTCTCCTTCCCTGGATGACAGTCAGAACAATGGAATCTTCTCTGTCCTTCAGAATTTGCTTGGTTGTTGATTTGGGGATCCTCAATCTCTCAACTTAGTTCCCTAATGTCAAGTAGTATTGAATCTTAGCATCCTATTTTATTTGCCCCTGTTATTTCTGTCTACCTTTATTTTGCCAGAACTTTCTATGGCTGTGACAGTATGTTGGTGACACTTTAGGATTGGCAAGGCCACATCAGGGTCACCAGAGCCCTTACACAGGATAGTCTTCTTGTAACACTAATCTTGACTCAGTGGTGAGAGAGAACTTAAAACTCAGAGCATGACCTGCCCCAGTGTGGTTCCTGAGCCTGAGAGCTCCCAGCTCCACTGTCCAACCTTCTTGGTTTATTCTGGGTTAGGATCTTTTGCAGTCCTTTCTTGTCCGTGTCAACAACTACTTCAGTAGAAGCTGGAAGTCCAGAAGTCAGGGGGTAGGAGTTTCTTCACCACAAATCCAGAAGACAATATTCAGATGGTCTTCTTGGTCTCCCCTTAGAGACAGAACTGAAATTCACCCTGGACCACATCTTTTACATGCAGGTAAGATGATCACTTTAGATAACTTAGCTTTTGATGCTAAGACACTGGGATTCCAAAAAGCTATGAGAGGAGAGGGCGCAAAGTAGAGCTCTGTCCTGCAGCTCATACCATGCATAGCTGACATCCTGGGTTCTGTCCTCAGGGGGAAGCATGGGGAAATGTCTATTTCATGTCATAGGAAACTCCCAATCCGTCTCATGTCTCTGCACCTAGAGCAGAGGCTTTGCTTGAATCACATCCTAAAGCAAGTGAGGTTGGAAACGTGGTTGCATATGACTAGTTTTACCACACTTGCTGCAGCTGTTGTGAGGGATGTTCCCGGTACATCTTTATCCAATGCCATCCAGGTATGAGTTAGGTACTCTTGCTAGAATGACAACCCAATACTTCTAAATTGTCAATATACGGAAGGATAGGGTATTTAGCGTTTTGGTAAAAGTACCCATATCTGTCCATGACTGAGATAAATATACACTGTGTCCTTGTGAGAAAGGGGAAACCAGGCTGAAGAATGTCTCTCCTGAGGACCACTGCCCTGAGAACACAGAAACCCATCAAGGCTCACAGGAAAGGGCTACATTTGAAGCCCTGCTTGACAGGCCACAGAATCAGGATCTCTCCTTCCTCCAGGCTCTGTCCACTCTCTGTGTTTGAGCACTGGAAGCTCAGTTAGGCTGGATCAGAGTTGCAAACATCTCTGGTCTTCTCTTGCTTCACAGTTGGAGAGTACTGGAACACTGGATTAGCAGAGAGTTCAGGCAGGTTGAGAAATCTGCAGGGACTTAAGTGCTCAAGCCTCCTGAGAAGACAAAGACAACAGGGAGAGGAAGCCTCCTTACCTTTCTGTCTGCAGGAATTCTGGAAAAGTGACAGCTGCCATGGAGTGATGAAGGTTACATTTGGATATAGGAGAAGGTGAGCCTCAGGGCTCCTGATGGTTTACAGGTCACCAGAACAGCTGTCACCTTATGCATCATTACTTTTGGCCTCTGGTGGTTTGGGAGTTTATTCTGCTTTCAGGAAGGATTCTAGTACTTTCAGACAGCAGGTTTCACAGTGATTCAGGCCTTAGAGGTTCAAAACAACCCTGAGACTCCACCTCACACCAGTCAGAATGGCTAAGATCAAAAATTCAGGTGACAGCAGATGCTGGCAAGGATATGGAGAAAGAGGGACAATCCTCCATTGCTGGTGGGATTGCAAGCTAGAAATCAGTCTGGTGGTTCCTCAGAAAATTGGACATCGTACTACCAGAAGATCCAGCAATTCCTCTCCTGGGCATATATCCAGAAGATGTTCCAACTTGTAATAAGGACACATGCTCCACTATGTTCATAGCAGCCTTATTTATAATAGCCAGAAGCTGGAAAGAACCCAGATTTCCCTCAACAGAGGAATGGATACAGAAAACGTGGTACATTTACACAATGGAGTACTACTCAGCAGTTAAAAACAATTAATTCATGAAATTCTTAGGCAAATGGATGCATCTGGAGGATATCATCCTGAGTGAGGTAACCCAATCATGAACACACATGGTATGCACTCACTGATAAGCGGATATTAGCCCAGAAACTTAGAATATCCAAGATAAAATTTGCAAAACACATGAAACTCGGAAGACCAAAGTTTGGATACTTCATTCCTTCTTAGAATGGGGAACAAAATACCCATGAAAGGAGTTACAGAGAGAAAGTTTGGAGCTAAGACGGAAGGAAGGACCATTCAGAGACTGCCCCACCTGGGGATCCATCCCATATACAACTACCAAACCCAGACACTATTGCAAATGCCAGAAAGATTTTGCTGACAGGACCCTGAAATAGCTCTTTCTTGTGAGTCTATGCCAATGCCTGGCAAATACAGAAGTGGATGCTCACAGTCATCTATTGGGTGGAACACAGGACCCCTAATGAAGGAGCTAGAGAAAGTACCCAAGGAGCTAAAGGGGTCTGCAACCCTATAGGTGGAACAACAATATGAACTAACCAGTACCTCTAGAGCTTTGCCTCTAGCTGCATATGTAGCAGAGGATGGCTTAGTCAGCCATCAATGGGAGGAGAGGCCCTTGGTATTGTGAAGATCATATGCCCCAGCACAGGGGAATGCCAGGGCCAGGAAGGGGGAGTGGCTGGGTTGGGGAGCAGGGTGGGGAGTATGGGGGACTTTGGGGATAGCATTTGAAATGTAAATGAAGAAAATATCTAATAAAAAGAAACACATCTCAGCAATCAATATGGATATTATCACAGAATAGAGGGCTAGAAAAATGTTTTCCAAGTAAAAGGAACTAAAAACCAAGCTTGAGTACCAATCTGAAAATCCAATACTCTAGATTTTCAATGAAAATTAATCAAAAGAAATGGGACAGGACATCCAAATTCATAAAAGAGACATAGCTAAAGCTTAAATTACATATTGAACACTACACTTTAATAGTGGGTGATTTTAACACCCTACTCTCATCAACAGACATGTCATCAAAATAGAAACTATATAAAGAAATAAAAAATCTAGCAAATATTATAAATCAAGATAACTAACACACATCTACAGAACATTTCACACAAATGGGGAAAAAACAAACAAACAAAACAAACTTAGCCCCTCACTGAATCTTCTCCCAATCTGACTATATAACTGGTCACAAATGAACCCTCGACAAATACAAAAAATTAAAATGACACCCTTTCATACTATCAGATCACTGTGAATTAAAGTTGGACTTCAACAATGACAGAAAGCCCACAAATTCATGGAAACTGAACAACTCTTTACTCATTGTTCACCGAGTGAGGAAAGAAAGAAATTAAAGACTTCCTGGTATTTAATAAAAATGGGGGCACAATGTATCCAAATTTATGGCACACAGTGGTATCAATGATAAGGAAAGTTCATAGCAATAATTTCCTTCATAGATACATTGAAAAATATTGACTTAAATGTATACCTGAAAGCTCTTGAAAAAAAAAAAAAGCAGCAAACACATCTAAGAGGAGTGGCCAGAAGGAAATCATAAAACTCAAGGATGTAATTAAAACAATTAGAAACAGAGAAGAAAATATAAAGAATCAAGAAAACCAAAAACTGGTTCTTTGAGACTGTTAACAGGATAGAAAAACACTTAGCCAAACTACCTGAAAGACAGAGAGACAGTACCCAAATGAAGAACATCAGAAATGAAAATGGAGAAGTAAGAATGAACACTGAGGAAATTCAAAGAATCATTGGGTCTTCACAAGCCTGTACTCCACAAAATTGGAAAATCTAAATGAAATGAATTATTTTTCTAGATAGATAATACTTACTAAGGTTAAATCAAGATCAAGTAGACTATCTTAATAGTCCTATATCCCCGCTTAAGAAAATAGAAGCAGTCATTAAAACCTGCCAACCATGAAAAGCCCTGGGTCAGACAGTTTTGGTGCACAATTCTACCAGAATTCCAATGGGCTAATGCTAATACTCCTCAAACTATTCCACAAAGTAGAAACAGAAGGAATATTGCCAAATTCATTACATGGGGCTACATTCACCCTGATAACTAAAACAAACCAAGATGAACAAGAAAAGATAATTTCATACAAATTTCCCATATGAACACTGATGTAAAAATACTCATCAAAATACTTACAAGTCAAATCCAAGAACACAACAAAGACATCATCAAGATCAAGTAGACTCCATCTCAGAGAAGCAGGGTGGTTCAATATACAAAAATCCAACAATGTAATCAATCACATAAACAAATTGAAAGGAAAAAAACTGCATGGTCAACACATTAGATGCTGAAAAAGCATTTGACAAAATTCAATACTTGTTCATATTAAAAGCCTTTAGAGATCAAGTCCACACCTAAACACAGTAAAGGCAATATACAGCAAGCCTGTATATTAATGGAGAGAAACGTAAAACAGTTTCACAAAAATCAGAGACAAAGGAAGGCTGTCTACTTTTTTCATATCTCTTCAATATATCACTTGATGTTCTAGCTAGATTAATAAGACAACTAAAGGAGATTAGGGGATATAAACTGAAAACAGAAGAAGTCAAAGTATTGCTATTTGCAGCTAAAATGACTATATGTGTGTGTGTGTGTGTGTGTGTGTGTGTGTGTGTGTGTGTGTGTGTATAAAACACCAAAAACTCTACCAAAGAACACCTACATCTGGGAAACACAAAGTTAATGAATACAAAATTTACTCAAAAAATCTTTTTAAAGATTTATTTATTATATGTGAGTACACTGTAGCTGTCCTCAGATACGCCAGAAGAGGGCATTAGATTTTGTTACAGATGGTTGTGAGCCACCATGTGGTTGCTGGGATTTGAACTCGGGACCTTCAGAAGAGCAGTCGGTGCTCTTAACCACTGAGCCATCTCGCCAGCCCCCACTCAAAAAATTATTAGCCTTCCTTTATCCAAATAAATTGGCTGAGAAAGAAATTAAGTAAACAACACCCTTCACAATAGCCACAAATAATATAACATACCCCTGTGTAACTCTAACCAAGCAATTGAATGACTTGTATGACAAAAACTTCAATTCTCTGAAGAAATTAAGGTATCAGAAGATGTAGAGATCTCCCATGCTCATATTTCATAGTGTAATATAAAAAATGACCATCTTATCAAAAACAATCTATAGATTCAATGCATCTGTCATCAAAATATGAACACAATTATTTTCAAATCTTGGAAGAATTCTTCTCAACTTCATGTAGAAAAAAAACCTAGGGTAGCTACAACAATCCTGTACAATTAATGAACTTCTGATGGTATGATATAAGCTGTATGATTCAGCAATGGTAATAAAAACTTCATGACATCATTATAGGAACAAACAGATTGATAAATGGAAATGAATTTTATTGAAGTCTCAGAAAGAAACCTACATATATAGAAACACTTGACTTTTGATGAAGAATCCAAAACCATGCAATGGGCAAAAAGTATCTTCAACAAACTGTCATTGTCAAGCTGGATGTCTGCACATAGAAGAGTGCAAATAGATCCATAATAGTCACCCTGCACAAAACTCAAGTCCAAGTGGATCACAGACATTAACATAAAGCTATATACCCTAAATCTAATAAAAGAGAAAATAGAGTATAGCCATAAGTGCATTGGTACAGGATACTACATACTAAATGGAACACCAATAGCTTAGGCACTAAGATCAACTATTAATAAATAGGACCTCAGAAAACTGAAAAACTTATTTAAGACAAAGGACATTTAAAAAAAGAAGTCTACAGATTGGGAAAATATCTTAACCATATAGAAAAATAAAAATATACATATTAGGGCTCTACACAAACATCAGCTTCAAATGTTATCAATACTTCAACAACAACAACAACAACAACAACAACAACAAGACACTCTGATCCTGATGGATGAGAAAGTGCCAAATAATTTTGAACTTACTTGCACAGGATAAGACTTCCTGAACAAAGTTCTCATCAAGGAAACACTAAAATCCACAATTAATAAATGTGAACTCATGAAAGTTTCTGTAAGACAAAGGACATCATCAATCAAACAAAGCAGCAGCCTACAGAATAGAAAGATTTTATCAACTCCGCATCTGCTAGAGAAAAAATATCCAAAATATGTAAAAATTTAAGAAACTAGACATGAAAGTATTGAATACTCCAACTAATAGTGGGGCAAAGACCCAAACAGAATTTTCAGTAGTGGAATCTCAATGGCTAAGAAACACTTAATAATATTCAATATCATTAATTATTTGGAAATGCAAATCAATATTACTTTGAGATTTTTACACCTGTCAGGATGGCTAAGACCTATTATGTGACAACTCATGCTGACAAGGATTTGTAGCAAAGGGAACAGTTCTGTATTGCTGGTATGAGTGCAAACATTTATAGCCAGTATGAAGATCAGTAATGGGGTTCCTCAGAAAATTGGAAACTGATCTACCTCAAAAACCAGATATACCACTTTTGGTTATAGGCCAAAGGACACTCACTTCATCAGAGGATACTTCATCATATCACAAGGACACTTACTCAACTCAATATTGTTCATTTCATATATATATATGTCTCCACATAGGAATAGATAAAATATATGATACATTATCACATTATAATATTATTCATTTGTTAAAAAAGAATGGCATAAAAATTGGCTGGCAATTAGCGGCAACTAGATAAAATCATCCTGAGTGAAGTAACTCAGACTCAGAAAGAACAATATGGTCTATACTCACCTATAAGCAGATATTATCTGCTAAGGAAATGATAGTTATCCTACAATCCATAGCCTCATAGAAGTTAGGAAAAGAAGAGGACTCTAATGAGATGGGAAAGGGGAGGGACTCCCTGGGAAGAGGAAATAGAATAAATTTTATGGGTGGACTGGAACAGTTGTAGCAGGAGAGCAAAAAGCTATGTGAGGGAATGGATGAAGGGATAGAGTATAGAGAGACACATAGAATTGGGGGGGGGAAGGTATTTGGGAAGTGCTGTGGAGACTCAGTGCTGTGGAAACTTCTGGAAATCTATGAGGGTGACCTTACTGAGGATTCCTAATGGAGAATACATAGAATCTGAATTGGCTATCTTTTGCAGCCAATGGAAGGATTCCAGTGGAGTCACAAGCTTGCATTAGGTCCATTTGTTGGCTAAGGAGTCAAGTGGAGATCCTAAGCAACCCAGAATGCTTCGAAGATAGTCACTCTTTGAAAACTGACTGTGGGGGCTCCATTGCTAAGGACAACTCCCATACAGCTGCTTGTTAATGGAAAGTTTAAGCTGGTGCCCATATTGAGCAGTTGCTTCTACATTTTTAACTCTTTGGTGCAAAAAGGTACTTTGCACGCTACAGAAGCAAAAACCTGTACACAAACTCAGACACAAAACTTTAGACTTACAATCTGTCCTACTTTCAAGATGTCCCAGAGCAATTGTGGTGCAGAACTTGGAGGATTGGTCAACAAAGTCTGGTGTAACTTGAAGCCTATGCAGTGATCCAATCACTAACAGTGCCAGGATAGCCAGAAGTCAGACACTGGATATCTCAGGAGTCTAGAATAGAACTAAGTATCAAAGGCAAAACAGTAAACAAAATTATTCTTAGTGATAGTCTGCTATACTTATAAATCAATGCCTTGCCCAGTCATTAGTAGAGAACCTGGGATTGAGATCAGTAACCCACAGTCAGATATTATGTGGAGAGAGATTTTAAATTGGAGGTCTTTATCAGGCACATCTGCTAAGACTCTGAGAATAGAGAACTCTAACCAAGAGAGGTAGGAAAGGTTGTAAATCAAATAAGACGGACTTAAGGAGAATATGGCCCATTGAATGAGGTAAGCAGAGCTAATATTGGCTCAAAGAGACTTAATAACCAGCACACACACGCACACACACATATAATGCCTGTTAGCATGGTGATTTGTTGAACTCCTCATAGTTGGATCAGGCGTGTCTCTTATTGTTTTGCTTATTTTTGGTGCTCTTTTTACTCCTAGTGGGTTTATTGTCCAGAAATAAAAGGACTTTTTTTTTTGTTTGTTTGTTTTCTTGTTTCTTCTTTTGTCACATTTCATTGTTCTCTCTAGGAGCCCTGTTCCTTTCTGAAGAGAAAGGAATGCGAGTGCATCTGTTGGTGAGCGTAGTTGAAGAGAAGCTGGGAAGAATGTAAGTAGAGGGAGAGGAAATGCTTTTGGATGTATTGTGTGAGAGAATAAGGTATTTTCAATAAAAACAAAACAAGGATTCACAGAGTAAATGCATATACACATTCTTATTCTCAGAGCAAAACTATCCCAGCCTGTCTAAAGGATATAAATTTTCTTCATTAGAGGTGAGAGAAGTTACTTCAGTCTGTGCTATTTATTTGTGTTCCTAAATAAGTAGAGATGAAGTGAGCATTTTGTTAAGTAGTAAATTTTATAATACTATTTCTGCTTAGAACTTTCCAGTTTGGATGAGGTAACATGGTTCATCACTATTTAGGCTTTATTTATTGCTTATGTAAAGTACCACATGTTACTAGATCAGATTGCAAGAAATCAATGTCTTTTAGAGGTTGGGCATTTTGCTATTATTTTTGGCTTTCTTTAAGTAAAATTTCCCTCTGACTGATTATTACACACTAAAGATTGGAAAAGAGCTTTTGTGGACATTCTTCAGAGCTGAATTTAGATATGGGGAAAGCTGAAGTTGGTATAAATGATGTATCGTTGTTGTCTTAGTCAGGGTTTCTATTCCTGCACAAACATCATGACCAAGAAGCAAGTTGGGGAGGAAAGGGTTTATTCGGCTTACACTTTCATACTGCTGTTCATCACCAAAGAAGTTAGGACTGGAACTCAAGCAGGTCAGGAAGCAGGAGCTGATGCAGAGGCCATGGAGGGATGTTCTTTACTGGCTTGCTTCCCCTGGCTTGCTCAGCCTGCTTTCTTATAGAACCCAAGATTGCCAGCCCAGTGATGTTCCCACCCACAAGGGGCCTTTCCCCCTTGATCACTAATTGAGAAAATGCCTTAAAGTTGGATCTCGTGGAGGCATTTCCTCAATTGAAGCTCCTTTTTCTGTGATAACTCCAGCTGTGTCAAGTTGAGACAAAACTAGCCAGTACAGTTGTGTAGTGGGACATTAAAATACAGAAGTGTTGAGTGATATTTAAAGAAAAGAAGCATTACCATGTCAGGATGACAAGGGTCATGCCATTACATTTCTTGCAGGTCCAGAAGATTTTGTGAAGTTGAGATATGAACTTTTGTGAATATAATATTTACTCCCAATGACACAATATGGAAGCATAAAAAGTGTAATCTGAAATGATGACTTGCCAAAAAGCTATAAAAAACCAGACATTTTCATTTTTGTCATTGATTCAGCTTAAGATGTAACATTAGACAGGAATGTGTCCTAAAGTACTAAGAACACAGATGTGAGGAAATGAAATATGTGAGTGAGTTAATATTTGAGTATGTATACGTATGAAATTGTGTATGGTGTATATTAGAATAGTGTGTATGTGAAGTAATGTCAGGTCTGTAGTCCCTTGTGAATATTTAGTTGTGTTGTTTGAGGAGGTCATGGATAGTGTGGTAATGATGATAAATGGAGTTAACTGTCAGTTTGCATCTGGAAAAAGAGGACAGAAAAGCCAGAGTAGTTCAAGCTGACTACAAAACCCAATAAATGTTTATAATGATTTTGAACATACAATGCCCAGTATAGAAGAAGAATAATGGTTGACTGTGAGCATCTGCCTCTGTATGTCAGGCTCTGGCAGAGCCTCTCAGGAGACAGCTATATGAGGCTCCTGTCAGCATGAACTTCTTGGCATCCACAATAGTGTCTGTGTTTGATAACTGCATATGGGATGGGTGCCCAGGTGAGCAGTCTCTGGATGGCCTTTCCTTCAGTCTCTGCTTCACGCTTTGTCTTCATATTTGCTCACATGAGTATTTTGTTCCCCATTCTAAGAAGGACCAAAGCACCCACACATTGGTCTTCCTTCTACTTCCCTCCATGTGGTTTATGAATACTATCTTGGGTATTCTGAGGTTTTGGGCTAAGATCCATTTATCAGTGAGTGCATACTGTGTTCATGATTGTGTTATCTCACTCAGGATGATATTTTCTAGTTCCATCCATTAGCCTAAGAATTTCATGAAATCATTGTTTTTAATAAATGAGTAGTTTTCCATTGTATAAATGTACCACATTTTCTGTATCCATTCCTCTGTTGAAGGACATCTGGGTTCTTTCCACCTTCTGGATATTATGAAGAAGGCTGCTAAAAACATAGTGGAGCATGAGTCCTTATTATATGTTGGAGCATCTTTTGGGTATATGCCCAGGAGTGGTATAGCTGGGTGGAGTGGTATAGTGGGGTATTCAGGTAACACTGTGTCCAATTGTCTGTGGAATTTCTCTAGCTAGAACTTCAAGTACTATATTGAATAGATAGGAGAGGGCAGCCTTGTCTAGTTGCTGATTTTAGTAGGATTGCTTCACACTTCTTTCCATTTCATTTGATGTTGGCTACTGCTTTGCTGTGTATTTCTTTTAGTATGTTTAGGTATGGGCCTTGAATACCTGAACTTTCCAAGACTTTTACCATGAAGGGGTGTTGAACTTTGTCAAATGCTTTCTCAGCATCTAATGAGATGATCATGTGGTTTTTTTTCTTTGAGTTTGTTTATATATGGATTCAGATATATTGACCCATTCCTGCATCCCCGGGATGAAGCTTACTTGATCTTGATGGATGATTGTTTTGATGTGTTCGTGGATACAGTTTGCAAGAATTTTATTGAGTATTTTTGCATTGATATTCATAAGGGAAATTGGTCTGAAGTTCTCTGGTTATGTTGGGTCTTCTTGTGGTTTAGGTGTAAGTGTAATTTTGGATTCATAGAATGAATAGGGTAGTGTTCCTTCTGTTTCTATTTTGTAGAATCGTTTGAAGAGTATTAGTATTAGATCTTCTTTGAAGGTCTGATAGAATTCTGCACTAAAACCATCTGCTCCTGGGCCTTTTTTTTTTTTTTTTTGGTTGGGAAAATTTTAATGACTGCTGCTGTTTTTCTAGGGGTTATGGGACTATTTAGATATTTTATCTGATCCTGATTTAACTTTGGCACCTGTTATCTTTCTAGAAAATTGTCAGTTTCATTCAGATTTTCCAGTTGTGGTGAGTGTAGGCTTTTGTAGTAGGATCTGATGATTTTTTAAAATTTCCTCAGTTTCTATTGTTATGTCTTCCTTTTTATTTCTAATTTTGTTAATTTGGATACTGTCTCTGTGCCTTCTGCTTAGTTTGGCTAAGGGTTTATCTATCTTGTTGATTTTCTCAAAGAACCAGATTCTTATTTATTTATTTATTTATTTATTATAGTTCTTTTTGTTTCTACTTGGTCAATTTCACCCCTAAGTTTAATTATTTCCTGCAGTCTACTCTTCTTGGGTGAATTTGCTTCCTTTTGTTCTAGAGCTTTTAGATGTGCTGTTAAGCTGCTTGTGTATGCTCTCTCCAGTTTCTTTTTTGGAGGCACTCAGAGCTATGAGTTTCCTTCTTAATACTCTTTTCATTTTGTCCCATAAGTTTTGTTATAATGTGCCTTCCTTTTCATTAAATTCTAAAAAGTCTTTAATTTCTTTATTTTTTTCTTCCTTGACCAAGTAGTGATTGAGTAGAACATTGTTATGCTTCCACGTTTATGTGGGCTTTTTGTTGTTTTTCTTGCTATTGAAGATCAGCGTTAGTGGTGATCTAATGGATGGAATTATTTCAATCTTCTTGTATCTGTTGAGGTCTGTTTTGTGACCAATCATATGGTCAGATTTGGAGAATGTACTATGAGGTGCTGAGAAAAAGGTATATTCTTTTGTTTTAGGATAAGATGTTTTATATACATATATATATTAAATTAATTTGGTTCATAACTTCTGTTAGTTTCTCTGTGTCTCTGTTTAGTTTCTGTTTCCATTATCTCTCTATTGCTGAGAATGGGGTGTTGAAGTCTCTCAATATTATTGTCTGAAGTGCAATGTATGCTTTTAGCTTTAGTAAAGTTTCTTTTATAAGTGTAGCATAGATGTTCCGAATTGAGAGTTCATCTTGGTAGATTTTTTCATTGAAGAGTTTGAAGGGTCCTTCCTTACCTTTTTTTTTTTTTTTTATAACTTTTGGTTGAAAGTCGATTTTATTTAATATTAGAATGGCCTCTTCAACTTGTTTCTTGGTACCATTTGCTTGGAGTTTTTTTCCAGACTTCTACTCTGAGGTAGTGTCTGTCTTTGACACTGAAGTGTGTTTCCAGTATGCAGCAAAATGCTAGACCCTCTTTACCTAGCCAATCTGTTATTCTATGTTATTTTGCTGGGAAATTGAGATATTAAGGAAAAGTGATTGTTGCTTCCTGTTACTTTTGTTGTTAGAGGTGGAATTATGTTTGTGGCTATTTTCTTTTGGGTTTGTTGAAAGAAGAATACTTTCTTGCTTTTTCTTGGGTATAGTTTCCCTCCTTGTGTTGGAGTTTTTGATCTATTATCTTTTGTAGTGTTGGATCTGTGGAAAGATATTGTGCAAATTTGGTTGTCATGGAATATCTTGTTTTCTTCAGCTATGGTAATTCAGAGTTTTGCTGGGTATAGTAGCCTGGGTTGGCATTTGTGTTCTCTTAGGTTTTGTATGACATTTCCCCAGGATCTTCTGGCTTTTATAGTCTCCAGTGAGATTTCTGCTGTAATTCTGATAGGTCTGCCTTTATATGTTACTTGACTCTTTCCCTTACTGTTTTTAATATTTTTTCATTGTTTGTTGCATTTGTTGTTCTGATTATTATGTGACAGGAGGAATTTCTTTTCTGGTCCAGTCTATTTGGAGTTCTGTAGGCTTCTTGTTTGTTTATGGGCATCTCTTTCTTTAGATTAGGGATGTTTTCTTCTATAATTTTGTTGAAGATATTTACTGGCCCTTTAAGTTGGGAATCTTCACTCTCTTCTATATCTATTATCCTTAGGTTTGGTCTTCTCATTGTGTCCTGGATTTCCTGGATGTTTTGGGCTAGGAGCTCTTTGCATTTTCCATTTTCTTTGACTGTTTTGTCAATGTTTTCTATGGTATCTTCTACACCTGAGATTCTCTCTTCTATCTCTTGTTTTCTGTTGGTGATGCTTGCATCTATTACTCATGATCTCTTTCCTAGCTTTTCTATCTCCAGGGTTGTCTCACTTTGTGAATTCTTTATTGTTTCTATTTCCATTTCTAGATCCTGGATGGTTTTGTTCAATTCCTATACCAGTTTGGTAGTGTTTTCCTGTAATTCTTTAAGGGATTTTTCTGTTTACTCTCTAAGGGCTTCTACCTGTTTACCTGTGTTCTCCTGTTCTACCTGGGTTTTCCTGCTCACAGTCCAACAACACCCAGAGGTCTCTGACATGCCCATGTTCAGAAATGAGGAGACCACAACATCTGCCCCAACACAGGTAGTAACTGGAACCCTCTGGGATCCAGGAATGCAGGAACTGCTGCCTGGAAAATGGCTTGTATTCCATTTGGTCTGACCTGATACCCTGGGCATACCTTAGGTATTGGTTGCACACACTGCCCCACAACACCCAGAGGTGCTCTAACATGCCTAGGATCACAGGATCTCAGGAACTTGGTCACTCCAGTATTTCCCAGAGGCAGCTTGATTTCCAGGAGCTCTGACATACCTAGGATCTCAGGATCCTAGGATCACAGAATCACAGGATCCCAGAGACAGCTGGACTCTGCGTAGTTCTGACACAATCAGGATCATAGGAGGGATGGACGTCAGTCAGAGACTGCAAAGGCAGGTAGCACTAGAGATAACCAGATTACAAGAGACATGCACAAGAACATAAGCAACAGAAACCAAGTTTACTTGGTATCATCAGAACCTAGTTCTCCCACCATAGCAAGTACTGGACACCCCATCACACTGGGAAAGCAAGATTCAGATTTAAAATCACTTCTCATGATTATGAAAGAGGATTTTATTTTTACTTATAAATAGCTCAATTGCTCTGGAAATATAACCCAAGATTCCAGTGGAACTCATGTTAGACAGAATTTGGATATCCTGTGGAGGCATATAAAGCAGTCTTTGTACCATCTTACTGTTTGTCTCTCTGCCTAGAGCCACAAACATATTTTATTAATACCTGTATAATATCTATCTGTTGATCTCTCTAGATGGTGCCCAATATGGAGCACCATCATCTATTATCATCATGAGAAGTGATTTTAAATCTGAATCTGCTTTTCCAGTATTATGGGGTATCCAGGACTTGCTATGGTGGGAGAACTGGGTTCTGATGATGCCAAGTAACTTTAGTTTCTGTTGCTTATGTTCTTTTGGTTGTCTCTCACTATCTGGTTATCTCTAGTACTACCTGTTATTGCTGTCTCTGACTGGAGCCTGTTCCTCCTGTGATTCTGGTTGTATCCAAACTCCTCAGAGTCCAGTGTCTCTGGGATTCTGTGACTCTGCGATTCTGTGATCCTGAGATCCTGGGTGTGTCAGAACTTTTGGGAGTCAAGCTGCCTCTGGGGTCCTGAAATCCTGGTGTGACCAAGCTCCTGAGATCATGTGATCCTGGGTATGTTAGAGCACCTGGGAGTCAAGATTCTCTAGGTGTTGTGGGACTGGGTGCAGAGCCAGTGCCAATGGTCTGCTTAGGGCACTGACTCAGACCTGAAGGAAAACATTGATCTCTTTTAGTTGTGTTATTTTTAGAGCTTGTACTTCAAATACTATTATGTTAAATGATTATGGAGAGAGTGGACAGTCTTGTCTTATACCTGTTTTAGTGGATTTGCATTAAATTTCTCTCCACTTAATTTGATGTTGGCTACCAGCTTGCTCTCTATTACCATTACTGTGTTTAGGTATGCAATTGTAGTCTCTGATCTTATCAAGAATTTTATTGTAGAGAGTGTTAAATTTTATCAAAGTCTTTTTCAGAATTTAATGAGATGATCTCGTGGTTTTATTCTTTCAGTTTATTTTTTATATAGCACATTACATTGATAGATTTTGTATGTTGAACCATCCCTCCTTCCATGGAATGAGGTCTATTTGATAATGTTGGGTGATGTTTTTGATGTGTTCTTGGAGTTGGTGTTTAAATATTTCATTGAAGATTTTTGCATCAATGTTCATGAGGGACATTTGCCTGAAATTCTATTTGTTAGTTATGTCCTTGTGTAGTTTCAGTATTGGGGTGACTATTGCCCCTATAGAGTGAGTTTGGCAATGTTCCTTCTGTTTCCTCTTCATGGAATATTTTGAGGAGTATTAGTATTAGCTCTTCTTTGGAAGTCTGGTAGATTTCTTCACTAAAACCATTTGGTTCTGTGGGTTTCTGTTTTAAAAAAATTTGTATTCCATTTTTGTTTTGGTTATTTGCTTGCTTGTTTTGTTTGGAAAATTGTTAGTGAATGCGACTATATCCTTAGGGGTTATAGGCCTACTTAAGTTGTTACCTGGTCTTGATTTAAATTTGGTCATTGATATTTACAGAGAAAATAATCTATTTCGTTCATTTTTGAATTTTATGAAATACCAGTTTTTGAAGTGAGATTTAATGATGCTTTGGATTTCTCTGCTGTCTATTGTTATGTTCTCCTTTTCTTTTCTGATTTTGATATTCTTTCTTAGACTTTCTGTTAGTTCCACTAGGAGCATGTCCTTGGTTTTGTTGATACTGTATATTGTTTTCTCTGTTACTTACTAATTGATTTCAGCTCTGAATCTGAATATATAGCATGTCTCTTGATGTTGTTCTTTTTATCTTGTGTATAGAATGTCATGGTAAGACTTCAGAAGTTTAGCTTCTGGTCTTTCACGGAGATACAAGTACATAGCAAGCTCCCTGTTCCTCTGGGACTTACATTTCTTTTGCCTCTGCTCCTGGGAATCTCTCAACTTTGATCAAGAAATTAAGGAATTCTGAATGCAGAAGAAATGACTCTTCTCCAGGTGCTTTGCAAAAGCCTCAGCTGAGGGCAGGGTCTGGAGATGGGTGGATGCAGGAGCTGCAAAGGGGAAAGAAGGATCTGACATGGGTCCTCATTCACTTCATGACAAATGGGACAGAGAAGAAACACATCTCAGGATGTTTTTTTTTTTTTTCTACAACTTTTGTCTCTTTTAGGCTTTTTTATACATAAAATCATTTCCTCAGAAATTTTATTCATTGACTACACAGCTTTTCAAAATACATTTTCTTCTAAAGTTTTCCTTGATTACATAAGATGTTTGAAAGAGGAACAAATCAAACAAACAGCATTTTTTTTTTGAGTGAGGTAACCCAGACAAAAAAAGAACACATATGGAATGTACTCACTGATAAGTGGATATTAGCCCAAAAGCTCAGAATGCCCATGATACAACCCGCAGACCATATGGAGCTTAGGAGAAAAGAAGACCAGAGTGTGGATGTTTCAGTCCTGCATTGAGGAGGGAACAGGATGATCTCTGGAGGTGGAACCTGGGAGGAGGGAGGGGGAGAAAATAAGGGGGCATTATCAGGTACTGGAGGGGTGAAGGGGATGGAAAAGAGGTACAGATGGTCAGGAAATAAAAATATATAGTGTGTGTGTGTGTGGGGGGGGGGAGGATGAGGAACTGAAGATAGTCACTGGAAGGTCCTAGACACCAGGGAAACAAGAGGCACCCAAGACCCAACAGGGATGATTTTAGCTGAAAAGAGATAGAAAATGCAGAGACTTCCTCCAGTGATTAGGCATGGCCCCTGGTCAAGGGATGGGGCCACACACCTATCTCAAAGTTTTTAACCCAGAAATGTTCTTGTCCAGAGAAAGAACAGAAACAAAAAATGCAACAGAGACTGAAGGGTCCACCTGAGGATCCATCCTGACTACAGACACCAAAGCCCGGCACTGTTGCTGTTGCCAAGAGGCACTTGCTGACAGGAACCTTATGTGGTTGCTCCTTGGGAGGTTCATCCAGCAACTAACCAAAGCAGATGTGGATGCTTGGAGCCAATCATCAGACTGAGTTCAGGGACCCTGGTTGGGGAGCTGGTGGAAGGCCTGGAAGGGCTGAAGGGGATTGCAACCCCATAGGAAGAACAACATCAGCTGGCCGGACTACCCAGTGTTCCAAGGGACTAGTCCACCAACAAAGGAGTACACAGGGAGGGATCTATGGCTCCAGATACAGACGTATCAGAGAATGGCCTTGTTTGACAGCAATGGGAGGGGAGGCCCTTGGTTGTGTGGAGGTTTGATGCCCCAGTATGGGGTGATGCTGGAGGGGTGGGATGGGAGATGGTGGGTGGGTGGAGGAACACCCTCATAGAAGCAAAAGGGAGGGAGGAGAGGGAGGTTAAGGGATGAGAGTCTTGTGGAGGGGTAACCTGGAAGTGGGATATCATTTGAAATATAAAAGAATGTATTGAATATATATATATAATTAATGAAAGCCCTTGACTTCACTTTTCAGTCTTGTGGGGATAAAAGAAGTGTTCAATAAGATATCAGTACAATAGCTAAGGAAATTGTAATCTGTAAAAGCAAGTTTATTGCATAATCCCTGCTGCATAATACCAGGATGATACTCACAGAGGTGAATATCATTAAGCAGTTTAACCTGCAACCATATATGTCATATATACCTGTTTCTATGCATGGCATACTACAGTATCTTCCTTTAATTGTGAAAATATAGGAGTACAAGTCCTCACCTTTCTACATTCATTGCATTGTCTGATGCTAATAGGTTCATGTAAGAAAAACACATTCTCTTCCCTGATTGTGGCTTGAGATTTTGTTTTTTATATCCTCACACTTTCTCCTAGCAATATTGTGATTTTTGGATGTTCACTGACAGATCTTTTAGTATGAAGACCCTCTATCCTCCTTAAAAATTAGGAAGTATGCAAATGTGGTCTAAAATGGCACTTCATTTAGAAAGATTTCTCTCTTTTTGGTAGATGTCACTTTACCTATGATTAAATATTACTGTAGGGCCTCATGACAAACTTTATATTTTGACATTCTTTCTTTCTCTTTCAAGTTTTTACAGTTGTAGGTTACTCCATATCTGGATACTATATTTACTGTGAGTCATATGGTAGAAACATGAACCTTGGTTTAAGGACTTTTAGTGCTTCAGAGGCATGAACCACATCAGTCGCCTAATATCAAAAGTCTGAAAGATAAATAAAACAAATTAGAGATACAGATCTTAAAAATCTCAAAATGGTAGTCTTTGGTTGGTATCATTTTTACTTCACAATTGTATGTATGTTATGTATAAGTGAACATATGGTTCTATAACTTTGGGTCAACAAATAGGCTTATACATATGTAAGCATTCAAAGTTCTCAAAAATTATGCTTAATTTATAAGTCTTGAATAGACAAACAACAAGTAGCTGTCCCAGAAGATCTGCTGCACTCAGAGCAGTTAGTGTTGGGGCCGGCCTGTGGCTCTCATGTCCGTGTTCGAGCCTAGAAGGCATCTTGGAACTGGAAGAGAAGAGGGAATCTAGGCGGGTAGAGAAATAATGGAACCAAGACAAGCTAGTCTGCTCAAGGTTCAAATTTTTAATGGTGGACACGCTTTATAAAGGAGAGGGGAAAGCCCATTCCTGCAAATCATCCTTGGAGCCCAGCTGCAGGTGACCACGTGTAGGATCTGATGTAGAGAACAGCTAGGCCAACTCCCAGCAGGTAGCAGCAGCTGCAGTGGCAGAACAATCAACCCAATAGAAACAAAGAGAACAATACAAAGAACCAACAAAACCAAAAGTTGGTTCTTTGAAAGAACCAACAAGATAGATAAACCTCTAGCCAAGCTAACTAAAGGGCCCAGAGGTAGTATCCAAATAAACAAAATCAAAAATGAAAAGGAAGCCATAACAACAGAAATGGAGGAAATTTAAAAAAATCATCAGATCCTACTACAAAAGCCTTTACTCAACAAAACTAGAAAATCTAGATGAAATGGATGGTTTTCTAGACAGATACCACATACCAAAGTTAAGTTTATCTTCAAGAGCAGATAAACTATCTAAACAGACCCATATCCCTTAAAGAAATAAAAGAAGTCATTAAAAACTTCCCAACCAAAAAAGGCCCAGGGTCAGATGGATTTAGTGCAGAATTCTACCAGACCTTCAAAGAAGACCTGATACCAATATTCCTAAAACTATTCCATAAAATAGAAAGAGAAGAAACACTACCTAATTCCTTCTATGAAGCCACAATTACTCTGATACCTAAACCACACAAGGATGCAACCAAAAAAGAGAACTTCAGACCAACCTCGCTTATGAATATCGATGCAAAAATACTCAATAAAATTCTTGCAAATGGAATCCAAGAAACATCAAAACCATCATTTACCATGATCAAGTAGGCTTCATCCCAGGGATGCAAGATTGGTTCAATATACAAAAATCCATTAACGAAAACCACTACATAAACAAATTCAAAGAAAAAAAATCACATGATCATTTCCTTAGATGCTGAAAAAGTATTTGACAAAATATGACACCCTTTAATGTTAAAAGTGTTGGAGAGATCAGAAAATAAAGGTCAATACCTAAACATAATAAAAGGAATATAAGTAACTAACATCCAATATCAAATTAAATGGACAAATCATTGAAGCAATCCCACTAAAACTGGGGACAAGACAAAGATGCTCACTCTCCCCATATTTGTTCAATATAGTACTTGAAGTGCTAGCTAGAAGAATAAGACAAGAAAAAGAGACCAAGGGGATAGAAATTGGCAAAGAAAAAATAAAGGTATCACTTTTTGCAGAGGCTATGATAGTATACATAAGTGAACCCAAAAATTCTACCAGGGAACTTCTCCAGCTGATAAACAACTTCAACAAAGTGGCTGGATATAAAATTAACTCAAATAAATTAGCAGCCTTTTTTTAATATATACAAATGATAAACAGGCTGAGGAAGAAATTAGTGAAACAGCTCCCTTCAAAACAGCCACAAATAATATAAAATATTCTGGGGTAACTCTAACCAAACAAATGAAAGATGTATATGACAATAACTTAAAGTCTCTCAGAAAAGAAGTTGAAGAAGATCCCAGAAAATGGAGAGATCTACCCTTCTCATGGATTGGCAGAATTAACATAGTAAAAATGGACATCTACAGATTCAATGCAATCCCCATCAAAATCCCAACACAATTCTTCCAAGACATGGGAAGAGCAATTCTCAAATTCATCTGGAAAGGCAAAAAACCCAGAATAGCAAAAACAATTCTAATCAATACAAGAACAACTGGGGGAATCACCATCCCTGACCTCAAGCTTTACACAGAGCAATAGTGATAAAAACTGTATGTTGGTGCAGAGACAGACATATTGATCAATGGAAGAAAATTGAAGACCCAGAAATAAAACCACACATTTATGGACACTTGATCTTTGACAAAGAAGCCAAACATATACAATGGAAAAAAGAAAGTATCTTCAACAAATGGTGCTGTTCTCATTGGCTGTCTATTTGTAGAAAAATGAAAATAGAGCCATATTTGTCACCTTGAACCAAGCTCAAGTCCAAGTGGATCAATGACTGCAACAAAAAACCAGATACACTGAATCTAATAGAAGAGAAATTGGGAAAGAGACTTGAACTCATTGGTACAGGGAGAAATTTCCTAAACAGAACTCGAATAGCTCTTATTCTAAGATCAAGAATTTAAAAATGGGACCGCATGAATCTAGATAGTTTCTGTAAGGCAAAGAACATATTCAATAAGACAAATTGGCAACCTACAGACTGGGAAAAAAACTTCACTAACCCCACATTCTTTTTTAAAAATAAATTTACTTTTTGCACTCCATATTTTATACCCCCTCACAAACCACCCTCTGACTGTTCCACGTCCCATACCTCCTCCCCACACTCCTGTCTCCACGTGGATGTCCCCACGCCCCACCCCACATGACCTGTAAACTCCCTGGAACCTCCACAGTCTCTTGAGGGTTAGGTGCATCATCATGAACACAGACCTGGAAGTCCTCTACTGTATGTGTGTTGGGGGCCTCATATCAGCTGGTGTATGCTGTCTGTTTGTTGGTCCAGTGTTTGAGAGATCATGGGGGTCCAGATTAATTGAGACTGCTGGTCCTCCTACAGGATCACCCTTCTCCTTAGCTTCTATCAGCCTTCCCTAATTCAAGAACAGAGGTTGGCTGTTCTGTCCATTGGTTGGGTGCAAATATCTGCATTTGACTCTTTCAGCTACTTATTGGGTCTTTCAGAGGGCAGTTATGATAGGTCTCTTTTTGTGAGTGCTCCATAGCCTCAGTATTAGTGTCAGGGCTTAGGGTTTTCTCTTGAGCTGGACTCCACTTTGGGCCTGTAGCTGGAACTTCTTTTCCTCAGGCTCCCCTCCATTTTCAACCCTGTAATTCTTTCAGTTAGGAACAATTATGGGACAGTTGTGACTGGGATTGAAACCCTATCCCTCACTTGATATCCTGTCTTCCTGCTGGAGGTGGGCTCTATAAGTTCCCTCTCCCTGCTGTTGGGCATTTTGTTTAAGGTGCCATCTTTGAGTCCTGAGAGTCTATCAACTCCCAGATCTCTGGTGCATTCTGGAGGGTCCCCCCAACCTCCTATTTCCTGAAGTTGCCTGTTTCCATTCTTTTTGCTCCTCCTCAGGGCTTCAGTCCTTTTCTCTCACCCAATACCAGATCAGGTTCCCCTGATCACTTTCCCTCCTAGGTCCCTCCCTTCCTTACTCCCTCCATCCCTCCCCCCTCCTTCCGTCCCTCCGCATTTGTGCTAAATCCACATTCTATAGAGGCTAATATCCAAAATACATAAAGAACTCAAGAAGGTAACTACCAAAAAACCAAATAACCCAATTAAAAAAAGGGGGTATAGAACTAAGCCAAGAATTCACAATAGAGGAATCTTGAATGGCTGTGAAGCACCTAAAGAAATGTTCAAAGTCCTAAGTGATCAGAGAAATGCAAATCAAAATGACCCTGAGATTCCACCTTACACCAATCAGAATGGCTAAGATAAAAACCTCAGGTAACAACACATGTTGGTGAAGATGTGTAAAAAGAGAAACATTCCTCCATTGCTGGTGGGATTGCAAACTGGTACAACCACTCTGGAAATCAATCTGGAGGTTCCTCAGAAAACTGGAAATCAATCTACCTAAAGACCCAGCAATACCACTCTTGGGAATATACCCAAAAGATGCCCCACCATGCCACAGGGGCACATGTTCCACTATGTTCATAGCAGCCTTGTTTGTGATAGCCAAAAGCTAGAAACAACCCAAGTGTCCCATGACAGAAGAATGGATACAGAAAATGTGGTTCATTTACACAATGGAGTACTACTCAGCTATTAATAATGAGAAGATCCTGGGTTTTGCAGGTAGATGGATGGAACCAGAAAATATCATCTGAGTGAGGCAACTCAGACCCAAAAGTACATGCACGGTATGTACTTGTTAATAAGTGGATATTAGCAACAAAAAATACGAATACCCAAGATACATTTCACAGAACTTAAAAAGGTCAACATGCTGAAGGGCCCAAGTTAGGATGCCTCAGTTCCACTTGGGAGGGAGAAAAAAGCAAACACAAGGGAGGAAGGAGGGGGGAGCCTCGGAGGGAAAGTGGATGGGGTCAGGGGTGGAGGGCAACCTGATCTGGTATTTTGTGATGGAAAATGACTGAAGCCCTGAGGGCCAGCAGAAAGAATGGAAACAAGGCAACCTTCGGAGATGGGAATTTGGAGGGACCCTCCAGACCTGGGGTGAGAGAGACTCTCAGGACTCAAGTAGAGGGACCTTGGATGAAATGCCCAACAGTGAGGAGGGAACTTATAGAGCTCACTTCCAGCAGAAAGACAGGGCAACGAGTGAGGGAGGATGTTGCCAACCCTCTGTCAAAACTCTGACCCATAATTTTTTTTTTTTTTTTTTTTTGTCTGAAAGAAATGCAGGGATGGAAATGGAGAGGAACCAGAGGATAAGAAAGTCCAGTGACAAGCTCAAAGTGGGATCCAGATTAAGGGCATGGCCTGACACTATTACTGAGGCTATGGAGCACTCACAAAAAGGGACTGTCCTGTGCTATTGTCCCCGCCTGCAGGAACGCACACAGGACACAAGATCCTTCCATAGCTACTTTATTACATCTTGACGAGAAAAGGCAAAGAAGGCTCAGAAACTTGTTGCTTAAATACCCCCTGGTGTGACGTGTCCATATCTGACTGGCGGCCTCACCCACGATCTCAAAATACCCCGGGGATGGGCTAGTGACTTTGGCGGGCTTTTGCTCCTAGTACATGCGCACATAGCTTGCTCTTTGTTTAGGTGGCATAAGGCGGAGCCAGCGCCATCTTATGATGGTAAATGTTATTGCGGCTCTCCACAAGGGACCTATCATGACTACCCTCTGAAAGACTCAGTAAGTAGCTGAAAGAGTCAGATGCAGATATTTGAACCCAACCAATGTACAGAAGTTGCTGACCCCTGTGGTTGAATTGGGGAAAGGCTAGAGGAGGCTGAGGAAGAGGGTGACCCTGTAGGAGGATCTGTAGTCTTAATGAACTTGGATGCCCAAGATCTCTCAGACACTGGACCACCAACCAGGCAGCATACATCAGCTGATTTAAGGCCCTCAAACGTATATAGCAGAGGACTTCTGGGTCTGGGTTCTGTCAGAGAAGATGCACCTAATCCTCTAGAGACTGGAGGCCCCAGGATGTTTAGAAGTCTGGTGGGTGGGTGGCGGGGGGGGGGGGGTGTGAGTGATTGGGACTTCCTCGTGGAGACAGGGGGCCATGGAGGAGGTATGGGATGTGAAATGGTTGGAGGGTGGACCTTGAGGGGAATGGGGTCTTGAGTGTAAAAAAAAAATAAACAAAACATTAAAAAAATAAGAAAATAAGTGTTTAGAATACATTCAGAGAAAATTCTTTATGCCCTTGTAAGATGACTCAGTATCTATTACCTTTTCCCCGAAGTTTTATGAACCAAGGGCAGCCCCTAGAACATGATCTTTGAAGACTACTAAATCCTCTAAGATTCCTCCTACATTACCATGCACACTGTAGTGCACACAATCTTACACACACACACACACACACACACACACACACACACACACACACACACACACACACAGTCTCTTAAGTGTTTCAATTTGTTTATCAGTTTTACAACTGTTTTAATTCCCGTGTTCTAGATCTTATATAATCCCTATTAGACAACATTTCTAAAAAAATTGATCAGCTTTTAGTAAACATGAAAATGACATATAAAAACACAGAAGTGTAATGTATGTCAAACATATCATGATATAAACAACTATGTTCCTGTCTGAAATTTGAATTACTAAAGAGTTAGAATCCTAAAATTTCCCTTAAGACATTATAAAAACAAATCACATGTAGAAAGTATTTATCATAAATATCATGTATATTTTGTTTGTTCATTTAAATCTCAACAGTCCCCACAATTAATTTAAGACAAACAGATATTTGAGCTTCTTAGTCACTTTCAAAAATCCACCAAATGTGGGAATGCCTGTTTTGTCTTTGGGATTGTTAGATTGACATATATTCGATGTCTGTAACATATTTGCATTTTAATCTATTCAATCACTGTATGATTTATTGGATTTATTCTTGGTGCTATGTAAATAAGCATTGCTTATACTTAAAGATTTAAATTTCATTTTCAGTGATTCCACTAATTTATTCAGCCACATATATATGACAGAACAGTATCCTAGAAATTAAAACAAACTTTTCTTTTGGATCAGCAGAAATGGGCTACTTAAAACATTTCAGATTATCTTGGGATGTTACCTTCAGAAGATCATGACTGGAATTAGCTACTTAGGATGAATTATTAGTGATAGCATTCATTGCTTTAGATTTTTATGGAGTGAAGATCTGAATGTCTCCTTTGAATCTTGAATCATTTCATGTTTCATCTACATTAGGAATACAGAAAGAATTTTTCATTGGGTAGTCAGGGTCTATGTTCTAGATCACCATTAGATGCCTAGAAAAGGAACTTGTGCTACCAATAATTGCTAAAATTAAGGGATCCAAATCTCACAGTAGAAAATTATGTTTGGAAACACACCAGTGGTTCTCAGCCTTCCTAATACTGTTGCACTTTAATACAGTTCATTAAGTTGTGGTGATTCCCAATCATAAAACTACTTTCTTATCTATTCATAACTCTGACTTCTCTACTGTTATGAATAATGTAAATATCTGATATTTTCAATAGTCATCGAGGTTCCCAGTAAAAAGTTCATTCAATCCCCAAGCGAGTCATGACCCACAGGTTGAGAATTGCTCACTGAAAGAGAAAATGGAAATTGCAAGGCCTATGAAAGCTGCCCTTTATATCTTCTGGCTGTAACCAAGTTTAACTCTTATGCATAATTATAAAATATGTTATAGTCACTACATATAATGAGAATGTCTTTGATAATTTTGACATTTTTTTTTATCATATGAGCCTGTAATACTGTCCAATGCACCACCAAATCACATTATCTCCCTTACTCATAAAAGTTTCTTTAGCACAAAGAAAATTTCATGATATTATGAAGCCCCTAAACAATGCAAATGCAGAAACTTCAAAAATTAATATATATTTTGGTGTATAAGAATATTATATGTAAAAAAGAATATTATATGTAAATTCCTCTGTTGAAAATTCATACCAATTCTTGATTATATATTTTCTTTTCTTTTTTTTGCTTGATTTTCTCTTTTACTACTTTAATTTGTTTAAAAGCACAAACAGCTGTGCCTGCAGTAACTCGCTAACAACAGAAGTAGTGTTCCCTTTCGTTATCTTAATAAAGTATTTGCCCTTTTGATGCAAATGATTTGACTGTGCTATCTTAACAGCTGAACTAGTGGCACAAGATTGATGGAATAGTTACTGCAGCAAGGTCCTTGTAAATCAAAATCTGAGCTTTACATAAAAATCTTATTTATAAAAAATATAATACCAAGTACAGTGAGAATGGAGCATGGAGCTGTAGTGCTCCCTGCCAGGGCCATGTGGAAGTGGCTTTTGCTACAGTGCTTGCTTAATGGCACAAGTGAAAAGCTGAGTAAGGCAAACACTTGAAGAGGCAGTTTTCTGTAAACTTCTTGGGGTGGGGCAATCTCCTCTCTTGGGACAGACACACTGAGATGGCTAAGATCAGAAGGTGTGACACTTGGCTGCACCTGACACATCACAGACTGAGACAGTTCCTGCTGGTAGATGAGACCAGTTGGCTTGCTTTAGGAGAGAGGATATCACTGTAGCCTTCTGCTTTGACTGTTAGAATGTGCAGCATTCAGCTGGTAGCCCCCATGGAAGAAATCATCTAAACCTTTTCCTAAGTGAAAAGATACAAAATAAGCTAAGTCTTTAGAAAACTTTCCTTAGCTTAAAGCTCCATAAGAACCCTACATCAATTACTAAGCAACTTTGTTAGCAGGGTAGCTTGACACAAATGCTGTATATTATTCCCACCCACTTGGTACCTAATAGTAATAAATTGCAATGACACTTGAAAAAACAAACTGATCTTGAGCAAGTTTGGTCTCTTCTCATGTCCTCACTTGGAACTTCCCAGCCTTTGTGACATATTTGACTTCTTTAAATGGCTTATACTTCTCACCATACATGTCCAAGCGGGTTCACTTTTAAGCCTGAAATAGCAAGCTGCTGGATCTTGAACTGTATGTTGAGGTTTGGGTTCTCTTCTGGCTTGGGTGCTCCTGACTGTAAATTTACTAGTCCTTTAAGACTTGGGAGCTTTTGTGGAGTAATTTTGCCCACATCCCATGCTAGTACCTTGGTCACTGGATCAAATGTATAGCTGCCTTGCGTTGGTGTCAGGTTCATATTCAGCACAACTTTGGGCATGTGAACAGTCACTGTGATTCCTTCAATTGTTTTTCCCATATTCTGTTTCGGTCCAATTGTTATATCAAACCGGCCACAAGAGCTGTTTTCCTTAAAGCTGATACTGTGTTTCACATACACTGGTATTGCCACTAGATTTTGTGAGCTGACACGATACGATATGAGTCGGAAATTTCCATCTGGAGGAATGAATGACAAAACTCTTTCAGACTCCCAGCGTTTGAATCGGATGCATGGGTGGAAGCTGACGTCATCTAGGAGCCTTGGGTTCATGAAAGAGAGGGAGAGATCAGGCATTCCAGACAGCTTAATGCAAGCATCAATGACCCCTTGAATTTCTGCAAAGACTGTAGATCCTGATTTATCTATAATTGCATCTATCTCTTCAACTACATCAAAATAGGCTTCATTGTTTGTGTACTTTACTCCTGCTCGACGCCATGGGATGTTGGATAGCTGCCCAGTGGGGAGTGTATCCCCAACATTACTACTGCCTGTAATAGAATTGACGACAGAACGTAGAATTGTTGGTGGTTTAATCAGTTCTTTCAAAATGTTAGATTCAGTAGTCAGTGGGAATCCATTGTCTAACATTTCTTCCAAGAGCTCATATACTATGACCACATTATCCTTAATTGCAGCCTCTGAACACTCACCAAAGTAGTCCTGAAAAGTGTCAGCAACTCGATGCAGAAATTCAATTACAAAGAGAGGTGGCACTTCGGTCTGTATCACAGACACAAAGAAGAGCTTATCCCGGTAGATACTAATGAGGTAGTGGTGAGGTGTTGAAATGATAGGTGGGACATTTTCAACATCAGCAGCTTTCTCCTGAGCTTCAAAGAAATAGTCACACACTGACTGGCTTACAACGCTCTTCCAGTGTTTTTCTAGAAAAATGTCGCCAGAGCAGTTTATGAGAAATAGACTGTGGATCATTTTCCCGACACCTGGGCGACTCAGTGATTCGGTGCCGGGTCCTCATATATTTTTCTAATATGCCATCTCTCTATTAATAAAAATGTTGAATGTTTCTCTCTCTCTCCCCAAATGTGTGTGTGTATATATGTATATATGATTTGAAAATTCATATATGTTTACAGTATGCCTTTATTATTTTCAACTCTATTTTCTCTTTGAAACTTTATCTTTATAAATTCAACTGTGGTTTCATAGTAAAAGGAATATTAATTGTAACACATTTTTTCCTGCAGAAAAATAATCTCAGTTTTAATAGCTGTTGATATAAAAAATGTATGGCTCAAAAATTCACTGTTTTAAACAGCTGCAGGTATTGCAATGAAACAAAATCACAACCCTGAGAGATTATTTCAATTTTATTACTTATGGTCACTGTTAATTCATGTTTTTATAACTCAGGATGTGAAACAAACAAAAGACTGCAATTTTCATTCTGAACTACAAAGAATTTTTAGTTAATAAAACAACTGTTTTTGGCCAATTTAGAGCCCAGTGCAGTTAGCCATTCAAACACTATGCCATATTCCATGCATATTTAATTTCATTGTGTAACCAGATATCCACTTTTAAACATGGGTCATCTTAACCAGGGCCACTATTTCTATGATTAAACCTCATGACCAAAAGTAACTTGGAGAAGAGAGCATTTATTTGACTTACATAACTGGAGTGACAGTTCATTGAGAAAAGCCAAGGCAAGAACTGAAATGAGACAGGATTCTGAAGGAAGAAAATTTTACAGAGGTTATGGAGAAGTTCTTCTCACTGGATTGCCTCCAGCCAGGCTCCTTATATGACTCTGAACCAGCACACCAGAGGTAGCAATGATCAATGGAATGGACCCTCCACGCATCAAAGACTAATACACAAAAAAGGATCCATACAGGCTTTTTATAGCCTATTATCATGAGGGCATTTTCATATTTGAAGGTCACTCTTCTCAGAGTTAAACAGGCATAAAACGAGAGAGCCCAGATCCTGACTAGTTTTCTAAATACTAATGTCATTAGAAGCAGTCACGCGCCCTATGGTCATATACTCTTCAGACAACTGACTTTTAGTAATGCTGTTAGTATTAAAGAGAATAATATATCAGTAACAAATATCATTGCAGAATTTATGATTCATATACATGTAACTTTTTCAGTGTGAATACTAAATTTTGGCAAATTTTACACTTTTTTAAAAAAAGGAAATTCCAAGGAACACTTAGCCCATCAAATCTCCACCAAGTTTCCAACTGGGATAACAACTGGGATAATGTCTCCTTAAGCCAAGCATTTGTGCAAAGAATCTACCTACTTCAGTAGAATTCAGACCTCTGTTTCTTGAAGGCAGACAAGGAAATCCATGTCAATAAAAGCACAGTCATGCAAAATGTGGGTCCTTATGATATTAAAATACTTTATTGATCATAGCCAGAAACACTGCAATATTTCATGACTTTGACTTAATTTCTAATCATGATTTCTAGTGCTAATGTTTTTGACTGTTGAATTAAAAATGTATCTTAAAGTAATGGTATATAAATAAAAAATGACTCAATTTAGATGCATTTTTTCTATTATAATAGGTGTCTGTAACATCAAAGACATTGTCAAGATATTCAAAGATCTCAGAAAACTCAAACCAGCTTGGTGATTTCATTCCGTCTTCAATCGTTAAGCAAACTTTTCCTGGTGGGAAATCAGAAAGTAATCAAAGTCAACGGCAGGGGAAACTGACATAATATTCAAAACATTTCTACAAAGTACACATCACTATTGATAAAATTACATCAGATTAACTAACTCCTGAACTTTTAGACACACAAGTGACCCATCAAGCATTTTTTATATCACTTGAGACATGGTCTAAGCGTCACTTTAGGTATACTATTATACAGAATTGCTCCATGTATAGATACTAATGCTATGTAGCTAGATAATGGCAATCCTCAGACTACATAGAGCCATCAAATTATTTCCTCAGTTACCAGATAATTATCCATCACTACAGCCATTGCCACAAAAACTGATTCGAACCTGAACCTTTTTCAAGAAATTACACTTTCTATCCCACATCTCAAACTGGAGAATAGCAGTATTCTCACGTTGGTGGAAAATTATCATGCTGGAAAATGAGGAACATTTGAAATCTAACTAAATTATTATTGAAAACACCACGTAAGTAAAATGTGTGAGTTGTAAAGGTAATGCCAGTTACTTTGATGTATAACTTCTGCAGATGATTCTCTCAATATTTGTTCTAAACATTTTTTTTCCCAAAACACACTATTCTAAATCACCTGAATCAACGCCATGAGACAAAAACCATAGACATTTAAGTGTGGCTTCAATTCTGGTTATCAAGGAAATAAGAGTTCTGTTCCTAGTGGGAAATCAGAATACAATTATAGGCAAGGGAGAAGGAAATTAATTGAAATAATATTAATATATATTCACATATATGAATATGTATTTATAGAATATAATATAAAGTCAAATGTTACAAAGTACTATAATAATGTTTTCCCCTTAAGCAACTTTTCTGAGATCCTCCCAATTTACTCCAATGACTGAATTCCATATCCTTTATTGTTTTCATTATGAAAGATCATTGTCAAGAAAATTAGTAATACTAATGGCAAAATAGAATAGGATAAAATAAAAACACATAACCAGAATAGAAAACATCAAACCAAGCAAAATAAACAGATAGCCAAAGAAAAGGTACAAAAAGACAAATAGATACAGATACAAACATATTCTCACACACAGAAATTCCACAGAAACCCAGAATAGAGCATCTCGATAAATAAGCACAATATCTTTACGGTAAGAAAAGACATACGCATAAAACATTACAAAACAAAACCACCACAAAAATGAAACTAAATTAGCATTGAGTTGGCCATCTAATTCTTTGAAGGCCTTGAAGTTTCATGTGTTTTTATAAATCATGAGACTATTTTGCAGTGCACTGATTCTTCAGTTTGGAGCAGTTATGTATTAGGGTTAACTTCTGGGTCAATGAAGAAGTGGATTTTGGTGTGTATCCACTTTCTGTATTACAACTGGATGTCCAGTAGGCTTAGGCCAGAACAGTCTGAATATATTCTGTCTCAGTTCCTGTGAGATCATACTTACAAAAGAGTTTCAAAATTAGTGTTAGAATTCAAAGATTGTTTTCTCAAGTTGTTGAAGGCATCCACCTGCAGAATATGAAATACTTGTGTAAGAATATAGTTTCTAAAAATCCTGCTATCTAAGGCTTTGCTATAGAAAAAGCATCACCATATGAAACACTGACATTTTAGTTTCTACATCATGGCTAATTTTTTTGTTTGCGAAGATTAATATGAACACACTGATTTGAAACAATGTCCAAGAAGAAATGTACTTCCTGCTTGCTTTCACTATAATTTCTCCAAAACAAAATTCAGAATGCTCCTCTAAATAAGAAAAATGAAAATATTACTAAAATACATAATGAAGGGGAAATTTGTCATCAGAATAGAAATTAGAATTATACCCTGAGCCACTGCTGTCACAATCAGTATTACATTGTCTAATCCTGCAGATAGATGCAATGCAACTCTCTCCATTCCTGCACTTTTAACAACTCCAGGTCTTTGTTGATCACAAATCCCAGAATAATCTCTGACCCTTCAGAGGCAACACCTGAGTCATGGCTGCCCATTCCCACAGGAATTTCACAACACTTTGATGAAGACCTATATACACAGACCAGAATTCCTACAAACTATTTTACCCTTTCCCTCTGATTTTCAAAGATGTTGAAACTTATGTGTATTTCTTTTTGTTGGAAAAATGAAAATGTAAGTTTATATCATGATGGATGTTTGAAATAATATTGACAACTCATAAAGTGTTCAGTTTGGTTGAATGTCTGAGCTACATGAATCACACCTGAGACTCTGAGATTCAGTGTCATGAGGGATCCTGCTGTTCATGACATTGGACCTTGTTCTAAAATTTCATCCACCAAATGCAATCCACAAAATCACAAATTTTCGAATTGTTCATTTATTTTGAACAATGAACATTTTCAAATAATTTGTGTCATCACCAAGCATGTTCTATGAATGTAATAGCTAAAAAAGTCTATGTGATGACATTGTTGCATACCTGAATATTGAACCACAAAGGTTTTTTGAGTGTATCGTGTATTAATTTCAGATTTCAAACAGAAATTCCAATACAAATATTAGTTTTAATCTTTTTGTTCTCAATGGCAGATATCACAAAACATAGAGACGCCCACTGTCAGAGGAATGAAGATGCTTAAAATGTAAATAAATACCTGGAGTAATTGATAAATACTAAGACCTCTTTCAGAGGTCCCAGCTAACAGAAATGATGATTCTTAAACAAGTGTAAACTACAATCCCACAGGATCATATGTTCTGGCATCTAGATATATTGTCTGGAAGTTATGGACATACATACATACATGCAAGTACAACACTCAATAATATTTTTGAAGCATAGAACGCTATTGAAAGATGAATCCACTGTTTATCTGAAGTTGTCACTGTGGAAATGAAAACCTGAACCAATGTCAGCTGCATCACTGCCCACAATTCATGATTCACCATATTTGTGAAATGTGGACTCTTGAATTGTCTAGTATATGCCTTGACACATATTTTCCTGTTTACCTGTAGATATAGCGTATGCCTTGACCCATGTTTGTCTGCTTGCCTGTAGAAATAACATGGTTTTTCATCTGAAGATTTATCATTAAGCGTATTGTAATTTGTTTGTTCAGACAAACAACAACACCTAAGCCACTGACACTTAATGTTCAGTGTCTTTCATGAAATCTTCAGCATGGTTTATGTCACAAACTTGGTGTGAAGCATGAATCTCATGAATTACTTTAATGACAACTCTCTTTCCTTCAATATTTACAAATAATGAACCCATGTCTTGCCCATGAAACAAAACCAAAGCAGTGGAGCTATTTATAAGTAAAACTGAAGTCCTCTATTATCATCATGAGAAGTGATTTTAAATCTGAATCTTGCTTTTCTGCTGTGATAGGGTATCCAGGACTTGCCATGATGAGAGAACTGGGTTCTGATGATACCAAGTAAACTTGGTTTCTGTTCCTTATGTTCTTGTGCGTGTCTCTTGCCATCTGGTTATCTCTAGCGCTACTGGCAATGCTGTCTCTGATTGGAGCCCATCCCTCTGGTGATCCTGATTGTGTTAGAACTACTCAGAGTCCAGCTGTCTCTAGGATCCTGTGATTCTGTGATCCTGGGATCCTGAGATTTTGGGTGTGTCAGAGCTCCTGGGAATCAAGCTGCCTCTGGAAGATACTGGGGTGACAAGGCTCCTGAGATCCTGTGAGACTGGGCATGTTAGAGCATCTGGGAGTTGAGCTTCCTCTGGGTGTTATGGAGTTGTGTGTACAGCCAGTGCCCAAGGTCTGCCCGGGGCACTAGGTCAGACCAAACAGAATACGAAGCACTGTCCAGGCAGGGGTTCCTGCATTTCTGGATCCTGGGAGATCCCAGTTACTCCCAGTGTTGTGGCAGATGTTGTGGTCTCCTCACCTGTGAACCTGGGCATTTCAACTGGCAGTCAGCATGTAGAATGCAAATCGATCCATTTTTATCTCCTTGTCCAAGTGGATCAAGGACCTCCACATAAAACCATATACACTGAAACTAATAGAAGATAAAGTGTGGAAGAACACATGGGCACAGGAGAAAATTTCCTGAACAGAACACCAATGGTTTGTGCTCTACAATCCACAATAGACAAATAAGACCTCATAAAATTGCAAAGCTTCTGTAAGGCAAAGGTCATTTTTAATAGGACAAAATGGCAATCAACAGATTGGGAAAATGTCTTTACTATGCCTTAATCTGATAGAGGGCTAATATTCAATATATACAAGGAACATAAGGAGTTGACTCCAGAGAATCAAATAGCCCTATTAAAAATGGGGTACAGAGGGGAATGCCAGGGCCAAGAAGTGGGAGTGGGTGGGTAGGGGAGTGGGGGGAGGAGGGTATGGGGGACTTTTGGGATAGCATTGGAAATGTAAATGAAGGAAATACCTAATTAAAAAAAAGAATGAAAAAAATGGGGTACAGAACTAAACAAAGAATTCTCAACTGAGGTACATCTAATGGCTGAGGAGCACCTAAAGAAATGCTCAACATCCTGAGTTATCAGAGAAATGAAAATCATAACAATCCCGAGTTCATCTCACACCAGTCAAAGTGGCTAAGATCAAAAACTCAGACAAGCAGACATAGTATTACCTGAGGTTCCAGGTATACCACTCCTGGACATACCCAAAAGATGCTCCAATGTATAATAAGGATACATGCTCCACTATGTCCATAGCAGCCTTCTTTACAATATTCAGAAGCTGGAAAGAACCCAGATGTTCTTTAACAGAGGAATGGATACAGGAAATGTGGTACATTTACACAATGGGATACTACTCATTTATCAAAAATAACGACGTCATGAAATTCTTAGGCAATTGGATGAAACTAGAGAATATCCTGAGTGAACTAACCCAGTCACAAAAGAACACACATGGTGTGCACTCACTGATAAGTGGATTTTAGCCCAAAATCTCAGAATACTCAAGATACAATTCACAGACCACATGAAGCTCAAGAAGAAGGAAGAACAAAGTGTGGGTGCTTTGGTCCTTCTTAGAAGGGGGAACAAAATACTCACATGAGCAAATATAGAGACAAAGTGTGGAACAGAGACTGAGGAAAGGCCATTCAGAGATTGCCCCACCTGGGGATTCATCCCATATACAGTCACCAAATGCAGACACTATTGTGGATGACAAGAAGTGCATGCTGACAGGAGCCTGATTTAACTGTCTCATGAGAGGCCCTACCAGAGCCTTAAAAAAAAAAGCAGAGTTGAATGCTCACAGCCAACCACTGCACTGAGTGCAGGGTCCCCAGTGAAGGAGTTAGAGAAAGGACTGAAGGAGCTGAAGGGGTTTACAATCCCATAGGATGAACAGCAATATCAACCAACCAGGCCCCCCAGAGCTCCCAGGGACTAAGCCACCAACCAAGGAGTACATATGGCTCCAGCTGCATATGTAGCAAATGATGGCCTTGTCAGGCATCAATGGAAGGCGAGGTCCTTGGTCCTGTGAAGGCTCAATGCCCCAGAGCAGGTGAATTCGAGGACAGGGAGGTGGGAGTGGGTGGGTGGGGAACACCCTCATAGAATCAGGGGGAGGAGATAGGGTAGGGGATTTCTGGGAGCTGGGAACTGAGGAAGGGGATAACATTTGAAATGTAAATAAAGGAAATATCCAATAAAAATAAAAGTAAAAATAAACCTCTGGAGCAATCGATAAGTATTAAGAAATCACTCAAAAACATGTTTCAGACAGTCATATTGATGTAGAATGAAGAATGTTCCATTTGCATAATATCAAAGATATAAGAAATTCTACTGGTCTCATTATGAAGTAAGATCTGGTATAGTACCTTCTACAGCAAGAGATGTTCAAGAGCATAAGTGACACTAAGCTGTGTGACACAAGGAAAATTTCAGTCTTCCTTGGAACAGTTTTATCAGTACCAAGTCTAGATTCTCCAGAGTTCTGTTAAAGAGGTTGCTAATTTTATGGATTGGAGTATTTCTAGAAATGGCTCACTTATCAAATTGATAAGTGATTATTTCATTTGTACAATATAAAGTGAACATCACAAGATATTAAACATAGGTCATGATTTACAATGTTTTGTGCATAAATATTAGATATCATGTCTGAGGCCACCGGAATGGGTCCTTCACAACCACATGATCTCTCTGGAGTACAGTTCCACTCACAGTAAAGCTACTGAATCCAGATACTCCATGGCCAAGTGCAAAACCTTCCTACTCAGCTCTGCCATGGGGTTGGTGGCACCAAATATAATTGGATGGACTCCATCCCATTAAACACTAATACAAAAAATCCATACAAGTTTGCTTATAGCCTGTTATGACAGCGTTTTCTAAATTGAGGTTCCCTATTCTCAGATGACACTAGTTTGTGTCAAACAGGCATAAGGCACTGATTGCTGATCCTGGATACTTTTCTGAATACTAATTTCATTAGAACCATTTTCTTGCCCCAAACCTCAGGGTTGTTTATTCTTCAGACTCGTTTAAATCACAATAATGTGATGAGTATCAAGAGGATCATGCATCAGCAATAACTACTATTGCACAATTTACAGTACACATTCATGGAAAGTTCCTTTCAGTGCAAATTTTAAATTTTACACTTCTAACCAGGTAAACTCCAAGGAACACTTACTCCATCATGTCTCCATCTACCATAATTGGTTTAAGTTAAGGATAGGGCAAATACATTACCTAATTTAATATTATCAAGACCAATTTTTCATGAACACAGACAATGAAATCCACATCAATAGGTTCACAGTTATAAAAACACAGACATGGTGGCTCTTAAGGAACTATAACTCCAATCCCACAGGATCCTACCCTTTTCTGGCATCCATGCATACTGCCTAGAGATGATGAACATAAACACATGAAAGTAAATCACTCATAAAAATGAAATACGTTTGAAGCTATATTACAATAATGTAAGATTAATCCATTTTTGTTTTAAATTGTCACTGTGGAACTTACAACTTGAGACACAGGCAGCTGCTCCAGAGTCCAATCCTTGTTTCACCATGATAGTGAAACTGGAGTATCACTCTTTCTACCAAAACTCCTGTCACTTGTTTGCCTTGTTTATATGCAGAAATTAAGATGTTTTACAACTAAAGACTTCCCACTAAACTTAAACTGTCTATTCAGACAAAGTGTGTGAGACTATGAATCTGTAGAGTCATGGGAAATAGTCCTAGAGCAAGAGAGTTGTTGAAGCATTTCCTATGCCTGGAAATCTCCTCTTGAGATGGGCAGGAGTAGGATCCATCTCCCCTTCCCATCATCTTTAAGTTCTTACAATATATAATGTGCTGAGCACAAATTGCGTACATCATGCAAAGAAGAAGCTAATGCTTCTGGTCTGATAGTAACATAAAATATTGGACCTTGGTACCATTTTATAAAACCTCTGACTTATATCCAGTACAATTATAGCTCCTAGGGAAATATATAAGTTCCTATATTATTTTGCTTACAGTCCAGAACATCACATGTTTTCTCTCAGTAGATATTCACAAAGTAATAAAAAATACATTGTTTAGTTCTACTTAGGACTAAAATCTATATACACTTACTGAACTATTACTGTCCTGTCCACTACCAAAGTATTTGGCACTGCATGCACACTACTCTTGTTTCCACTTCCACAACTTTAGGTCATTAATGATTGGGGAACTTGAGATTAAATTCTGAATATTCAGAGGTAACATGTAATCCATTTGGTCAATTTTTTAAGGATACAAAATATTGACATTATAACAGTTTAGATTATTTTGTGTCATAAACCATCAGCTCTACAAGAACTTATAGTGTTCTCATTTGCATCAATAATGTGGAAAGATAGCGATCTCATTGGGATATATATACATATATGTGCATATATATGTATATAGCTATATACATATATATACACACACACATATATATGAAAAATCAAATTTATGAGATTAAAAACTTTGAGTTTTTTATTTTCTATATATGTACCCAGCTTAGTTGAATTCATAAGTGATATGCACTGCATCTGAGACCCAGGTATCCAACAACAGTATGTTATTGTTAATGTATTTAAAATCTCATTCACTTAATACCCCGTATAAAATGACCTACTCCCATGATATTCATCTATTTTACATTATCTCCTGTGGAAATATTAAGTTGGCTACAAACATATAATAAAGAGACCTTAAGAAAAACAGTAGAAAGGAAGCCATGTGGAAATATTAACTATTTTCAAATGCACTTACGAAATTTATTAGCAAGGACTTTTTCTTACATTTGAACATGGGCTACTTTCAAAACTAAACCAATGACTTGTTTTTATTTTTGTTTTTGTTTTTATTTTCGAGACAGGCTTTCTATGTATAGCCCTGGCTGTCCTAGAATTCACTTTGTAAACTAGGCTGGCCTCGAACTCAGAAATCCTCCTGGCTCTGCCTCCCAAGTGCTGAGATTAAAGGTATGGGCCACCACCGCCCGGCAACTAATGACTTCTAAACTAAAAAATTGAAGATAACTGTGGGGAGCTGCCCTCACATTCGCCGTTACAAGATGGCGCTGACATCCTGTGTTCTAAGTGGTAAACAAATAATCTGCGCATGTGCCAAGGGTAGTTTTCCACCCCATGTGCTCTGCCTTCCCCGTGACAACAACTCGGCCGATGGGCTGCAGCCAATCAGGGAGTGACACGTCCTAGGCGGAGGATAATTCTCCTTAAAGGGGACGGGGTTTCGCCATTCTCTCTCTTGCTTTTGCTCTTGCACTCTTGCGCTCTTGCGCTCTGGCTCCTAAAGATGTAAGCAATAGAGCTCTTGCTCTCTTGCACTCTTGCTCCTAAAGATGTAAGCAATAAAGCTTTTGCCGCAGAAGATTCCGGTTTGCTGCGTCTTTCCTGGCCGGTCGCGAGAACGCGTGTAAGAGTTGGTGCCGAAACCCGGGACGAGAAATCCTGGGACGAGAAAACCCCGGGACGGAATTTACCATCACCGGCGCAAGGAAGATCCCTCATTCCGGAACCAGAACTGCGGGTCATGGTAATGAAGTGTTCCCGTAAAACAGACTGTTGAGAAGGATTCAACTGCGTGAATTCAGAACTCTTCAGCTGGGGAACGGTGGTAATGAAGTGTTCCCGTAAAACAGACTGTTGAGAAGGATTCAACTGCGTGAATTCAGAACTCTTCAGCTGGGGAACAGGGTACCCGTAAGTATAGCTTTACAAGGTAAGTCTGGTCTTGAACTTTCTAACGAAATTCAAGACAGTCTATCAGAAGTAAAGTGGGAAATAGCTTTACAAGGTAAGTCTGGTCTTGAACTTTCTAACGAAATTCAAGACAGTCTATCAGAAGTAAAGTGGGAAATAGCTTTACAAGGTATGTTTGGCCTTGAACTTTTTCTAGTGTTAGGAGCCTTTTTGTTCCTTTTCACATGTTATCAAGCGGTTAAGGCAGGGCTGAAAATTCTGGATGAAATTCAGGGCAATCTATCAGAAGTAAAGCGGGGAGAGAGAGTAGGAGCAAAGAGGAAATATGGTACACAAAATAAGTATACAGGCCTTTCCACGGGTCTTGAACCCGAGGAAAAGTTTAGGTCAGGTAAGAATACCTGGGGAGAGATTAGAAGGAAGGAAAAGAAAAAAGAAAAGAAAAAAGATCAATTAGCGGAGGTCTCTAGGAGAAGGAGCCTATACTCATCACTAGATGAGCTCAAGAAGCCAGTTCTTAGTAGTTCTGAATCAGATGAAAAGGCTATTAGGGCCTGGAAGGCGCTCTCCCGAGCAGGTGAAGCCACTGGACAACTAACAAAGATCGTCCAGGGACCTCAGGAGTCCTTCTCAGATTTTGTGGCCAGAATGACAGAGGCAGGCTCTTGCAGCCTACAAGGTCTTATTGTCCACCCTAGAGTTGTAGATCAAGATTATAAAGGGGAACTTCAGGTTCTCTGTTCTTGTCCTCAAGTTGTCTTTTCTATATCACAAGGGGACAGAATAGCTCAATTAATAATTTTGCCAAGCCTACATGGCTGTTTTTCCTTCCTCTGGTATTCCTCGAGCCGCCAGAGGGATCAGTTCTACTGAAAATGATTCTGATTACTTAATAATGCCTTTAGATTGTTGTCAAATTTTATCTACTCATGTAGGGGTAAACCCTCGTGGCGTCAGGCCATTACAGGTCTGGCAAATGGATGTCACGCATATTTCCTCCTTTGGGAGAAATCAATTTACATGTCTCTATTGACACCTGCTCTGGCATCATGTTTGCTTCTCCATTAACCGGAGAAAAGGCCTCACATGTGATTCAACATTGCCTTGAGGCATGGAGTGCTTGGGGGAAACCCAAACTCCTTAAGACTGATAATGGACCAGCTTATACATCTCAAAAATTCCAGCAGTTCTGCCGTCAGATGGACGTGACCCACCTGACTGGACTTCCATACAACCCTCAAGGACAGGGTATTGTTGAGCGTGCGCATCGCACCCTCAAATCCTATCTATTAAAACAGAAGAGGGGAATCGAGGAGGCTCTACCCCGAGCACCAAGAGTGTCTGTGTCTATGGCACTCTTTACACTCAATTTTTTAAATCTTGATGCTCATGGCCATACTGCGGCTGAACGTCATTGTTCAGAGCCAGATAGGCCCAATGAGATGGTTAAATGGAAAAATGTCCTTGATAATAAATGGTATGGCCCGGATCCTATTTTGATAAGATCCAGGGGAGCTGTTTGTGTTTTTCCACAGAATGAAGACAACCCATTTTGAATACCAGAAAGACTCACCCGAAAAATCCAGACTGACCAAGGGAATACTGATGTCCCTCGTCTTGGTGATGTCCAGGGCGACAATAACAGAGAGAGCAGCGTTGGGAGATAATGTCGACATTTCCACTCCCAATGCCGGTGATGTATAATGCTCAAGTATTCCCCTGCCTTTTTTACCAGTAACAGGGAACTGGGTTTGGCCTTGATTCAGACAGTCTTGGCTCTGTCTGGAAAGGTCCAGACGACTGACACCATTAACACATCGTCAGCCTCGGTGACTACAGTCATAGATAAACAGGCCTCAGCTAATGTCAAAATACAGGGAGGTCTCATGCTGGTTAATCAACGCATAGATCTTGTCCAGGAACAACTAGATGTATTATGGCAAATAGCTCAGCTGGGATGTGAACAAAAGTTTCCGGGATTGTGCGTTACTTCCATTCAGTATGAGAAATTTACTAGGGCAGCTAATTTGTCAAAAAGTCTTTCTCAGTATATGTTACAGAATTGGACGGCTGAATTTGAACAGACCCTTCGGGAATTGAGAATTGCCATTATTCAGGTCAACTCCATGCGCTTGGACCTGTCCCTGACCAAAGGATTACCCAATTGGATCTCCTCAGCATTTTCCTTCTTTAAAGAATGGGTATGGGTGGGATTATTTGGAGATACACTTTGCTGTGGATTAGTGTTGCTTCTCTGGTTGGTCTGTAAGCTTAAGGCCCAAACTAGGAGAGACAAGGTGGTTATTGCCCAGGCACTTGCAGCTCTAGAACATGGTGCTTCCCCTGATATATGGTTATCTATGCTTAAGCAATAGGTCGCTGGCCATTCAGCTCTTGCACCCCACGAGGCTAGTCTCATTGCACGGGATAGAGTGAGTGTGCTTCAGCAGCCCGAGAGAGTTGCATGGCTAAGCACTGCAGTAGAAGGGCTCTGCGGCATATATGAGCCTATTCTAGGGAGACATGTCATCTTTCAAGAAGGTTGAGTGTCCAAGTGTCCTTCTCCCCAGGTAAAACGACACGGGACCAGACCAGGACCCCTCTGGGTGATAAACCTGGGAGGAGGTTATGTGTACGGCTCCTTTACCTGCACACTGGGGATTTGACCTCTATCTCCACTCTCATTAATATGGGTGGCCTATTGCTCTTATTAAAAGAAAAGGGGGATCTGTGGGGAGCCGCCCTCACATTCGCCGTTACAAGATGGCGCTGACATCCTGTGTTCTAAGTGGTAAACAAATAATCTGCGCATGTGCCAAGGGTAGTTTTCCACCCCATGTGCTCTGCCTTCCCCGTGACAACAACTCGGCCGATGGGCGGCAGCCAATCAGGGAGTGACACGTCCTAGGCGGAGGATAATTCTCCTTAAAGGGGACGGGGTTTCGCCATTCTCTCTCTTGCTTTTGCTCTTGCACTCTTGCGCTCTTGTGCTCTGGCTCCTAAAGATGTAAGCAATAGAGCTCTTGCTCTCTTGCACTCTTGCTCCTAACGATGTAAGCAATAAAGCTTTTGCCGCAGAAGATTCCGGTTTGCTGCGTCTTTCCTGGCCGGTCGCGAGAACGCGTGTAAGAGATAACTTTTAGATCTCTTCATCCTTCAGTGCCACACCCACTCCAGTAGTGACTGTGACAAGCCCAAAAGCTTGGATGCAGTCCTGAGGCGAAAAGTTCAAGGAAACCTAGTCTCCCGGAACTGTGGTATCATGTAAAAGGAATGCTCCAAATCTGTCCTTGCTTTAGTCAGTCAATGAATGGATCTGTGTGCTTTCCTTCAATATTGTTTTATTATAAGTGCCTTTAAGGATTGATTTTGACTTATAGCTAAGTTAGATTAGCCTCCACCAGTGTTCCAATGTCCTAGGCAGTCCTTGAGCTGACCCTGGGCTTGGAATTCATTAAGAATGTTACCTATTCAATAACATTCAGAATTACCTCTAGTATTGTAAGAGAAACAGTGAAAGAAATCAGGCATTACAATTTACTTGAATAGAGCTAGAAATCTCAGGGCTAGTCTACATAGTAATTAGAACAATAGCCGAGTCACTCCCATACACAGGAATTTACAATGGCCTAGGAAGAAGGAAGGTTGTAGTTTTAGGAGGAACTGGAATATTGAATTATTCATGAAAGGGTTAGTAGTATGGAACTCCCCTGGTGCATGTTTTTCACTAGGCCCAAAGGAATAGCATAATTAGGTATTTACTAAGGGACCCCTGGTGGTTGGTTTAACAATAGATTAGTATTGCATCAGACCTTTCACCTGGCTCCTGTGAATAGCTGACTTTACACATGGCTGATCTTATCTCAATTGTAAACATTGCCTGGTTCCTGCCAGTCTTTTTGTATGCATTTTTTTTGTTTTGTGTCAGATAACTTCAATGTACCTTGGATGCCTTATGTATCACTTAACTTCTTTGTTTTAATATATGTCTAATGCTCACTTTGACACATTACATTCAGATACAACACTCCTTTGTGTTCGTGTCTGTTTGTCACTTTTTGCCGACTCCCTGCCCACCTGTTCCAGGACCCTGATACTCCAGCAGATTGAGGGGCTGACTGTGGCTAGTCCGGGGCACTTCAGGAATGGGAAATGTTTATTGCCTTACAATATTAAAACAACATATATGATAAAGCCCCTTTGAGTTAGAAGACAACTTGGACCACTAGCACCTGCTTCACTACTCCCAGATTCTGTTTTACCATTTCTGTTAACCATAAGGCTCATTTGTCTAACATATCTTTAACCACCATGTTTGACCTGGTCAAACCATCTGCAGAAGATAAAATTGTCAACTGGAGATACTTCAATAAACTTACATTCAAACTGCTTGCTCACAAAAATTAAATCTATAATATGGTTTACTAAGGCTTTTGTTACCAAACTGACTTAAGAACAAGGTCATAATAAAGTTTCACTTCAAACTCCCTTCCTCACCCATTTCTAATCTAAAACTAATACAAAATCAAAGGTTATTCAGTAAGAAAGGAGACTAAAATAAAATACCCCATCCTTCCCATTCAATAACAAATGTGATTTCTCCATAATATAAAACATATTCTTAAATTTAGTCATCTTATCAGTAACTGAGATCAGGTACAGTACCTACCATGTTGTTATGATCATCATCACGTTTGTTCCTGCTATTTGGAATTATGATTTGAGGCAGACTTCTTCTAAAATTAGGAATTCCAGGTCTCTGTTTTTCAGAAGCATACAAATCCCTGTTTACTTTTCTAGAGCTGATATCCGCATGTTCATTCTTGTTTCTCACATTTGGCTCACCTGAAGAATATAAATGCATGTTACAGGGGACTGTGAGTATATTCCAGAACTCATAATACTTTTTTTATTAGGTATTTATTTCATTTACATTTCCAATGCTATCCCTAAAGTCCCCCACATCCTCCCCCACCCACTCCTCCACCCACCCACTCCCACTTCTTGGCCCTGGCGTTCCCCTGTACTGAGGCATATAAAGTTTGCACGACCATTGGGCCTCTCTTTCCACCGATGGCCTACTAGGCTATCTTCTAATACATATGCAGCTAGAGACACAAGCTCCGGGGCTACTGGTTTACATATATCAGTGTCAGCAAATTTCTCACATAAAAGAATATTAGAGCTAAAACACCAATTATTGCAAGAACAGTATTTGCAATTATTAAAAAGAAAAGACTCTTCTATCTATTATTTCACCTTTACAAATGATAAAAAGTGCCACAACAGAGTACAGAAAAATCGGCTTCATGGTGAGGACTTGGGACCTAGACAAAGTGCCTGCTAATCTGGAAAATCAGGCCCTGCAAGGAACCTCTAGCTTACCCATTTATACTGTCTCTTGGCACTGATCTGGACTTCAGGTGGTGTGCCAAGAATGGTGATGACAAGCTTTGTAAACAATATCATATGTTAAAGACAGAATACAAATTATCTATTACCTTGGTGTCTTGATTCTGTAATCTCCTCTATAATTGGTCTTAATTTAGTTCATGCCAAGTCTTCAATATTCTTCTTTTCCATGCTCTGTAAACAGAAAATTCTGGAACTAAATATTTCAGAATTAAAAATCAAATGATTTAATGACAAGGCTTGGAATGCTCCTTTTCTTTTCTTTTTTTTTCTCCAATTTTTATTAGGTATTTTCTTCATTTACATTTCAAATGCTATCCTGAAAGTCCCCCATACTCCTCTCCCCCCTTCCTCCCGCTCCCCTACCTACCCACTCCCACTTCTTGGCTCTGGTGTTTCCCCTGTACTGGGGCATATAAAGTTTGTAAGACCAAGGGGCCTCTCTTCCCACTGATGGCCGACTAGGCCATCTACTGATACACATGCAGCTAGAGACACAAGCTCTGGGGGTACTGGTACGTTCATATTGTTGTTCCATCTATAGGGTTGCAGACCCCTTTAGCTCGTTGGGTACTTTCTCTAGCTCCTCCATTGGGGGCCCTGTGATCCATCCAATAGCTGACTGTGAGCATCCACTTCTGTGTTTACCAGGCACTGGCAAAGCCTCACAAGAGACAGCTATATCAGGGTCCTTTCAGCAAAATCTTGCTGGCGTGTGCAATGGTGTCTGTGTTTGGAGGCTGATTATGGGATGGATCCCCAGGTGTAGCAGTCTCTGGATGGTCCATCCTTTCATCTCAGGTCCAAATTTTGTCTCTGTAACTCCTTCCATGGGTGTTTTGTTTCCAATTCTAAGAAGGGGCAAAGTGTCCACACTTTGGTCTTCATTACTCTTGAGTTTCATGTGTTTTGTAAATTGTATCTTGACTATTCTAAGTTTCTGGGCTAATATCCACTTATTAGTGAGTACATACCATGTGAGTTCTTTTGTGATTGGGTTACCTCACTCAGGATGATACCCTCCAGATCCATCCATTTGCCAACGAATTTCATAAATTCATTGTTTTTAATAGCTGAGTAGTACTCCATTGTGTAAACGTACCATATTTTCTGTATCCATTCCTCTGTTGAGGGACATCTGGGTTCTTTCTAGGTTCTGGCTATTATAAATAAGTCTGCTATGAACATAGTGGAGCATGTGTCCTTATTACCAGTTGGAACATCTGGATATATGCCCAGGAGAGGTATTGAGGGATCATCCAGTAGTACTATGATCAATTTTCTGAGGAACTGCCAGACTGATTTCCAGGATGGTTGTACCAGCTTGCAATTTCACCAACAATGGAGGAGTGTTCCTCTTTCTCCACATCCTCGCCAGCATCTGCTGTCACCTGAATTTTTGATCCTAGCCATTCTGACTGGTGTAAGGTGGAATCTCAGGGTTGTTTTGATTTGCATTTCCCTGATGATTAAGGATGTTGAATGTTTTTTTCAGGTGTTTCTCAGCCATTCTGTATTCCTCAGTTGAGAATTCTTTGTTTAGCTCTGAGCCCCATTTTTTAATGTGGTTATTTGATTTTCTGGAGTCCCTTGTCTCTGCTCACTCACAGCTTTGATGTTAATTAGCGCAGGCAGCCCCACATAACCTGCTGAGACACTGACACTGAGAGGAGACTCCATGGAGAGTCCCAGGAGGGCACAAGCATCCCGTGTAAAGATGTCACAGATGTCAGCCCACTGGTTTGTCTTGCGCGCGCCGGACTGGCCAGCAAGAACGACGCTGCAACAGGATCCTTCTGCACACGTTTATTGGGAGAGCTTGATTGCAGAGGCGAAGAGACCCCGAGCCCAGAACTGGTGCTGCTTATATAGGCCTAGGAGAGGCGTGTCTCACACCCGGATTGGTTATGCACTAAGCCTCATTTGCATGTTCCTCATCTGATTGGCTACTCTCTCTCTCTGTACCTCACAGAGCCTCATTATCATACCTCATTTGCATGTCTCACATCTGATTGGTTATACTCTCAAAGCCTCATTACCATGTCCGGGGCCAGGCAGTGTCTTTGCAAAAAACTTTACTGCATATGTACACATTGGTTGTTTGTCCAAACTTATGCGTGGTGGCCAGCAGTAGTCAGCGCCACTCTGCAATGGCACATGTGGCTTCCCACAGGTTTGCATCAAGTAGGTGAACATATGGTGAGTTTTCAATCCCTTACCTCAGGTTCACAAGGCTTCCCATTAATACCTGAATGTCTTTTTGGTGATTTAGGGCAAATGGCTGGAAATATTCACATATTGTAAGGCTTCTTGCTGGCAGGTTGGACTGAATGAAAGTAAATAACTTCTTTTTTTTAATTAGATATTTTCTTTATTTACATTTCAAATGTTATCCCCTTTCCTAGTTTCCCCTCCAAAACCCCCCTATCCCATCCTCTCCTCTTTCTGCTCAGCAACCCACCTACTCCTGCTTCCCTGTCCTGGCATTCCCCTACACTGGGGCATCGAGCCTTCACAAGATCAAGGGCCTCTCCTCCCACTGATTTCTGACAAGGCCATCCTCCATGTGTACTCCTTGGTTGGTGGTTTAGAACCTTGGAGCTCTGGGGGTACTGGCTGGTTCATACCATTGTTCCTCCTATGGGGCAGCAAACACCTTTATCCCCTTTGGTCCTTTCTCTAGCTCCCTTGTTGTAGATCCTGTGCTCAGTCCAATGGATGACTGTGAGCATCCACCTCTGTATTTCTTAGGCACTGGCAGAGTCTCTCAGGAGACAGCTATATCAGGCTCCTATCAGCAAGTACTTCTTGTCATCAAAATAGTGTCTGCGTTTGGTGACTGTATGTGGGATAGATCCCCAGATGGGGCAGTCTCTGGATGGCTTTTCCTTCAGTCTCTGCTCCAAACTTTTTCTCTGTACTTCCTCTCATGGGTATTTTGTTCCCCCTTCTAAGAAGGATCAAAGTATCCACACTGGCCTTCCTTCTTGAGCTTCATGTGGTCTCTAAATTGTATCTTGGGTATTCCAAACTTCTTGGCTAATTAATATCCACGTATCAGTAAGTGCATACCATTTGTGTTCTTTTGTGATTGGGTTACCTCACTCAGGATGATATTTTCTAGTTCCATCCATTTGCCTAAGAATTTCCTGAAGTCATTGTTTTTAATAGCTGAGTAGTACTCCACTGTGAAATGTATCACATTTTCTTTATCCATTTCTCTGTTGAGGGGCATCTGGGTTCTTTTCAGCTTCTTGCTGTTATAAATAAGGCTGTCAAGAACATAGTGGAGCATGTATCCTTGTTATACATTGGAGCATTTTGTGGGTATATGCCCAGGAATGGTATAGCTGGGTCCTCAGATAGTACTATGTCCAGTTTTCTGAGGAACCACCAAACTGATTTCCAGAGTGGTTGTACCAGCTTGCAATCCCACCAGCAATGGAGGAATGTTCCTCTTTCTTCACATCTTTGCTGCATCTGCTATCAGCTGAATTTTTGTTCCTAACCATTCTGACTGGTGTGAGGTGGAATCTCAGAGTTGTTTTGATTTGCATTTCCCTGATGATTAAGGATGTTGAACATTTTTTCAAGTGCTTCTCAGCCATTCTGTATTCCTCAGTTGAGAATTCTTTGTTTAGCTCTGTATCCTTTTTTAATAGGCTTATTTGGTTCTCTGGAGTCTAACTTCTTGAGTTCTTTATATATATTAGTCCTCTATTGGACGTAGGACTGGTAAAGGTCTTTTCCCAGTCTGTTGATTGCTGTTTTGTTCTATTGACAGTGTCTTTTGTCTTACAGAAGCTTTGCAATTTTATGAAGTCCCCAAGAAATTTGTCAGACTAATGATGTGTCATTCCAAAAACCATGAAAATCTGAGGCAGTATTCTCTCTCTCTCTCTCTCTCCCACTTTCTCTCTCTGTATGTGTGTGTGTATGTGTGTGTGTCTGAGAAAGAGAGAGAGAGAGAGAGAGAGAGAGAGAGAGAGAGAGAGAGAGAGAGAGAGAGAAAGAGAGCAAGGAACAGTTTCAAAGCAAATGTGTAACTAAATAAAAAGTTTTAAAATATTATAATGCATGGTTTCTTGCATGAAAACCTCAGTGCCAAGAAATTCTGTGAAACTTATTGGTCAAGGAAGTCACTGGAAAACAATAAGGTAGCCTGTGAAACCTAAACATTTCTACATTCCACAGCCAATGCCCACATAGTATACCTGTCTCCCAGGATGTCTGACCTAATCAAGGAAACAGAGGGCCTGTGCTAACCAGGGAAACATGAGGCCTGCATTAACTGCATTTCCTGTCTATCTTCCAGGAAATGTACTCTTGAGACTACCAGATGGCAAAAAGCAACAACAGAAGTCAATGTAATCTGGAACAATCAGAACACAGTTCTACAGCAGCAAGCCCTGGATCTCCTAATACTCCTGAAAAGCAAGATTCTGACATAAAAACCAGTCTCAGGAAGATGATAGAGGCCTTTAGGACTTATATAAACAACTCTCTTGAAGAAATATAGGAAAACATAGGCAAACAGTAAAAATGTTTAATAAGGAAACAAATAAATCCCTTAAAGTAATACAGGAAAATACAACAAACCAGGGAAAGGAATGGAACGAAGTTGTCCATGGCATAAAAATGCAAGTAGAACTACATCTGCACCCAGAAGGTGGGGCTATTCCACAACCCTCTGTGCACTTTTCCTTCCAGAGTAGAGCTTGCCTTCAGGAAGTGTCTGACCCTGGAACTCAGGTGAGATCACCATTTTCCACACAAAGTCCCAACAGAGAAAGAGAACTTCAGACCAATATCCCTTATGAATACTAATGCAAAAATACTCAATAAAATTCTTGCAAACAGAATCAAGTAGGCTTCATCCCAGGGATGCAGGCATGGTTCAATACAAAAATCCACCAACATAATCCATTATATAAACAAACTCAAAGGGAAAAAAAAACATGATCATCTCATTAGATGCTGAGAAAACATTTAACAAAATCCAAAACCCCTTAGTGATAAAAGTCTTAGAAAGATCAGGAATTCAAGGCCCATACCTAAACAGAGTAAAAGCAGCATACAGCAAACTAGTAGCCAACATCAAACTAAATGGAGAGAAACTTGAATCAATCCAACTAAAATCAGGGACTAGACAAGGCTGCCCACTCTCTCCCTACCTATTGAATATAATACTTGAAATCCTAGCCCGAGTTATTAGACAACAAAAGATCAAAGGGATACAAACTGGAGAGGAAGAAGTCAAAATATCACTATTTTCAGATGATATGATAGTATTTATAAGTGAGCCCAAAAATTCCATCAGAGAACTCCTAAATTAGATAAATAACTTCAGCGAAGTAGCTAGATATAAAATTAACTCAAACAAATTAGTGGCCTTTCTCTACACAAAGGATGCACAGGTTGAGAAAGAAATTAGGGAAACAACACCCTCCACAATAGTCACAAATAATATAAAATACCTTGGTGTGACTCTAACTAAGGAAGTGATAGATCTGTATGATAAGAACTTCAAGTCTCTGAAGAGAGAAATCGAAGAAGATCTCAGAAGATGGAAAGACCTCCCATGCTCATGGATTAGCAGGATTAATACAGTAAAAATGGATATCTTGTCAAAACAATCTACAGATTCGATGCAATCCCCATCAAATTTCCAACTCAATTCTTCCTGTCATTAGAAAAGACAATTTCTAAATTAATCTGGAATAAGAAATAACCTAGGTTAGCAAAAACTATTCTCAACAATAAAAGAACCTCTGGTGGAATCATCATCCCTGACATCAAGCTGTCAGAGCATACAGAGCATTTGTATTAAAAATGTATAGTATTAGTACAGTTACAGACAGGTAGATCAATGGAATAGAATTGAAGACCCAGAAATGAACCCACACACTTACGGTCACTTGATCTTTGACAAGGGAGCTAAAACCCGTCCAGTGGAAAAAGAAGGCATTTTCAACAAATGGTGCTGGCTCAATTGTCAGTCACCATGTAGAGGAATGCAAATTGATCTATTCTTACCTCCTTGTACAAAGCTAAAGTCTAAGTAGATCAAGGAACTCCACATAAAACCAGAGACACTGAAACTTATAGAGGAGAAAGTTGGGAAGACCCTTGAAGATATGGGCACAGGAGAAAAATTCCTGAATAGAACACCAATGGTTTTTGCTGTAGGATTAAGAATTGACAAATGGGATCTCATAAAACTGCACAGCTTCTGTAAGGCAAAGGACTCAAAAAGACAAAATGGCAACTAACTGATTGGGAAAAGATCTTTACCAATCCTAATCTGATAGGGGAAATTGGACTCCAGAAAACCCAATAACCCTATTAAAAAATGGGGCACAGAGCTAAACAAAGAATTCTCAATTGAGGAATACCGAATGGCTGAGAAGCACCTGAAAAAATGATTAACATCCTTAATCATTAGGAAAATACAAATCAAAACAACCCTGAGATCCAACCTTACACCAGTCAGAATGGGTAAAATAAAAATCTCAGGTGACAGCAGATGCTGACAAGGATATGGAGAAAGAGGAACATTCCTCCATTGCTGGTGGGATTGCAAGCTTGTACAACCACTCTGGAAACCAATTTGGTGGTTCCTCAGAAAATTGGACATAGTACTACCAGAAGATTCACCAATACTACTCTTGGACATATACCCAGAAGATGCTCCAACTTGTAATAAGGACACATGCTCCACTATGTTCATAGAAGCCTTATTTTTAATAGCCAGAAGCTGGAAAGAACCCAGATATCCCTCAACAAAGGAATGCATACAGAAAATGTGGTACATTTACACAATGGAGCACTACACAGCTATTAAAAACAATGAATTCATGAAATTCGTAGAGAAATGGATGGATCTGGAGGATACCATCCTAAAGTGAGGTAACCCAAACACAAAAGAACACACATGATAAGCACTCACTCTTAAGTTCCTATTAGTCCCGAAGGTCAGAATACCCAAAATTCAATTTGCAAAACACATGAAACTCTAGAAGAAGAAAGACCAAAGTGTGGATACTTCGATCTTTTAGAATGGGGAACAAAATATTCATGGAAGGAGTTACAGAGACAAAGTGTGGAGCAGAGACTGATAGAATGACTGTCCAAAGACTGCCCCACCTGGGGATCCATCCCATAAACAACCACCAAACCCAGACACTATTGTGGATGTCAACAAGAGCTTGCTGATAGGAGCCTGATATAGCTGTCTCCTGAGAGGCTCTGCCACTGCCTGACGAATAGAGAAGTGGATGCTCACAGCCATCCTTTGGGCGGAGCATAGGTTCCCCAATGAAAGAGCTACATAATGTACTGCAGGAGCTGAAGGTTTTGCATACTCCTAGGAGAAACAACAATATGAACTAACCAGTACCCCAGAGATCCTTGAGACTAAAATATAAATCAAAGAAAACTCATGGAGGGACTCGTGGCTCTAGCTGCATATGTAGCAGAGTATGGCCTAGTTATTCATTAATGGTAGGGGAGGCCCTTGGTCCTGTGAATGTTCATGCCCCAGTATAGGGGAATGCCAGGGCTTGGAAGCAGAAGTGGGTGGGTTGGGGTGCAGGCAGAGGGGGGGGGGAGAATAGGGGATTTTCAGAGGGGAAACTAGGAAAGGGGATAACGTGTGAAATGTAAATTTAAAAAATCTAATAAAAAAGTAGGCCAAGTAAGTATAAAGTGAGACCTGTTAGAATTATACCACAGTTCTCAAGAGAGACAATAGAAACAAGAAGATTCTGAACAAGTGCCAAACACACCTGATATACCATAAGTGCAAGCCCAGGCTGCTGTACACAGAAAAATTAATCAACACCATAGATGGAGAAGCCAAATTTAAATAATATCTTTCTATTAATCCAGCCCTACAGAGGTTACTAGAAGCAAAATTCCAACACAAAGAGGGTAACTATAATGAAGAAATGAAAAGAATTAGTCACCTCATAATACCCTAACCCCCAAAATAGAGAAAATGACTTGAACATAATACTATTTTGAAGAACAAAAATAACAGGAACTAATACTCATTGGTCTTTAATATCTTCTATCATCAATTCCCCAATAAAAAGGCACAGGCTAACAGACTGAATATAATCAGGATCCATCCTTCTGCTGCATATAAGAAACACACTTCAGCAAGTAAGAAAGACACTACTTCAGAGAAAAGGGCTGGAAAAAATGTTTCGAAAGCAAATGCTCCCCAGAAACAAGCTGCAGTTGCCATTCTAATATCCAGTAAAATAGACTTTCAGTCAAAAGTAGTCAAAAGATATGGGGAAGGAAACGTCATACTAATCAAAGGAAAAATCCACCAAGATGAAGTCTCAATTCTGAACATTTATACCCCACAATGCAAGGGCACCCACATTTGTAAAAGACACTAAATCTCAAAACAAGGTCCCCAACGAAGGAGCCAGAGAAAGTACCCAGGGAGCTGAAGGGGTCTGAAGCCCCATAAGAGGAACATCAATATGAACTAACCAGTACCCCCAGAGCTCCTTGGAACTAAACCACCAACCAAAGAAAACACATGGTGGAACTTTTGGCTCTAGCTGTATATGTAGCAGAGGATGGCCTAGTCGGTCATCAATGGGAGGAGAGGCCCTTGGTCCTGTGAAGGTTCTATGCCCTAGTAGAGGTGAATGCCAGGACCAGGAATGGGAGTGGGTGGGTTGGGGAGCAGGGGGAGGAGGAAGGGGATTTTCAGAGGGGAAATTAGGAAAGGGGATCACATTTGAAATGTAAATAAAGAAAATATCTAGAAGAAGAAGAAGAAGAAGAAGAAGAAGAAGAAGAAGAAGAAGAAGAAGAAGCAGCAGCAGCAGCAGCAGCAGCAGCAGCAGCAGCAGCAGCAGCAGCAGCAGCAGCAGCAGCAGCAGCAGCTGGAACTTTAACACAGACCAAAGAGGATATTAAAACAAAACAAAACAAAACAAAACAAAACAAAACAAAACATTTGAAACTCACAGAAGATTAGTGGGCGACTTCAATAGACACTCTGACCAATAGACAGCTCATTGAAACATAAACTAAACAGAGACACTGAAACTAACTGAAGTGATGAGCCAAATGGGTTTATCAGATATCTACAGAACCTTTCACCCAAGGCCAAATTGTATACCTTCTTCTCAGCACCTCATGATACCTTCTCTAAAATTGACCATATAATTGGGCAGAAAACAAGCCTCAACAGATACAATAAGATTGAAATAATTCCTTGTATTCTACTGGATCAGCATGGACTAAGGTTGGACATGAATAACAACAAAAGCAGCAGAAACCCCTCATATCAGGGAAATTGAACCACTCTCTACTCAATGATAACTTGGTCAAGGAAGAAATAAAGAAAGAAATTAAAGACTTTCTAGAAAATGAAGGCATAACATACCTAAACTTATGGGACCCTATGAAAGTATTATTAAAAGGAAAATTCCTAGCACCAAGTGCCTCCATAAAGAAATTGAAGAGATCCTATACTGGCCACTTAACAACACACCCTATATCTCTAGAGTACAAAGAAGAAACAATCAAGAGAAGTAGGTGGCAGGAAATACAAATTTAGGGCTAACTAAAGGGCATGGAGAGAGCATCCAAATTAAAGAAATCAGAAATGGAAAGAGAAATAACAATAGAAATGGAGGAAATTCAAGAAATATTACAAGTTTTTCCATAGGCAATTTTGCTTATGAATATTGATGCAAAACAGAGGCCAAATACAAGAACACATCAAAGCCATCATTCACCATGATCAAGTTGGCTTCAACCCATGGATTCTGGGAAGGTTCAATATGCAGAAATCTATTAACATAATCTACTATATAAAAAAAGCTCAGCCTGGCAGGGTGGCACGCACCTTTAATCCCAGCACTCGGAGGCAGAGGCAGGCGGATTTCTGAGTTCGAGGCCAGCCTGGTCTACAAAGTGAGTTTCAGGACAGCCAGGGCTATACAGAGAAACCCTGTCTTTAAAAAAAAAAAGAGAGAGACACGATCATCTCATTAGATGCTGAAAAAGTCTTTGAGAAAATACAACACTTCTTCATGTTAAGTCTTGGAGAGGGCTAGAGATTGCTCAGCAGTTAAGAACACTAACTGCTCTTCCACAGATCTTGAGTTCAATTCCCAGCAACCACATGGTGGCTCACAAGCACCTGTAATTGGGTCTACTGTCCTCTTCTGATGTGTCTAAAGAGAGCAATTGTGTACTCATATATATAAAATAAATAAATCTTTTTCAAAAAGTCTTGGAGAGATTAGAAATTCATGGCCATACTAAACATAATAAAAACAATATATAGCAAAACAAGAGCCAACATCAAATTATGAGGAGAGAAACTTGAAGCAATCATTCTAAAATCAGGGACAAGACAAGGCTGCCCACCTTCTCCCTATCTAATAAATATGGTACTCCAAGTTCTAGGTAGACAACAAAATGAAATCAAAGGGATACAAATTGTCAACAAAGAAGGCAAGATATCCATCCCTACTTGCAGATGATATAATAGTATACATAATCGGATCCCAAATATCTACCAGAGGTTTTCTACAGTTGACAAACAACTTCAGTAAAGTGGCTGGGTATAAAATTAACTCAAACAAATCAGTAGTCTCCCTTTTAAAAATGATAAATGTGCTGAGAAAGAAATTAGTGAACCATGACCCTTCACTACAGTCACAAACAATATAAAAGTAGTTTGGTCTAACTCTAACCAAGAAAGGAAAAGATCTGTATCACAAGAACCTCAAGTCCTCGAAAAAAAAAATGCAAGAGGAACTCCGAAGATGGAAAGATCTCCAATGCTCAGTTATTAACACAGAAAGACAGGTCATCTTATCAATGCAATCCCCATCAAAATTCCAATGCAAATTTTCGGAAACATAGAAGGAGAAAATTTCAATTTCATGCGGAAAAATAAAAAATTTCAGAATAACAAAAAGTAAAAAATAAAAAATTTCTCAACAACAAAAGAACTGCTGGAGAAATCACCCTCCATGTCCTAAATTTGTATTTCAGAGCATTAGTAAGAAAAACTGCATGGCATTGGTACAGAGACAGACAGGTTGATCAATGGAGTAGAATTGAAGACCCAGAAATCAATCCACACACCTATGTACATTTGGTCTTTGACAAAAAAGACAAAACCATCTTTTGAAAGATGGAAAACAAGAAAACATCTTTAACAAAGGTGATAGTCTAACTGGCAGTATGGTTAGAGCAGAATACAAATTGATCAATTTTTATCTTCTCAAGTCCAGTTGGATCAAGGACCTCTACACAAAGTCAGATACACTGAACCTAATGGAAGAGAACGTAGGAAATAGGCTGAACACACTCAACACAGGGAAAAATTTCCTCAGCAGAACACCAAAGACTCAGGCTCAATGTTTGGAAATGGACAAACAGGAATTCATGAATCTTAACATATTCTGTAAGGCAAACAAAGTGTCAACAGTACAAAATGACAACTTACAGACTGGGAAAAGATCTTCACTACATCTGATAAATGCCTAATATCCAAAATATATGAAAAAAACCCAAAAAGTTAAATGCCAAAAAACTAAATAATCCAATTAAAAATCGGGTCTAGAGGAAACACGGAATTCTCACCAGAGGGATGTGGAATGACTGAGAAGCACTTAAAGAAAATTTTAGTACCCTCATTCATAGGGAAATGCAAATCAACCTGACCCAGAGTTTCCACCTTACATCAATCAGAATGACACTCAAATGACACTGTATGTTTGTGAGGATGTGAAGTAAGAGGAACACTCCTCTATCGCTGATGGGATTTATGGCAAACTGGTACAACCATCCTGGAAATCAATCTGGCAGATCCTCAGAAAATTGTTCATAACTCAACCTGAAGGCTGGGGTATGTGCTCCTGGGCATGTACCCAAAAGTTGCCCTCCCATACCATAAATGCATGTTCTGCTGTGTTCATAGCAGTCTCATTTGTAATAGCAAGAAGCTGAAAACAACCCATATGTCTCTTAAGCGAAAAATGGTTACAGAAAATATGGTTCATTTATATAATGGAATACTATTAAAATTGAGGACATCATGAAATTTGTAGGCAAATGTATGGAACTAGAAAATATCATCCTGAGTGAGGTAACATGGACCCAAAGGACATGCAGGGAATGTACTCACTGATAAGTGGACATTAGCTAAGAAGTACAGAATACCCATGGTACACCCCACAGACCATGAGAAGTTTAATAGGTTGGAAGTCCCAAGTGAGGATACTTCAATCCCACTTAGAAATGGGGAACAGAATAATCACCATTCAGAGGAAAGGAGAGACCTGGGTGGGAGGGCTAAGGGGATGGGAAAATGCCAGGCTAATTATGTATGGGGGAGGCAGGAGAGATGCCCAGAGGGCCAGGAGAATGAATAAATGTATGCTGTATTATAGAGTGGGGACTGGGGGAACAGTATATTTTATTGGACCTTTGTATCAATATCTTCTATTATATCTTCTATGCCTGAGATTCTCTCTTCTATCTCTTGTAGTCTGTTGGTGATGTTTGCATCTGTAGTTCTTGATCTCTTTCCTAGGTTTTCCATCTCCAGGATTCCCTTCATCTGTGATTCTTTTATTATTTCTATGTCCATTTTTAGGTCTTAAATGATTTTGTTCAATTCCTTCACTTTTTTGATTGTGTTTTCTTGTATTTCTTTAAGGGATTTATTTGGAGACAGGTAGGGCTGTGTGACTTAGTTTAGAGCAGGCTTCCTGGGTTGCAAGCAGTGCTGTCTCTGGTTAAGGGATGCCTCCTATGTCCCTAGTTAAAGCAGGTCTCCTCTGTCCTGGTTACGGTGGACCTCCTGCAAGACAGGTTGAGGGGTATGGAAGAGGGTCAGGGATGTCCAATCTGCTCCATGCTGATCTGCAGACCTGATGGAAGATATGGCTCTTGTAGAGTGAAGAGATCCCGATTACACTGGCCTCTCAGGCTCCCAGCTTGGACAGGTATTAGGGCAGGGGTCTCACCTCTGTCCCTGGTTATGGCAGACTTCCTGGGGGACAAGCAGGCTGTGGTCTGTGGGAGATTGGCATGTGTGCTAAATTTGCCTTGGTAGGAGTTGCAGACCAGAAGGAAGATGAGGTTCCAGCACAGTGCATAGGTTCCAAGTCTCTGTGTGATCACAGATGGGACAGATATTATGGACAGGGTCTCTCTTACCTGTGTTGCTGGTCATAGTAGACCTTCTAGGAGACAAGTAGGTTGTGGTGTATGAAATTTCCCACAATTCCATAGGGTCTCTTTAAACAAACCTTTCCTACCCCCAAAATGTGATGCTTTCCTACATCCAGAGCTTTTTAGATAATCTTAACTGGCTTAGACCCTTCCTCCCTCTACTCTCAAGAACTCTTTAACTCACCTTTGATCTCTTAAAACCAAATAAAAGGCCCTCCTATCAATGGACACTCTCATCCGAGGCAATCAAAGCTCTAAATTCTGCCATTATGGCCCTAAAAGATATGGCTTTTGGTATATATGGCCCAACAATTTCCATATATCTCTGTATCTTTCTTTTTCCCCCTACACTCATGGAGGCTGGATATCAGCTCCAGGGAATGCTGGAATGGCTCCTCATCCTGGTTGTCAGTGCAACCAGAAATCTAAGTGATGTGGTTGCACAGCTAGTATAATTAACATGGCAGGGACACAGTGAAATAAACCATAGAGAGTGAATATAATATTCTTCGCGTGCTTTTTTCACTCTGATATTCAATGTTCACTCAAATATCACCCCTGTTTTACTATAAACTTATTTCCAGAACAAACTGATATCCAGTACTCTAATGAAGAATGGAAAAATGGCTTTTGCCTTCCCTCTGTTTCAACGTCCGCTAGCATCCCACTACCCCAGCTCTTTACGAAAAGACCTATCACTGAGACTACCTCAGGGTTACTGATGGATGAAAGAGGGCGAGATACAGCAATAATATACTAATCCCTTTGTGAGAAACTCCCATTATCCAATTCAAAGAAGTGTCCTATCACTCCCCAAAATAAGGAACTATATACCCATTTAGTTTTTAAAGAAGTCAGTATGAGCTTTAGACTTTTTAAAGACACTGTATATGATATTAATTGGCTTCCATGATTATCAAGGTCCTTTGTCAAATTTACTTTCCCCTCCTTTTTAACTGAAAGAGACACTCCCCTCTAAATTCATCATGTCAGGTCTCACAGCCCCCTGCAAAGTCTGATATCTAAATGAAATACAATTGCTGACCAGACCAACTCTGCAAGAATATTCTAAGCCTCCTTCAAGAAAGCACATTGATTCCATTCACTCACACACATAAAATATAAAGGTGTATCTTCCCCTACATTCCTCTTACTCAGGTTCTGAGCATAATATAAGCATTCTCCTCTTGTGCATCCCTTATTAATTCCCCAGCTTCGCATACTAAGGACATTAATCTCTGAGGTCTCAAATCCAATTCCCTATGGGAAATTGATGTCACACACATTCTCCAATTCTTTAGACAAAGTATGTATATTATCATATATATATATATATATATATACTTATATGTATATATAAAATCATAGAACAGGGAAATGTCTGTTGATAAATGGGACCTCATAGAACTGGGAAGCTTCTGTAAGGCATGCAGAAGCTTAGTGTGTCTGCATGCAAAATTTCAAGACAATTTTAATTATGCTTATGCCTTTCACTAATCTCACTACTCTATAATTTTCTCCTCATCTACTGTTATATGAAACAATATTCACTATTGTCCCTTCTTACTAATTTCTATCTCCTCCTCCAGTGGAGATCACCATCACCTATAACCCCTTTAAAGATTTACTGAATTCTCTGGGTTATGCAAACCAAACTGTCATTTAAAAAGTCTCAAAGATATAATTTACATCTGTTTTTTTATGATTTTAAATTTTTAATTGGTTATTTTATTTACATTTCAAATGTTATCCTTCTTTGTTTTCCCTCCATAAATCCCCTATCCTATCCCCTTTCCCTCTGCTTATATAAGGGCACTCCCTAAATGCCCTCCCCACTTCTGCCTCACTGCTCTAGCACTACTCTATGCTGTGGCATCAAACCATCATAGAACCAAAGGTCTCCCTTCTCTTTGATGCCAGGTAAGGCTACCTCTCCTACATATGCATCTGGAGCCATGGGTCCCTCCATTTGTGTTCTTTGGTTGGTGGTTTAGTCCCTGGGAGCTCTGGAGGATATGGTTGGTTGGTATTGTTGTTCTTCCTATGGGGTTGCAAACACCTTCAGCCCCTTCAGCCTTTTCCCTAAGTCCTCCACTGGGGTCTCCACACTTAGTCCACTGGTTGGCTGCAAACCACCACATCTATATTTGTCAGGCTCTGACAGAGCCTCTCAGGAGACAACTACATCAGGCTCCTGTCAGCAAGCACTTCTTGGCATCAGAAATAGTGACTGAGTTTGGTGGCTGCATATGGGATTGATCCCCATGTTGGGCAGTCTCTGGATGGCCTTTGCTTCAGTCTCTGCTCCACTCTTCATCCTTGTTCTTTCCTTTAGACAGGAGCAATTCTGGGTTAATATTTTTGAGAAGAGTGGGTTTGCGCTATCCCTCAACCAAGGGCCTGGCCTAACCTCTCCATATGGTCTCTATAGGTTCTCTCTCCCCTTTGTTTGGTATTTTAGCACATGTCATCTCTGTTGTGTCCTGGGAGCCTCTTGCTTTATTAGCATCTGGGATTTTATGTTAACAACCCCCATTCCACATCACCCATTGCTCCACACCTCTGTTCAATTTCCTAAGTCTCTCTTCATCTCCCTTCTCCTCCCACACCTGATGCTGTCCCCACATTGTCTCCTCTCCCCTTCCTGTCCTTCTCCCAAATCCCTCTCAACCTCTACCTTCTAGGATTATTTTGTTCCCTGTTATAAATAGGAGCGAAGGACCCACACTTTGATCTTTCTTTTTCTTGAGCTTCATATGGTCTGTAAGTTGTATCATGGGTCTTCAGTGTTTTTTCCTAATATCCACATATCAGTGAGAACATATCATGTATGTTCTTTTTTATATTAAATATATTTTCTTTAATGGTACAAGTGATTTTTACACTATACTTATATACGCTATATTCTCTTAATTGGATCTTTTCTTTATTTATATTTCAAATATCCCCCTTTCCATGTCTCCGCTTCAGAAACCTCCTATCCTATCCCCCTCCCCCTGCCTCGATGAGGGTGCTCTCCAACCACCCACCCACCCCTATCTTCCCGTCGTGGCATTCCCCTACACTGGGGCATCAAACACCCTCAGGCCCAAGGATGCTTCTCCCCCTGATGTCCAGCAAGGCCATCCTCTGCCACATATGTGGCCAGAGCCATGGGTCCCTAGATGTGGACCCTTTTGCTGGTGGTCCAGTCCCTGGGGTGTGTGTTCTTTTGTGACTGGGCTAACTCAGTCAGCATGATATTTTCTACTTTCATCCATTTGCCTGTGAATTTCATGAAGTCATTTTTAATAGGGTTATTTGGTTCTCTAGAGTCCAATTCCTTGAGTTCTTTGTTTATATTGACTATTAGCCTCCTATCAGATATATTACAGGTCATGATCTTTCCCAATCTGTAGGTTGGCATTTTGTCCTGATGACAGTGTTCTGTGCCATACAGAAGTTTTCAACTTTATGAGATCCCATTTGTCTACAGCTAATCTTAGAGCCTGGGACATTGGTGTTCTGTTCAGAAAATTTTTCCCTGTGGCAATGTGTTCAAGGCTCTTTCCCATTTTTCTTCTAATAGATTCAGTGTATCTGGTTTTATATAGAGGTCTTTATTCCACTTGTACTTGAGCTTTGTACAAGGATCTAAGAATGGATCTATCTGTATTCTCCTACATGCAGACCATCAGCTGAACCAGCATCATTTGTTGAAAATGCTGTCTTTTATTTCACTGGATGGTTTTAGCACCTTTGTTGAAGATAAAGTGGCCATAGGTGTGTGGGTTCATTTCTGAGTCTTCACTTCTATTTCACTGACCTACCTGCCTGTCTCTGTACTAAAACCATACCGTTTTTTATCACTATTGCGCTAAGTACAGCTTGTGGTCAGGGATGGTGATTTCCCCAGAAGTTCTCTTATTGTTGAGAATAGTTTTTGCTATCCTAGATTTTTTTTTTGTTCCAAATGTATTTGAGAATTACTCTATATCTGTGAAGAATTGAGTTGTAATTTTGATAGGGATTGCATTGATAATGTAGATTGCTTTTGGTAAGATGACCATTTTTACTATGTTATTTCTGCCAATCCATGAGTGTGGGGGATCTTTCCATCTTCTGAGGTCTTCTTCAATTTCTTTTTTCAGGGACTTGCTATTCGTGTCATGCAGATCTTTCACTTGCTTGCTTAGAGTTGCCTGATTCCATTCTTTCTGCTGTCCCTGAATGTTTCAGTCCTTTTCCTCCACCCAATACCAGATCATGTTCCCATCTTCCCCCATCCTTTTTCCCTCCCAGATCCCTGCCTCCTTCCTCCCATGTGATTGCTTTCTTTTCCCTCCCAAGTGGGATTGACATGACCTCATTTCACCCCTTCTATTTGTTAACCTTTTTGAATTCTTTGGATTGTATCTTGGGTATTCTTTACTCCCTTTGACTAATTTCCACTTATTAGTAAGTACATATCATCCATGCAATTTTGGGTCTGCGTTACCTCACTCAGGGTGATATTTCCTAGTTTCATCCATTTGCCTGCAAAATGCAGGATGTCCTCATTTGTAATAGCGGAGTAGTATCTATGGAGTATTTTTGCATTGATATTCATAAGGGAAATTGGTCAGAAGTTCTCTTACTTTGTTGTGTCTTTGTGTGGTTTTGGTATCAGCATAAATGTGGCTTCATAGAACAAATTGGGTAATGTTCCTTATTGTTTTTGTTTGTTTTGTGGAATAATTTTAAGAATATTGGTATTAGATAATCTTTGAAGGTCTGATATAATTCTGCACTAAAACCATGTGGACTTGTGCTTTTTTTGGTTGGGAGATGTATAATGACTGCTTCTATTTCATTAAGGGTTAAGGGATTGTTTAGTTGGTTTATCTGATCCTGATTTAACTTTGGTAACTGGTATCTGTCTAGTATTTTTAAAATTACTTCAGTACTGTTGCTATGTCTCTTTTTTCATTTCTGATTTTCTTAATTTGGATACTGTCTCTGTGCTCTCTGGTTAGTCTGGCTAAATCTATTTTGTAAATATAATCAAAACACATGATCTCAACTTAGTCTTCAATAAAGTCAAAGTTAAACAAAGACTCACAGTTGCTATTTTTCCTAAAGTCTATCTGTACTTTGCTGCATCTTTGTGTGGTTTTGGTATCAGTGTAAATGCGGCGTCATAGAGGTGTCATAGAAACAAATTAGGTAATGTTCTTTCTGTTTTTTTTTTTTTTCTTATTGTTGATTTTCTCAAAGAAACAGCTCCTGGTTTTGTCGAATCTTTGTAGAGTTCTCTTTGTTTCTACTTGGTTGATTTCAGCCCTCAGTTTGATTATTTCCTGCTTTCTACTTCTCTTGGGTGTATTTGCTCCTTTTTGTTCTAGAGCTTTCAGATGTGCTGTTAAGCTGTTAGTGTATGCTCTCTCCTATAATACACATTTGTGCAGAAGTTTTTGAGGATTGTCCTCCCGACTTTGTGTTTCCCCACATAAAATGACTGTTTTTCGCTTTATCTGTTTACTTTTAAATCTTATTATTTCTATTTATTAACAACTAGATAATATTTCTTGTATCATTGTACATTTTATTGTCTATTTTTCATGTGATAGACATCTATTATCTATGTATTTTGAGGCAATTGGAAAAAAATCAATGTACATTGATGAACACATAGCTCTATAAGATATATAAGTATCCAATGTATCATATAAGTGCTCAAGGGTGCTGTAGGTGGATCGTATGGTAACTAACCTTAGAACAAAAGATTTCCATCTGTCAGACTCCTTCCATGCTTGGGACATCATGTTTTTTTCAACAAAGTGCTTATGACGAAAGAAAGGTTAATCCTGCTTTAATGAAGCACAAGTAAACAGAACACATTGGAAAGGTTAATGGGTACAGATAGACTTGAGGAAAAACAGGAACTGTGAGTCTTTTTTTTTTAAATTTTGGTTTTATATAAGATAAAGTTGAGACCCTGTGTTTTGATTATATTTACACAACAGATATAGGCATTTTATGTGCTAACAAATAAGGTCTAAATGGGAAATCATTTAAGAAGGTGACATGATAGCCATGTGCCATGTATGATAATATGCTAAGTGGGTGTTATTGTGTTAACTTCCCCATGAAAAGTACAAAGGGATAGTCACTAAAAAAAAGCGTATTTTTATGATGTTAAAATAATAGAAAATAATGAACACAATCTAAAAACAAACCATAGGTGTTAATTATTTATTACAAATAACTCTTAAACAGCTGCCATACTGGAAATCTCATAGAAGCTGCAATGTATATTCCAATTTGTATCTTTTCTAGTTTCTTTCTCTTTTTTTGAGTTCAATGTTTATTTTTCAAACATTTCCAAAGTTACTAATGCTTAGAGAATGTGTATTTCTATTTATAAGCCAAAAGTCCTGGTCGAATATGTACCATGTTGCATCATGACAAGAGTAAAGATAGAATAAGCCACAAATATAAGTCATATACTTCTTAAAACTGAGGTAATCTCAAATAAATTATTCTGTAATGAGACATACAAAATATGGCTCTAATTAGATAATCAGTAATAAAAAGCAAACAAACAAAAACTGGCTTTTTATACCCAAATAAGGAAACACTGCTTTGAAATATTTGATTCAACTTACCTTTTCTATTTATTTGACTAATATTTATATACTATTCTGAAGTTTTATTGACAAGTACTGAACCTCTTGTCTGACCATGAGATTTAAATGATTTTTTTTAACCTTTGTGTCTTTTTAAAATTAAACTAATAACATTTATTTTAAACATAGAACTCAGTATTGACATTTTTAAGTCATCAAAATAATTTATAATAGTTAAATGCCTCTTAAATATACATGATATTTTCCAAAACTAAAAGTAATATGGACTCAACCAATTTAAAAAATCTATTTGGAACATTAAACCTGAGAGAAGTAGAAAAAAAATCTCTTATGAAGTCCTCTATGAAAGGTAATTTTGATAATTTCCTGGATAGAAAAAAAACATTCCATCTCCAAGAGAGAATATGCAGCATAACTTTGGATCCACAGAATGAATTTGGTAGTGTTTCTTCTGTTTCTATTTTGTAGAATAATTTGAAGAGTATTGGTATGAGGTCTTCTTTGAAGGTCTGATAGATTTCTGCACTAAATCCACCTGGTCCTGGGCTTTTTTTGGTTGGGAGACTTTTAGTGAATACTTCTATTTCTTTAGGGGTTATGGGCCTCTTTAGATGTGTGGGTTTTTTTTTTTAATCTTGAATTAACTTGGTATTTGGAATTTGTCTAGAAACTTGTCCATTTCATCAAGATTTTCCAGTTTTGTTGAATATAGGCTTTTGTAGTAGGCTCTGATTATATTTTGAATTTCCTCAATTTCTGTTGTTATGTCTCTTTTTCATTTCTGATTTTGTTAATTTGGACACTGTCTCTGTGTCCTCTGTTAGTCTGACTGGGAGTTTATCTATCTTGTTGATTTTCTCAAAGAAGCTTCTGGTTTTGTTAATTTCTTGTTTAGTTCTCTTTGTTTCTACTTGCTTGATTTCAACCCAAGTTTGATTATTTCCTGCTTTCTACTTGGTTGTATTTGCTTTTTGTTGTTGTTGTTGTTCTAGAGTTTTCAGATGTGCTGTTAAGCTGCTAATGTATGCTCTCTCCTATAATACACATTTGTACAGAAGTTTTTGAGGATTTTCCTCCCGACTTTGTGTTTCCCCGCATAAAATGAATGTTTTCCACTTTACCTGTTTACTTTTAAATCTTATTATTTCTATTTATTAACAACTAGATAATATTTCTTGTATCATTGTACATTTTATTGTCTATTTTTCATGTGATAGACATCTGTTGTCTATGTATTTTGAGGCAATTGGAAAAAAATCAATGTACATTGATGAACACATAGCTCTATAAGATATAAAAGTGTCCAATGTATCATATAAGTGCCCAAGGGTGCTGTAGATGGATCGTATGGTAACTAACCTTAGAACAAAAGATTTCCATTTGTCAGACTCCTTCCATGCTTGGGACATCATGTTTTTTTCAACAAAGTGCTTATGACGAAAGAAAGGTTAATCCTGCTTTAATGAAGCACAAGTAAACAGAACACATTGGAAAGGTCAATGGGTACAGATAGATGAGGAAAAACAGGATCTGTGTGTCTTTTTTAAATTTTGGTTTTATATAAGATTAAGTTGAGAGCTTGTGTTTTGATTATATTTGCACAACAGATTTAGGCATTTTATGTGCTAACAAATATGTTCTAAATGGGAAATCATTTAAGAAGGTGACATGGTAGCCATGTGCCATATACGATAATATGCCAAGTGGGTGTTATTGTGTTAACTTCCCTATGAAAAGTACAAGGGGATAGTCACAACCAACAGTGTATTTTATAACACTAATATAATAGAAAATAATGAACACATCCTTGAATTCAAATCCTAGGTATTAATTTTTTTATGAATAACCCATAAACAGTTGCAATACTGGAAATCTCATAGAAGCTGTATCAAATATATCTCTTTCTCTTTGTATTTCAATTTTATTTGTTATAGTTTCTTGCAAGCCCAATTCCAGCATAGTAAGGGCAAGAGAAAGAAAATTCTAGAATACTATTTGACTAAATTTTTCACTTCTCTCAGTCTATCACTCAAATATGGTTAATTATAAAATTGTAATTTTTAAAGATCCAGTGCTTCTCTAGTCTTCAATGAATAAAATGCCTTTGCTACCAGATAAAGGATCTTTTAAAATTACATCTGTGATGGTCACCAAATGCCCAGCATGAAAAGTCATGATGTAGCATAAATCCTGAAGATGTTATATGTAATAGGTATTATGTATGGTGTAAAAGTTGCATAACAGTCATTAGGGTCTTACTGAGTAGCAGGATGTATGCAAGTTAATAATAGAAAGGTGGTTTTGGGTAAGGATAAGTAGCGCACTATACTTTTTTGTCATTTTACTTTCTTTCTTTCTTTACTTTATTGGATATTTTATTTATTTACATTTCAAATATTATCCCCTTTCCTGGTTTCCCCTCTGAAAATGCCCTCCCTATATCCCCCTCTACTCCTGCTCACCAACCAACCCACTCCAGTTTTCTGGCCCAGGCATTCCCCTACACTGGGGCATAGAACCTTCACAGGACCAAGGGCCTCTTCTCCCACTGATGTCCAACTAGGCAATTCTCTGCTACATATGCAACTGGAGCCATTAGTCCTACCATGTGTACCCTTTGGTTGGTGGTTTAGCCTCTGGGAGTTCTGGAGGGTACTGGTTAGTTTATATTGTTGTTCCTCCTACAGGGCTGCAAACCCCTTCAACTCCTTGGGTCCTTTCTCTAGCTCATTCATTGGGTACCCTTTGCTCAATCCCATGGATGGCTGTGAGCATCTACTTCTGTATTTGTCAGGCACTGGCAGAGACTCTCAGGAGACAGCTATATCAGGCCCCTGTCAGCAAGCACTTGTTGTCATCCTCAATAGTGTCTGGGTTTGGTGGTTGTTTATGGGATGGATCCCCAGGCAGGGTAGTCTCTGGATGATCATTCATTCAGTTTCTGATTCACATTTTTTTTCTGTAATTCCTTCCATGGGCATTTTGTTCCCCATTCTAAGATGGATCAAAGTATCCACACTTTGGATTCCTTCTTCTTGAGTTTCATGCATTTTGTGAATTGTATTCTGGGTATTTCAAGCTTCTGGGCTAACATCTACTTATCAGTGAGTGCATATAATGTGTGTTCTTTTGTGACTGGGTTATCTCACTTAGAATGATATTTTCTAGTTCCATCCATTTGTCTAAGAATTTCATGAATCCATTGTTTTTAATGGCTGTGTAGTACTCCATTGTGTAAATGTACCATATTTTCAATATCCATTTCTCTTTGAGGGACATCTGAGTTCTTTCCAGATTCTAGCTATTATAAACAAGGCTGCTATGAACATAGTGGAGCATGTGTCTTTATTACATGTTGGAGCATTTTTCTGGGTATATGCCCAGGAATTGTATTCCTGGGTCTTCCGGTATTACTATAATCTTCTGAGGAACCACCAACCTGATTTCCAGAGTGCTTGTATGAGCTTGCAATCCCATCAGCAACAGAGGAGTGGTCCTTCTCCACATCCTTGTCACCATCTGATGTCACCTGAGATTTGATCTTAGCCATTCTGATTGGTGGGAGTATGAATCTCAGCATTGTTTTGATTTGCATTTCCCTGATGATTAAGGATGTTGAACAATTTTTTAGGTGCTTCTCAGCCATTCAGTATTCCTTGGTTGAGAATTCTTTGTTTAGCTTTGTACCACATTTGAATAGGGTTATTAGTTTCTCCGGAGTCTAACTTCTTGAGTTCTTTGTATATATGGGATAAAAGTTAATCTTACAGCACAAGACATATGTGTTCTGTTCAGGAAGTTTTCTACTGTGACCATATGTTCGAGGCTCTTCCCCACTTTCTCTTCTATAGGTTTTAGTGTTCCAGGTTTTATGTCAAGTTCTTGATCCAGTTGTACTTGAGCTTGTACCAGGTGATAAGAATGGATCAATTTGCATTCTTCTACATGCTGACTGCCAGTTGAGCCAGCACCATTTAATGAAAATGTTGTCTTTTTTCCACTGGACGGTCTTAGCTCCTTTATCAAAGATCAAGTGACCATAGGTATGTGGGTTCATTTCTGAGTCTTTGATTATATTCCATTGATCTACCTGCCTTTCACTGTACCAATATTTTGCAGTCTTTATAACAATTGCTCTGTAGTATAGCTTGAGGTCACAGATGGTGATTCCATCTGAAGTTCTTTTATTGTTGAGAATATATTTTGTTCTCCTGTTTTTTTTTTTTTTTTGGTTATTCAAGAAGAATTTGGGAATTGCTCTATTTGAATCTATGAAGAATTCAGTTGGAATATTGATGTGCATTACATTGAATCTGTATATTGCTTCAGCAAGATGGCCATTTTTACTATATTAATCCTGTGAATGCATGAGCATGGAGATCTTTCCAACTTCTGAGATCTTCTTCTATTTCTTCCTTCAGAGACTTGAAGTCCTTATCATACAGATATCTCACTTGCTTAGTTAGAGTCACACCAAGGTATTTTTTTTTTTAAGATTTATTCATTTATTATATGTAAGTACACTGTAGCTGTCTTCAGACACTCCAGAAGAGGGAGTCAGATCTTGTTACAGATGGCTGTGAGCCACCATGTGGTTGCTGGGATTTGAACTCTGGACCTTCGGAAGAACAGTCGGGTGCTCTTACCCACTGAGCCATCTCACCAGCCCCCTCACCAAGGTATTTTATATTATTTGTGACTATCATCAAGGGCATTGTTTCCCTAATTTTTTTCTCAGCCTAGTCATCCGTTTGTAGAGGAGGCCACTGATTTGTTTGAGATAATTTTCAAAATTTATTTATTTTTTATTAGATATTTTCTTTATATACATTTCAAATGCTATCCTGAAAGTTCCCTATACCCTCACTGTGCCCAGCTCCCCTACCCACCCACTCCTGCTTCTTGGACCTGGCATTCCCCTGTACTGGGGCATATAAAGTTTGCAAGACCAAGGGGCCTCTCTTCCAAGTGATGGCCGACTAGGCCATTCTCTGCTACATATGCAGCTAGAGATATGAGCTCTGGGGGTACTGGTTAGTTCATATTGTTGTTCCACTTAGAGGGTTGCAGACTCCTTCAGCTCCTTGGTTGCTTTCTCTAGCTTCTCCATTGGGGGCACTGTGTTCCATCTTATAGATGACTCTGAACATCCACTTCTGTATTTGCCAGGCACTGGCATAGCCTCATACAAGACAGCTATAACAGAGTCCCTTCAGCAAAATCTTTCTGGCATATGCAATAGTGTCTGGGTTTGGTGGTTGATTATGGGATGGATGCCCGGGTGGGGCAATCTCTGGATAGTCCATCCTTTCATCTTAGCTCTAAGTAAGCTTTGTCTCTGTAACTCCTTTCATGGGTATTTTGTTCCCTATTCTAAGGAGGAATGAAGTATCCACCCATTGGTCTTCCCTCTTCTTGATTTTCTTGTGTTTTGCAAATTGGACCTTGGGTGTTCTATGTTTCTGGACTAATATCCACTTATCAGTGAGTGCATATCTAATGATTTCTTTTGTGGATTGGGTTACCTCAAAAGGAATGATATCCTCCAGATACATCCATTTGTCCAAGAATTTCATAAATCCATTTTTTAATAGCTGAGTAGTACTCCATTGTGTAAATGTACCACATTTTCTGTATCCACTCTTCTGTTCAGGGACATCTGGGTTCTTTTGAGCTTCTGGCTATTATAAATAAGGCCGCTATGAACATAGTGGAGTATGTGTTCTTATTACCAGTTGGAACTTCTACTGGGTATATGCCCAGGAGAGGTATTGCTGGATCTTCCAGTAGTATTATGTCCAATTTTCTGAGGAACCAAAAGACTGACTTCCAGAGGGGTTGTACAAACTTGAAATCCCACCAGCAGTGGAGGAGTGTTCCTCTTTATCCACATCCTCACCAGCATCTGCTGTCACCTGAATATTTGATCTTAGCCATTCTGACTGGTGTGAGGTGGAATCTCAGGGTTGTTTTGATTTGCAGTTCCCAGATGATTAAGGATGTTGAACATTTTTTCAGGTGCTTCTCAGCCATTTGGTATTCCTCAGTTGAGAATTCTTTGTTTAGCTCTGAACCTCATTTTAATGGGGTTATTTGAATTTCTGGAGTCCAGCTTCTTGAACACTTTGTATACATTGGATATTAGTCCCCTAACAGATTTAGGATTGGTAAAAATCCTTTCCCAATCTGTTGCTGGCCTTTTTGTCTTATTGACAAAAAAAAAAGTAGCTTTGCAATTTTATGAGGTCCTATTTGTTAATTCTTGATCTTACAGCACAAGCCATTGTTGTTCTGTTTAGGAATTTTTCCCTTGTGCCCATATCTTCGAGGCTTTTCCCTACTTTCTCCTCTATTAATTTCAGGTTCTCTGGTCTTACCTGGAGGTCTTTGATCCACTTAGATTTGAGCTTTCTACAAGGAGATAAGAATGGATCAATTCCCATTCTTCTACATGATAACCACCAGTTGTGCCAGCACCATTTGTTGAAAATGCTGTCTTTTTTTCCACTGGATGGTTTTAGCTCCCTTATCAAAGATCAAGTGACCATAGGTGTGTATATTCATTTCTGGGTCTTCAATTCTATTCCATTGATCTACCTGTCTGTCATTGTACCAGTACCATGCAGTTTTTACAATTATTGCTCAGTAGTAGAGCTTAATTTCAGGCATGATGATTCCACCAGAGGTTCTTTAAATCTTGAGAATAGCTTTTGCTATTTTAGGTTTTTTATTTTTCCAGATGAATTTGAAAATTGTCCTTTCTATCTTAGTGAAGAATTGAGTTGGAATTTTGATGGGGATTGCATTGAATCTGTAGATTGCTTTCGGAAGGATAGCCATTTTTACTATATTGATCCTGCCAATCCACGAGCATGGGAGATCTTTCAATCTTCTGAGATATTCTTCAATTTTTTTCTTCAGAGACTTGAAGTTCGTATCATACAGATCTTTCACTTCCTTAGTTAGAATCACACCAAGATATTTTATATTATTTGTGACTATTGTGAAGGGCGTTGTTTTCCTAATTTCTTTCTCAGTCCATTTATTCTTTGTGTAGAGAAAGGCCATTGATTTTCTTGAGTTGATTTTATATCCAGCTACTGCACTGAAGCTGTTTATCATGTTTAGGAGTTCTTTGGTGGAATTTTTGGGGTCACTTATATATACTATCATATCATCTGCAAATGGTGATATTTTGACTTTTTCCTTTCCAATTTTTATCCCCTTGATGTCCTTTTGTTCTCAAATTGCTCTGGCTAGGACTTCAAGTACTATGTTTAATAGGTAGGGAGAAAGTGGGTAGCCTTTTCTAGACCCTGATTTTAGTGGGATTTCTTCAAGTTTCTCTCCATTTAGTTTGATGTTGGCTACTGGTTTGCTGTAGATTGCTTTTATTATGTTTTGGTATGGGCCTTGAATTCCTGATCTTTCCAAAACTTTTATCATGAAGGGGTGTTGGATTTTGTCAAATGCTTTCTCAGCATCTAACGAGATGATCATGTGGCTTTTGTCTTTGAGTTTGTTTATATAGTGGATTATGTTGATATATTTCCATATATTAAACCATCCCTACATCCCTGGGATGAAGCCTACTTGGTCATGATGGATGATCATTTTGATGTGTTCTTGGATTCGGTTTGCAAGGATTTTATTGAGTATTTTTGCATCGATATTCATAAGGGAAATTGGTCTGAAGTTCTCATTCTTTGTTGGATCTTTCTGTGGTTTAGGTATCAGAGTAATTGTAGCTTCATAGAATGGATTGGGTAGAGTACCTTCTGTTTCTATTTTGTGGAATGGTTTGAGAAGAGTTGGAATTAGGTCTTCTTTGAAGGTCTGATATAACCCTGCACTAAACCCATCTGGTCCTGGGCTTTTTTTTTTTTTTTGGCTGGGAGACTATTAATGACTGCTTCTATTTCTTTAGGGGATATGGGACTGTTTAGATCATTAATATGATCCTGGTTTAGCTTTAGTACCTGGTATCTGTCTAGGAAGTTGTCCATTTCATCCAGGTTTTATAGTTTTGTTGAGTATAGCCTTTTGTAGTATGATCTGATGATGTTTTGGATTTCCTCAGGTTCTGTGGTTATATCTCTTTTTTCATTTTTGATTTTGTTAAGTAAGATACTGTCCCTGTGCCTTCTAGTTTGTCTCGCTAAGGGTTTATCTATCTTGTTGATTTTCTCAAAGAACCAGCTCTTTGTTTGGTTGATTCTTTGAATAGTTCTTTTTGTTTCCACTTGGTTGATTTCAGCCCTGAGTTTAATTATTTCCTGCTGTCTACTCCTCTTGGGTGAATTTGTTTCCTTTAGTTATAGAGCTTCTAGGTGTGCTTTCAGGCTGCTAGTGTATGCTCTCTCTAGTTACTTTTTGGAGACACTCAGGGCTATGAGTTTTCCTCTTAGGACTGCCTTCATTGTTTCCTATAAGTTTGGTTATGTTGTGGCTTCATTTCCATTAAACTCTATTTAATTAAGTCTTTAATTTCTTTCTTTATTATCCTTGACCAAGGAATCATTGAGTAGAGTGTTGTTCAGTTTCCACGGGAATGTTGGCTTTCTATTTTGTATGTTGTTATTGAAGATCAGCCTTAGTCCGTGATGATCAGATAGGATGCATGGTATAATTTCAATATATTTTTTTAATCTGTTGAGGCCTGTTTTGTGACCAATTATATGGTCAGTTTTGGAGGAGGTACCATGTGGTGCTGATAAGAAGGTATATCCTTTTGTTTTAGGATAAAATGTCCTGTAGATATCAATTAAATCTATTTGTTTCATAACTTCTGTTAGTCTCCATGTGTCTCTGTTTAATTTCTGTTTCCAGGATCTGTCCATTGGTGAGAGTGGGGTGTTGAAGTCTCCCACTATCTTTAGTGCAGTAGCTGGACATTAAATTAACTCAAATAAATCAATGGCCTTTCTCTACTCAAAGGATAAACGGACTGAGAAAGAAATTAGGGAAACAACATCCTTCACAATAGTCACAAATAGTATACAATACCTTGGTGTGACTCTAAGGAAGTGAAAGATCTGTATGAAAAGAACTTCAAGTCTCTGAAGAAAGAAATTGAAGGTCTCAGAAGATGAACAGATCTCCTATGCTCATGGATTGGCAGGATCAATATAGTAAAAATGGCCCTGGAATTCCCCTGTACTGGGGCATATACAGTTTGCAAGTCCAATGGGCCTATCTTTCCAGTGATGGCCGACTAGGCCATCTTTTGATACATATGCAGCTAGAGTCAAGAGCTCCGGGGTACTGGTTAGTTCATAATGTTGTTCTACCTATAGGGTTGCAGATCCCTTTAGCTCCTTGGGTTCTTTCTCTAGCTTCTCCATTGGGAGCCCTGTGATCCATCCATTAGCTGACTGTGAGCATCCACTTCTGTGTTTGCTAGGCCCCGGCATAGTCTCACAAGAGACAGCTACATCTGGGTCCTTTCAATAAAATCTTGCTAGTGTACGCAATGGTGTCAGCGTTTGGAAGCTGATTCTGGGGTGGATCCCTGGATATGGCAGTCTCTACATGGTCCATCCTTTCGTCTCAGCTCCAAACTTTGTCTCTGTTACTCCTTCCATTGGTGTTTTGTTCCCAATTCTAAGGAGGGGCATAGTGTCCACACTTCAGTTTTCATTCTTCTTGAGTTTCATGTGTTTAGGAAATTGTATCTTATATCTTGGGTATCCTAGGTTTTGGGCTAATATCCACTTATCAGTGAGTACATATTGTGTGAGTTCCTTTGTGAATGTGTTACCTGACTCAGGATGATGCCCTCCAGGTCCATCCATTTGCCTAGGAATTTCATAAATTCATTCTTTTTAATAGCTGAGTAGTACTCCATTGTGTAAATGTACCACATTTTCTGTATCCATTCCTCTGTTGAGGGGCATCTGGGTTCTTTCCAGCTTCTGGCTATTATAAATAAGGCTGCTATGAACATAGTGGAGCATGTGTCCTTCTTACCGGTTGGGACATCTTCTGGATATATGCCCAGGAGAGGTATTGCGGGATCCTCCGGTAGTACTATGTCCAATTTTCTGAGGAACCGCCAGACTGATTTCCAGAGTGGTTGTACAAGCCTGCAATCCCACCAACAATGGAGGAGTGTTCCTCTCTCTCCACATCCTCGCCAGCGTCTGCTGTCACCTGAATTTTTGATCTTAGCCATTCTGACTGGTGTGAGGTGGAATCTCAGGGACGTTTTGATTTGCATTTCCCTGATGATTAAGGATGTTGAACATTTTTTTCAGGTGCTTCTCTGCCATTCGGTATTCCTCAGGTGAGAATTCTTTGTTCAGTTCTGAGCCCCATTTTTTAATGGGGTTATTTGATTTTCTGAAGTCCACCTTCCTGAGTTCGTTATATATGTTGGATATTAGTCCCCTATCTGATATAGGATAGGTAAAGATCCTTTCCCAATCTGTTGGTGGTCTTTTTGTCTTATTGACGGTGTCTTTTGCCTTGCAGAAACTTTGGAGTTTCATGAGGTCCCATTTGTCAATTCTCGATCTTACAGCACAAGCCATTGCTGTTCTGTTCAGGAATTTTTCCCCTGTGCCCATATCTTCAAGGCTTTTCCCCACTTTCTCCTCTATAAGTTTCAGTGTCTTTGGTTTTATGTGAAGTTGCTTGATCCACTTAGATTTGACCTTAGTACAAGGAAATAGGTATGGATCGATTCGCATTCTTCTACATGATAACAACCAGTTGTGCCAGCACCAATTGTTGAAAATGCTGTCTTTCTTCCACTGGATGGTTTTAGCTCCCTTGTCGAAGATCAAGTGACCATAGGTGTGTGGGTTCATTTCTGGGTCTTCAATTCTATTCCATTGGTCTACTTGTCTGTTAGTATACCAGTACAATGCAGTTTTTATCACAATTGCTCTGTAGTAAAGCTTTAGGTCAGGCATGGTGATTCCACCAGAGGTACTTTTATCCTTGAGAAGAGTTTTCGCTATCCTTGGTTTTTTGTTATTCCAGATGAATTTGCAGATTGCTCCTTCTAATTCGTTGAAGAATTGAGTTGGAATTTTGATGGGGATTGCATTGAATCTGTAGATTGCTTCTGGCAAGATAGCCATTTTTACTATATTGATCCTGCCAATCCATGAGCATGGAAGATCTTTCCATCTTCTGAGATCTTTAATTTCTTTCTTCAGACACTTGAAGTTCTTATCATACAGATCTTTTACTTCCTTAGTTAGAGTCACGCCGAGATATTTTATATTATTTGTGACTATTGAGAAGGGTGTTGTTTCCCTAATTTCTTTCTCAGCCTGTTTATTCTTTGTGTAGAGAAAGGCCATTGACTTGTTTGAGTTAATTTTATATCCAGCTTCTTCACCTAAGCTGTTTATCAGGTTTAGGAGTTCTCTGGTGGAATTTTCAGGGTCACTTATATATACTATCATATCATCTGCAAAAAGTTATATTTTGACTTCCTCTTTTCCAATTTGTATCCCCTTGATCTCCTTTTGTTGTCGAATTGCTCTGGCTAATACTTCAAGTACTATGTTGAAAAGGTAGGGAGAAAGTGGGCAGCCTTGTCTAGTCCCTGATTTTAGTGGGATTGCTTCCAGCTTCTCTCCATTTACTTTGATGTTGGCTACTGGTTTGCTGTAGATTGCTTTTATCATGTTTAGGTATGGGCCTTGAATTCCTGATCTTTCCAAGACTTTTATCATGAATGGGTGTTGGATCTTGTCAAATGCTTTTTCTGCATCTACGAGATGATCATGTGGTTTTTGTCTTTGAGTTTGTTTACATAATGGATTACATTGATGGATTTTCGTATATTAAGCCATCCCTGCATCCCTGGAATAAAACCTACTTGGTCAGGATGGATGATTGCTTTAATGTGTTCTTGGATTCGGTTAGCGAGAATTTTATCGAGTATTTTTGCATCGATATTCATAAGAGAAATTGGTCTGAAGTTCTCTATCGTTGTTGGATCTTTCTGTGGTTTAGGTATCAGAGTAATAGTGGCTTCATAAAATGAGTTGGGTAGAGTACCTTCTACTTCTATTTTGTGAAATAATTTGTGCAGAACTGGAATTAGATCTTCTCTGAAGGTCTGATAGAACTCTGCACTAAACCCGACTGGTCCTGGGCTTTTTTTTGGCTGGGAGACTATTAATAACTGCTTCTATTTCTTTAGGGGATATGGGACTGTTTAGATGGTTAACTTGATCCTGATTTAACTTTGGTACCTGGTATCTGACAAGAAATTTGTCCATTTCGTCCAGGTTTTCCAGTTTTGTTGAGTATAGGGTCTTGTAGAAGGATCTGATGGTGTTTTGGATTTCTTCAGGATCTGTTGTTATGTCTCCCTTTTCATTTCTGATTTTGTTAATTAGGATTTTGTCCCTGTGCCCTCTAGTGAGTCTAGCTAAGGGTTTATCTATCTTGTTGATTTTCTCAAAGAACCAACTCCTCATTTGGTTAATTCTTTGAATAGTTCTTCTTGTTTCCACTTGGTTGATTTCACCCCTGAGTTTGCTTATTTCCTGCCGTCTACTCCTCTTGGGTGAATTTGCTTCCTTTTTTTCTAGAGCTTTTAGATGTGTTGTCAAGCTGCTAGTATGTGCTCTCTCCCGTTTCTTCTTGGAGGCACTCAGAGCTATGAGTTTCCCTCTTAGAAATGCTTTCATTGTGTCCCATAGGTTTGGGTACGTTGTGGCTTCATTTTCATTAAACTCTAAAAAGTCTTTAATTTCTTTCTTTATTCCTTCCTTGACCAAGGTATCATTGAGAAGAGTGTTGTTCAGTTTCCACATGAATGTTGGCTTTCCATTATTTATGTTGTTATTGAAGATCAGTCTTAGGCCATGGTGGTCTGATAGGATACATGGGACAATTTCAATATTTTTGTATCTGTTGAGTCCTGTTTTGTGACCAATTATATGGTCAATTTTGGAGAAGGTCCCGTGAGGTGCTGAGAAGAAGGTATATCCTTTTGTTTTGGGATAAAATGTTCTGTAGATATCTGTCAGGTCCATTTGTTTCATAAGTTCTATTAGTTTCACTGTGTCCCTGTTTAGTTTCTGTTTCCATGATCTGTCCATTGATGAAAGTGGTGTGTTGAAGTCTCCCACTATTATTGTGTGAGGTGCAATGTGTGCTTTGAGCTTTACTAAAGTGTCTTTAATGAATGTGTCTGCCCTTGCATTTGGAGCGTAGATATTCAGAATTGAGAGTTCCTCTTGGAGGATTTTACCTTTGATGAGTATAAAGTGTCCCTCTTTGTCTTTTTTGATAACTTTGGGTTGGAAGTCGATTTTATCCGATATTAGAATGGCTACTCCAGCTTGTTTCTTCAGATCATTTGCTTGGAAAATTGTTTTCCACCCTTTCACTCTGAGGTAGTGTCTGTCTTTTTCCCTGAGATGGGTTTCCTGTAAGCAGCAGAATGTTGGGTCCTGTTTGTGTAGCCAGTCTGTTAGTCTATGTCTTTTTATTGGGGAATTGAGTCCATTGATATTAAGAGATATTAAGGAAAAGTAATTGTTGCTTCCTTTTATTTTTCTTGTTAGAGTTGGCATTCTGTTCTTGTGGCTGTCTTCTTTTTGGTTTGTTGAGGGATTACTTTCTTGCTTGTTCTAGGGCGTGATTTCCGTCCTTGTATTGCTTCTTTACTGTTATTATCCTTTGAAGGGCTGGATTCGTGGAAAGATAATGTGTGAATTTGGTTTTGTCGTGGAATACTTTGGTTTCTCCATCTATGGTAATTGAGAGTTTGGCCGGGTATAGTAGCCTGGGCTGGCATTTGTGTTCTCTTAGTGTCTGTATAACATCTGTCCAGGCTCTTCTGGCTTTCATAGTCTCTGGTGAAAAGTCTGGTGTAATTCTGATAGGCCTGCCTTTATATGTTACTTGACCTTTCTCCCTTACTGCTTTTAGTATTCTATCTTTATTTAGTGCATTTGGTGTTCTGATTATTATGTGTCGGGAGGAATTTCTTTTCTGGTCCAGTCTATTTGGAGTTCTGTAGGCTTCTTGTATGATCATGGGCATCTCCTTTTTTATGTTTGGGAAGTTTTCTTCTATTATTTTGTTGAAGATATTAGCTGGCCTTTTAAGTTGAAAATCTTCATTCTCATCAATTCTTATTATCCGTAGGTTTGGTCTTCTCATTGTGTCCTGGATTTCCTGGATGTTTTGAGTTAGGATCCTTTTGCATTTTGTATTTTCTTTGATTGTTGTGCCGATGTTCTCTATAGAATCTTCTGCACCTGAGATTCTCTCTTCAATTTCTTGTATTCTGTTGCTGATGCTCGCATCTATGGTTCCAGATCTCTTTCCTAGGGTTTCTATCTCCAGCATTGCCTCGCTTTGGGCTTTCTTCATTGTGTCTACTTCCCTTTTTAGTTCTAGTATGGTTTTGTTCATTTCCATCACCTGTTTGGATGTGTTTTCCTGTTTTTCTTTAAGGACTTCTACCTTTTTGGTTGTGTTTTCCTGCTTTTCTTTAAGGGCCTGTAACTCTTTAGCAGTGCTCTCCTGTATTTCTAAAGTGAGTTATGAAAGTCCTTCTTGATGTCCTCTACCATCATCATGAGAAATGTTTTTAAATCTGGGTCTAGATTTTTGGTTGTGTTGGGGGTGCCCAGGATTAGGTGGGGTGGGAGTGCTGTGTTCTGATGATGGTGAGTGGTCTTGATTTCTGTTAGTAGGATTCTTACGTTTGCCTTTCGCCATCTGGTAATCTCTGAAGCTAGCTGTTATAGTTGTCTCTGGTTAGAGCTTGTTCCTCAGTTGACTCTGTTAGCCTCTATAAGCAGACCAGGGAGGCTAGCTCTCTCCTTAGTTTCAGTGGGCAGAGTATTCTCTGAAGGCAAGCTCTCTTCTTGCAGGGAAGGTACCCAGATATCTGGTGTTCGAACCTGCCTCCTGGCAGAAGTTGTGTTCCACTCACCAGAGGTCTTAGGATCCCATGGGGAATCCTGTGTGGGCCCTTGCGGGTGTCGGGCGACTCCGCTGGCAAGGCACCCCGGTGCTCAAGTGGAGTGGAAGGGACTTGTCAGCAATTCTTATTACTATACATTTAATTCCATTTACATGTAAGTGTATGCATGCATTTTTAATACAGCAACATTTCCCTACAAGGCACAGGCTATTTAAAATCAACCTTAGTACCAGGCATTGAAAGATGTTTCTGTTGTTTGATAGAAAATTCCATGAGACTACAAAATCATTATTGGCTATTGATGTTGAATTTGCTTAAATATCAGTCTTCTCGCCTGTAATGCTCATTAATTTTAACAATGATTGTTATGGCAAAATTTATCACACAGGTGTACTATTGGTACTTATATCTTATCAGTAAACATCAATGGACATAAAAGCTGAGGAAGCCACCTGTGCATAGTGAAGTCATTGAAATTACAACTGAACATGCTGCGGCCTCTCTCCTGAAACAGCACGATTTCTAGCTGCATTCCAAGTGCTTATTTACATTTAAATGTAGCTCTCATCTCTGCTCAAATATGTTTCAGTTTTTTTTTCAGTTGGACATTATTACAGAACTTCAACTGTTAAAATTCACCATGTGTTGACATACTCCAGTTGATAAATCTATAAGAAAACTATCACCTCTAAGGCTCAAGTAACTCTGAACAAAAATATTAGGAAAAACTGTAAGAAGAGAGGTCCAGAAAGTTTTTTTTGGGAGATTGTGTTCTCTAGATATATCAGGGATATTACAATAATATGGTTACATAAGCAAGACCCATTTATTGACAACACCAGTTGATATGCAAATAGGGATGAAAAATATCTCATAACCTCCTTTAGAAGAAGAGATGTAGCCAATTCATTACATTACTGCAGAGAGAGAGAGAGAGAGAGAGAGAGAGAGAGAGAGAGAGAGAGGATGGATGTGGGTGAGAGGGAAACTGTTCAACATCAAGAATCATCCCTCAGAATAAAAGGCTGGAAAACAATTTTCCAAGCAAATGGTATGAAGAAACAAGCTGGAGTAGCCATCCTAATATCTGATAAGATTGACTTCCAACCCAAAGTCATCAAAAAACACAAGGAGGGGCACTTCGTTCTCATCAAAGGTAAAATCCTCCAAGAGGAACTCTCAATTCTGAATATCTATGCTCCAAATACAAGGGCAGACACATTCATTAAAGACACTTTAGTAAAGCTCAAAGCACACATTGCACCTCACACAATAATAGTGGGAGACTTCAACACACCACTTTCACCAATGGACAGATCATGGAAACAGAAACTAAACAGGGACACACTGAAACTAACAGAAGTGATGAAACAAATGGATCTGACAGATATCTACAGAACATTTTATCCTAAAACAAAAGGATATACCTTCTTCTCAGCACCTCACGGGACCTTCTCCAAAATTGACCACATAATAGGTCACAAAACAGGCCTCAACATATTCAAAAATATTGAAATTGTCCCATGTATCCTATCAGATCACCATGCACTAAGGCTGATCTTCAATAACAAAAAAAATAACAGAAAGCCAACACTCACGTGGAAACTGAACAACACTCTTCTCAATGATACCTTGGTCAAGGAAGGAATAAAGAAAGAAATTAAAGACTTTTTAGAGTTTAATGAAAATGAAGCCACAACGTACCCAAACCTTTGGGACACAATGAAAGCATTTCTAAGAGGGAAACTCATAGCTCTGAGTGCCTCCATGACGAAACGGGAGAGAGCACATACTAGCAGCTTGACAACACATCTAAAAGCTCTAGAAAAAAAGGAAGCAAATTCACCCAAGAGGAGTAGACGGCAGGAAATAATCAAACTCAGGGGTGAAATCAACCAAGTGGAAACAAGAAGAACTATTCAAAGAATTAACCAAACGAGGAGTTGGTTCTTTGAGAAAATCAACAAGATAGATAAACCCTTAGCTAGACTCACTAGAGGGCACAGAGACAAAATCCTAATTAACAAAATCAGAACTGAAAAGGGAGACATAACAACAGATCCTGAAGAAATCCAAAACACCATCAGATCCTTCTACAAAAGGCTATACTCAACAAAACTGGAAAACCTGGACGAAATGGACAAATTTCTGGACAGATACCAGGTACCAAAGTTGAATCAGGATCAAGTTGACCTTCTAAACAGTCCCATATCTCCTAAAGAAATAGAAGCAGTTATAAATAGTCTCCCAGCCAAAAAAAGCCCAGGACCAGACGGGTTTAGTGCAGAGTTCTATCAGACCTTCAAAGAAGATCTAATTCCAGTTCTGCACAAACTTTTTCACAAGATAGAAGTAGAAAGTACTCTACCCAACTCATTTTATGAAGCCACTATTACTCTGATACCTAAACCACAGAAAGATCCAACAAAGATAGAGAACTTCAGACCAATTTCTCTTATGAATATCGATGCAAAAATCCTCAATAAAATTCTCGCTAACCGAATCCAAGAACACATTAAAGCAATCATCCATCCTGACCAAGTAGGTTTTATTCCAGGGATGCAGGGATGGTTTAATATACGAAAATCCATCAATGTAATCCACTATATAAACAAACTCAAAGACAAAAACCACATGATCATCTCGTTAGATGCAGAAAAAGCATTTGAAAAGATCCAACACCCATTCATGATAAAAGTTCTGGAAAGATCAAGAATTCAAGGCCCATACCTAAACATGATAAAAGCAATCTACAGCAAACCAGTAGCCAACATCAAAGTAAATGGAGAGAAGCTGGAAGCAATCCCACTAAAATCAGGGACTAGACAAGGCTGCCCACTTTCTCCCTACCTTTTCAACATAGTACTTGAAGTATTAGCCAGAGCAATTCGACAACAAAAGGAGATCAAGGGGATACAAATTGGAAAGGAGGAAGTCAAAATATCACTTTTTGCAGATGATATGATAGTATATATAAGTGACCCTGAAAATTCCACCAGAGAACTCCTAAACCTGATAAACAGCTTTGGTGAAGTAGCTGGATATAAAATTAACTCAAACAAGTCAATGGCCTTTCTCTACACAAAGAATAAACAGGCTGAGAAAGAAATTAGGGAAACAACACCCTTCTCAATAGTCACAAATAATATAAAATATCTCGGTGTGACCCTAACTAAGGAAGTGAAAGATCTGTATGATAAAAACTTCAAGTCTCTGAAGAAAGAAATTAAAGAAGATCTCAGAAGATGGAAAGATGTCCCATGCTCATGGATTGGCAGGATCAACATTGTAAAAATGGCTATCTTGCCAAAAGCAATCTACAGATTCAATGCAATCCCCATCAAAATTCCAACTCAATTCTTCAACGAATTAGAAGGAGCAATTTGCAAATTCATCTGGAATAACAAAAAAACCAAGGATAGCAAAAACTCTTCTCAAGGATAAAAGAACCTCTGGTGGAATCACCATGCCTGACCTAAAGCTTTACTACAGAGCAATTGTGGTAAAAACTGCATGGTACTGGTATAGAGACAGACAAGTAGACCAATGGAATAGAATTGAAGACCCAGAAATGAACCCACACACCTATGGTCACTTGATCTTCGACAAGGGAGCTAAAACCATCCAGTGGAAGAAAGACAGCATTTTCAACAATTGGTGCTGGCACAACTGGTTGTTATCATGTAGAAGAATGCGAATCGATCCATACTTATCTCCTTGTACTAAGGTCAAATCTAAATGGATCAAAGAACTTCACATAAAACCAGAGACTTGAAACTTATAGAGGAGAAAGTGGGGAAAAGCCTTGAAGATATGGGCACAGGGGAAAAATTCCTGAACAGAACAGCAATGGCTTGTGCTGTAAGATCGAGAATTGACAAATGGGACCTCATGAAACTCCAAAGTTTCTGCAAGGCAAAAGACACTGTCAATAAGACAAAGAGACCACCAACAGATTGGGAAAGGATCTTTACCTATCCTAAATCAGATAGGGGACTAATATCCAACATATATAAAGAACTCAAGAAGGTGGACTTCAGAAAATCAAATAACCCCATTAAAAAATGGGGCTCAGAACTGAACAAAGAATTCTCACCTGAGGAATACCGAATGGCAGAGAAGCACCTGAAAAAATGTTCAACATCCTTAATCATCAGGGAAATGCAAATCAAAACAACCCTGAGATTCCACCTCACACCAGTCAGAATGTCTAAGATCAAAAATTCAGGTGACAGCAGATGCTGGCGTGGATGTGGAGAAAGAGGAACACTCCTCCATTGTTGGTGGGATTGCAGGCTTGTACAACCACTCTGGAAATCCGTCTGGCGGTTCCTTAGAAAATTGGACATAGTACTACTGGAGGATCCCGCAATACCTCTCCTGGGCATATATCCAGAAGATGCCCCAACTGGTAAGAAGGACACATGCTCCACTATGTTCATAGCAGCCTTATTTATAATAGCCAGAAGCTGGAAAGAACCCAGATGCCCCTCAACAGAGGAATGGATACAGAAAATGTGGTACATCTACACAATGGAGTACTACTCAGCTATTAAAAAGAATGAATTTATGAAATTCCTAGGCAAATGGATGGACCTGGAGGGCATCATCCTGAGTCAGGTAACACATTCACAAAGGAACTCACACAATATGTACTCACTGATAAGTGGATATTAGCCCAAAACCTAGGATACCCAAGATATAAGATACAATTTCCTAAACACATGAAACTCAAGAAAAATGAAGACTGAAGTGTGGACACTATGCCCCTCCTTAGAAGTGGGAACAAAACACCCTTGGAAGGAGTTACAGAGACAAAGTTTGGAGCTGAGATGAAAGGATGGACCATGTAGAGACTGCCTTATCCAGGGATCCACCCCATAATCAGCATCCAAATGCTGACACCATTGCATACACTAGCAAGATTTTATTGAAAGGACCCAGATGTAGCTGTCTCTTGTGAGACTATGCCGGGGCCTAGCAAACACAGAAGTGGATGCCCACAGTCAGCTAATGGATGGATCACAGGGCTCCCAATGGAGGAGCTAGAGAAAGTACCCAAGGAGCTAAAGGGATCTGCAACCCTATAGGTGGATCAACATTATGAACTAACCAGTACCCCGGAGCTCTTGACTCTAGCTGCATATGTATCAAAAAATGGCCTAGTCGGCCATCACTGGAAAGAGAGGCCCATTGGACACACAAACTTTATATGCCCCAGAACAGGGGAACGCCAGGGCCAAAAAGGGGGAGTGTGCGGGTAGGGGAGTGGGGTTGGGTGGGTATGGGGGACTTTTGGTATAGCATTGGAAATGTAAATGAGCTAAATACCTAATAAAAAATGGAAAGAAAAAAATTAAAACAGGCTTTTCTTTTTTCTAAAAAGCTTCTAGGTTAAGATGGGTTTTCGTTGTTAGTGGTGGTAGTGTTGGTGCTAGTGTGATTGTGTGTGTGTGTGTGCGCGCGCACACGCCTGCCAATGGGTACAAGACCCACGGGGAAAAAAAAAAGAATCATCCCTAAAAATATTCATGTTAGCAACACTGTACAGATACATACAAATGTAGTTATTTATCAATGATTTATACCAATAATTATTTAAGATAATGGTACTGTAACCTTGAGAGGAATAGGGGCTTAGAAACTTTTAGAGGGAAGAGAATGAGGGAGAGAAATTATTTGATTATGTTGATCAAAAATAAAAATCAATTCAAATATAATCTCAAAAGAGTTATCATGACACAATCTCTAGAGACCAACTTTAAGGAATGGATGTTTGCAGTGATATCTTAGAACACAGCTACAGAAATAATGATAGTGATGAAAGTGGTAAGATTGGGAAAGTACAAAATGTAAAATCTTTTTGTCTCCCCTGTTTAATGCAGTGAAAATTCGGCTCCCTAATCTGGTTTTAGACTCTAAATCCCACAGAACACCATTGTCCTGAAACCAGTTTTTTTCTGTTGCAATGTTATTGGTTTCTTTCATTACCATTAGCACTCCATGTGTAATAAGGAATTCCCCACGTATGTCAAATTTCACTCTTTCTGGGAGGATAAGAAGAATGAGTATTGTAGTCTGGCAACTATGGATGAAATAAAACAATTGATAAAGGGAAGACTAGGACATATTAGGTAAAGATTCTTTTAAATTTTTGAAGCTCATATCTGAAACATTCTTTTCTTTGGAAAACGTTTTATACTTCAGAAAAAAATTATATGTAGGCACATCCAGTTTGTATCATACTAAATGCTATTTATCATTAAATAAGATGATTCCAGTGACAGACATGGAAGTTTGTGTATGTGGGTGTGTACATGTATGTGTTACAGTATTCTTGTTGGTGATTCTATACATATTTTCGATGGCTCTGTTTTGAACATAGATCTCTATGAATGTGTATCTATATAGAATTACCTAGCATGTAAAACTACAAGTACATTTTCTATAGAAGTAGAAGCATATGATAGAATATAATATTTTATGAAGAAATAATATAAAATAGGTTTTATTTAATCTTTGAGAATTTGATTCATGTAAAAAAAATGTCTCCTGGTCATTTCATTTCATCATTTCATCTCCTGACTCCCTGACTGTGTAATCCCTAAGCTACCACACTATCACTCATTCCCAACTACCTTTCCCTTTGTGTTCTTAATCTGAACCATTTGAAACAATTGAAACTGCGCATGTGCAGTGTGTGGTGCCATCCAGTGGATAATATTAAGGGAGCAGTGGCCACATGAGTACAGAGAGGTGAGTGATCTTCCTGCAGAAGTCACCAAGTGTCAGTAGCTCTTTCCTGTCAATTAACGGATTTTCACATTTTCTTCTTGTAGAAGTACTGTGACCATGAAGTGATTTTCACATTTTGGTCTTATAACTTTATATGCCTCAATACAGGGGAACGCCAGGGCCAAAAAGGGGGAGTGGGTGGGTAGGGGAGTGGGAGTGGGTGGGTATGGGGGACTTTTGGTATAGCATTGGAAATGTAAATGAGCTAAATACCTAATAAAAAATGGAAAAAAAGAAGCTAACTGCAGCTGCTATGACTTCCTTAGAATTGTTCTATCAAAGTTTCAAAGATGACTACTTATATTGTTACCCCTTATTAAAATAGTTGGAGGAATTCCCTTCTAAAGTTTCTCTCTCTCTCTCTCTCTCTCTCTCTCTCTCTCTCTCTCTCTCTCTCTCTCTCTCTCTTCTCTCATACTTCTCTCACACATTACCTCCTCACAGTACATTTCACGTCCTCCACTCCTCATAGTCCTTCCTCTGACTCCCTTTTCCCCATATGCATTCCTCCTTTTTTGCCTGCTGAGGAGCTGCCTGGCATATCAGGGTTTCCCCTGGAAGGCAGAGTTGGTGTTATTGCTGGTTGCAATAGCAACTGTATCTATTGCTTAGAAGATTCCCATTCTATAGCTTATTCATCACAGAAAAATAGAATTTATTCCTATGACCAAGTGCAATATAGTTGAACACTTAATATTTTTATACATCCTTTCACTGTGTGAATTTGACATTCCTCACAGAAGCAGAAATGTGTTTGGTGAAAACGATTATTCTCATAGAACAAAATATTTCTTGTTCTCTCAGGTGCTACACTGCTGGAGAAGCCTAGATTTAATTTCTTGTAATATTTTCTTGATTGAAGTTATTAAAATTAAGTATTGTTTTAATATTTTTGATAACATCATCTTCTAAATTCATCTAAACCTTAATAAATTTCTCCCTAAGATTTTAAACAATTCAATCGTGCAGGATTCTTCCCAATGTATTTTTATGATTTTGCATTGTTCCCATGTCTGAAACTCAACGGAGTCTCATTGAAGTCCCTTAGAATACAACTTTATCCCAAACAACTTCTGGCTACAACTAGAGACTCATTAGATATTTTAAATATTATTTCCCTGGACAGGTGATTAAGGTATTACTTTGGGAGTTTCATAGGAATCCCCATATCTTCCTCAAGAGTGACTTGTGTGAGACCAGCTAGTACACAGTGCAGGATGTTGATGGAATGTACTCTCTTACAATAATGGGCTCCTTGATAGGATTTTACAAAACCCCTCCTCTTCTAGTAAACAGGCATATGTTCTATAGCTCCAGTCCCCCTCACAGTACTTATTAAACTATATTTGAACTAAGAAAATCATGTTTATTATGTTATGATACCCACTTTTTCTTACTGAAAACATCAATGGGATTCTATACTGATCATGTTATATTCATAACTATTATAAATATTACTCTGTTTCTGTGGTCAGACTGAAATATTGTGACTTTTCCATTCTCTTGCTTCAGATATAAGAGCATGAGAAGAAAGATGGCAAAAGCCTGAAAAGGGTATGTTTAGTGAGATTTCTAGAAATGTTTGGAGCATTTCTTGATATGCTGTCTTTGTCTTTATGTGTGCATGTGTCCGTGTGCATGTGTTGTTTACAAAAATGAATAAAATGAGTCTATGAATTTTAGTGTAAAAAATTAGAAGAGATAACATGAAAAGTTTAAGGAAAAGGGGGAAGGGTAGACAATTTAATTATATTATTATTCCCCCCCCCAAAAAAAAAACCAGTAAAAAGCAATTCACTAACGTTTCAGTGATTTTTTTTCTTCTTTGGGAAAATATGCATTGGGGTATCATAGCTAATGTGACCACAACAATCAATAACACCATTGTTTTCATTGCTCCTAACATCTAATACACATTATACAATTTATTCTTTCATTTGCAATATTTAGGTCTTCTTGACCTAATGAATCAGTGTACCTGATGTTACGTAGGAGAACTGGATATCACAACAATATAGATAACAGAATATGTAGTCTTCTATTGGGGACTATGTTAATGTAACCTTCAGCTTAATTACCTAGGAAAACAAAAAAAATGTATTAAAAGCCCAGTAATCCTTCCTTGATATGGCTTACTCCAATGTGAGTATTATTTCAAAACTTTTGTGACTTTGATCTATTTAATAAAGCACATTGAAAGATCTTGGTAAAAGAGAAACAAAATTATGATATATAATCCAGTCTACTAGAAATAAGGTACAAAATCTAAATATCAGAGACCCTTACATATGACTTCTATGAGCCAAGACATGTGGAATGTTTTCTTTGTTAGTCTCTATCTTGTATCAGACAAAAAGAATATTTTTTTCTTTTACATCATTTTCTCTTCTTAAATAATTTGTGTCTATACATTTTATACTCCTATGCTATAGAGTCAAAGCAAATATTAACATCCACAAATGTCCCTATCTCATACTTATTAAATGTTCTGGGCCTCCAAGTAACTTAATCTTGTGACCCTTGACACTCTGGAATACTAAATTTTTTCTCTAAATGTCCCTCAACAAGTCTCTATTTTACTGTCCCACTACACAATGACAGATCAACAGTTCCAGCTTGAGCTTTGATCACATTAAATTCAGATCTGGAAATGCCCCAAACATGATATTAGCTCCTTGACAATCTTTATTGCTTACAAAACAGTCAGTGAAAAATTGCACAACAAAGAAGCCAAAAACAGTAGAAAAAAAGCTAATTCTTTTTCAACACTGTCTTCTAGCAATCTGATCCAGTGTTTTACAACAATTAAAGCCTAACTACTGATTATCCGTGATACCTCCTCTTAACAAGAAAGTTCCAAAAAGGAGAAATGGCATTTTAAATTTACTCTTAATCTGGTGCCCACTTCGTTTGTTCTTACACAAGAACACATACAGATAGCACAGGAGGTAAGACCAAGTAACTTCACTCATCTATAATGAAGATATTTCACTTCCTTTAGATGAGATTGAGCAATTTTCTCAATAATGTGAGCACTGTATATATGTTTGTACTTTGTGAAAGTTTGTTTTGTTTTTTTTGAAAATACATTATTCTCCCATATAATACATCCCATCCTTCTACCTCCACTGGTGCCAGCTTTATCTGACCTTGCCACTCCACATTCACTTCCCCACAGAAAGGAGCAGGCCTCTGAGATGCTATAATCAAAATGACAAAAAAAGAAAAACCAAAAAAAAAATCTAATATGACAAGACAAAAGCTCTTATATTGCAATTTAACCCACTGGAGGAAAAGTGGCCCATGAACATGAAAAGGAGATAGAGGCAGACATTTTCCAATGGTTAGGAGCCCCCCCAAACAAGATAACAACCATAACATATATGAAGAGGACTGGGTGCAGACCCATGAAGGGTGTGTGCTTGCTGCTTCAGTCTTTATGAGTCCATATGTAACCTGCTTATTTGATTAGGTGGACGATGTCCTTGTGGAGTTCCTCATTTTCTGTAACTCTTATAATCTTTGTTCCCTGATCTTGGGTAGCATTTGACAAGATCAGAGGCTTAGGGGAGTTATTTGATAAAAAAGCACAGTTTATACTCTTTTTCTACATAATTCCAGTTTTGGGTTCCTAAACCCATTCCAAGCTGTTGCCCAAAGAGTCGTCTCTGATGACACCTGGGAAAGGCTGTGATCTATTTGTATAATAGAATATCATTAGGAATCATATCTTTGTCTATCCTCTTTGGATCTATCCTACATCTCTGGGATATCTAGTATATATTCCTGGCCATCCTCACAGTGGTGGGAATGGCCTTATGAAATAAGTCTCAAGTTAAAACATATGTTGCATTGTACTCCCTCAAGTTCTACACCATGATTGTCCCACCATGACTGTCTAACAGGCAGTACATACTAATAAAATGATTGCATCTGGATTGGTGCCAATATTTCTCTTTTATAGCCTGCAGAATACCTCCCTGCAACAAACAGTCCAGAACACCAGGATAGAGGCTTCATGTGGACCGCAGCTCAACTTTCCATTTTCATTGTTCTGTGGGGATGTTGTGCTCAGCAGTGGGGCTTCAGTAACAGACTTCAGAGAGTAATACTCTGTCTGTGACTGCGGATACATGAGTTGCTTGGAGATCTCCACAAGTACCCCTTGGAACTACAACAATTTTGAATGAAACTCTGGTTCAGCCTTGGAAGAGTTTCCCGTCTACAAATGATAGAATAATAGCTAATGCTACCTTACTAGGAGTCCTCACTACAGTCAATCTCATAGAGTTCCAGTAGTTTCTCATACATGAAGTCTACACACCAGTGCTCAATTACTCCCCACTTTCATCCATCTCTCTCTGCCCTCTCTCCCTTCATCCTTCCCCACACCTGATCCATTCCTTTCCTGTCTCTCATTCTCAAGTACACCCCAAAATTTATTATATTTCATATTTCAGGAAGGACCATGCATAAACCCTTAAGTCCTGCTTATTTCATATCAGTAGAGAAATTTAAATTCAGCAATGTGGCTCATGTTGCAGGAGACCACATCCGAAGAACTTCTATGCCTGTGTAATTTGGCTGGAAAACAGACAAACTTTTATTTCTAGGAGACAGAAGCAAGCACCTCTCTGAGTTCAAGCCCAGCCTAATATAGTCCAAATTTTACATCAAGAACAGTTTAGGTTCAGTCATGGTGGTACATGCCCTTAATTATAGCTCTCTATGACAGAGAGGCAAGCAGATCTCTAAGGTCTAGTCAGTCAGTTTTCGTTGTTTCAGTGTTTTGAGAGGAGTGCAGGGGAGTTGAGTTCATGACAGTTCAATTGGTGGCTGCTCAGGAGTTCATAACATTAAAAAAAAAAAAAACAACCAAAAACCAGGAAACTTTAAAAGAGGTTTCAGAGAGAACAAGCTAGACACAGGTGAAGACAGAACAAGCCAGAGATGTCAGAGAGAAGGAGCCAGGATGTCAGAACAGATTTCTAGTGTTGGTTTGATACTAAGCACAACAATTCAGTCAGATGCTGAGAGAAGCAAGTTTGAATCAGGATACTTGGATAGAAGTTTAAGCCTGGACAGCTGATTTTAACCAGTGTGACAAAATTCAGAAAAAGTGAAGGTGCCTTTGAAACTACTACTATATCAGGCAAATAAATGTCACTTGTACACATAAGCACTCTGGATCAATGAATAACAACATGATTATCATTCATTTTACAGCTAATACCTGCTTTTAAATGAGGATATACCATATCTGTCTTTCTGGGCCTAGGTTTCCTCATGCAGAATACAGTTTTTCTAGTTGTATTGATTTGCATGCATATTTTATGATTTAATTTTCTTTTATAGCTAAGTAATAATCCATTGTGTAAATGTACCACATTTTCTTATCCATTTACATGGATGGACATCTAGGATAATTCTGGTTCCTGGCTATTATGAATAAAGCTGTAATGAAATAAGTTGATTAAGGATGTGGTAGAATAAACCATCCTTTTTGTATATGCCCAAGAGTGATACAATTATTTCTTGGGATAGATTGATTTCAAATTTTCTGCAGAAATGCTATATTTATTTCTATTATGGCTATAAAAGTTTGCACTCCCACTGACAGTGGAGTGTTCCCCTTGCTTTACATCCTCACCAATACTAGCTTTCACTTGAGCAGTTGACCTTAACCATCCATTCTGCTGTAAGAATTTACAAGTAGATTAGATTTGCATTTTCTGTTGAAAATTCTGATTATTTCTGTGAACCATTTTTAAATTGTACTATTTGGTTTTTATTGTTTATACATGCTTTCTTGATGTTTTATTTATTTTGGATACTAGCCTTTTATCGGATCTGGCAATTTTTTTCTCATTTTGTAGGTTACTGATTTGCTTGCTTGATTGTGTTCTTTGTCTTTCTAATTTCATGAGATCCCATTTATTTACCTTTTGATACCACTGCCTGCATGATTGATACATTTTTCAGTAAGTTTGCTCCTTTGCTAATGCTCTCAAGATTATTCACCATTTTTTCTTCTGTCAGGTTCAATGTGTCTTTTTCTTTAAATGAAAACGTGGTACCTTTTGAATTTTTTTTGCAGAGTTTATAATTATTAATCTAATCACTGTTTTACATGGAGATATTCAGTTTGAGCAGGATCATTTGTTGAAGATGTTATTTTTCCCCTATTGTATATATCTGGTTTCTTTATCAAAAGTGGCAAATTGTCTGCCCACCACATATCTGATTTATTTTTATGATTTCCAGAAGTATGTTCCCTGTTGTCATTCACATTTTAGGACATTTATCATGAATACATATTAAACTTTTTCAAATATATTTAATCTATTGTTATTCACTGACTTGTACATTTTGAACCATCCCTGAATTTCAAGGATTAAAGCTTTGTGCTGGAGTTTTCAAGTCAGTCAACAGGAAAACCACCACTGGGGTGAGCATTGGAAAGAGGAGTAAGAGAACGTAGAAGTCAGAAGGGCTAACAGTAAATACTGCACCCTGAGTATATTCTCTCAGTGTCTTTTAAAGGCAAGCAATTCAAAGCGTGATCAATTCCAGGAAGTTAAACAATAACCAAGAATGCTTAGGTGGAGAGGTTATGGCATACAGTATCTATGTTGGACCAAGTCCATTTCCTTTAGGGTTGGACAGTCTCTCAAGGACATATGTGTAAGCAGAGGAACTTGGCAGGATATAACATACTTCTTAACTAAAATCAAAAGCCGATGTCCTCAGTTTCACTCATGATTATTAATCACAAGCAGGAAGTCAGCCAAAGTTAACGATGGATGGGCTCCCCACAGCATTGTCATGGTGTACAATTTCTTTGATCTTATCTGTATTCTGATTACGAATTTTCATCCAATATTGTTGAGACTATTTTAATTATATATGCTGATTTATATTTTACCCTTTTGTATGTCTTTACTTGGTTTGGGTATTAGACTGATACAAGCTTTGTAGAAGAAATTTCTTATTTTACTGTCTGTTAGAATTTTGCATTGGATTCCTTTGATTGTGGACCTTGTTTGCCTGGAAGACATTATAGTGCTCTTTCAGAATGTTCATGTGTTAGAAGTTATTTTAGGTTATTGATACAAGTTTTAAATTTAATTTTAGTGGTTTGGATGAAACTAGAAATTCATCCACTTCTTTGTTGCGTCCCACTTGACCAGCAAGTAAGACGCAACCACCGGTTCTTCTTTAAGCAGTTTACTCAGGCAGCTACTTACTTCAAATCCCCCAGCCTCTCTAGTTACAAGTGTTTTTCTCCACTCCAGCCACAACCACGCCCCCACCAATCACCACAGGTCACATCACCTCACCAGGCAGGCTTGCTCAGCCAATCAGGGATTAAGGGCGGGCCATCCACCAAACATGGGCTTGTTTACTACCTGGAACAGACTTCCATCCTGCTGACCAGGAAGTCCAGAATGGCTCCCTACAATTCCCCCTTTTATATATTTTTTGAACAAGCTCCGTGGGTGAAGATAGAGGTCTGATCCCCAGTGTGCAGAAATAGGGGCCATGTACAGGATTGACTCTTAGGCTCACAGGTTTTTACCTAGAGCAACCCTGACCTGCTCCTGTGCCATTTTTTCCTGGGGGAAGGACACTAGGACACTCAACCCTCATGCAATCAGACATACCTCTCAGAGATTGTCAAACAGCTTCTAGACTAACCTCTGTGCAGTGCTTAGCCGTACAACCCTACGGAGCGATGGCTTCATTGTTCACTCTTCATGGTAGCAAGCCAAATCTGAGGTGACTCCCTGCTTCCACTGTGGCAAAAGCTTGCACCACCATGGTGGCAGTGTGGACCTGGGCATTCCGCAACCGACACATACACCATACACACAACATGCATGCCAAAACAAGGGCCATAGTGAAGGCACCTATCTCAGTCCATTCTTTCCCGATGCCAAGCCAGGATCCACTCAGGTAGAATTCACGGTGACAATCACCAAGTGAAGCTCATTCATCTTGCCATCAAATTTTGCAGTCCACTTTAAACACCAACAGTATTCCCCATCTGGGTTCTGCACCCATCAGGGGCAGACACGTGCTCATCACCAGCAAGATCAGCTTCTTCATTTTGACAGCATCGCACTAGCCACTCTGGAACCCACACTGGCTCTTTGAGATTCTGTGGAAACATGTAAACAGACCCTCTCCCCCAGGCTAACACAGGATCTGGACCATTTCATGATCCTGTAAGCACATCTTTCCATTTAGCATACCCCAGTTTACAGGCTGGTATTAGCATGTCGTTCAGCAGCAGAGCGACCTTCTGTCTTAGTCAGGGTTTCTATTCCTGCACAAACATCATGACCAAGAAGCAAGTTGGGGAGGAAGGGTTTATTGGGCTTACACTTCCATGCTGCTGTTCATCACCAAAGGAAGTCAGGACTGGAAATCAAGCAGGTCAGGGAGCAGGAGCTGATGCAGAAGCCATGGAGGAATGTTCTTTACTAGCTTGCCTCCCCTGGCTTGCTCAGCCTGCTCTCTTATAGAACCAAGACTACCAGCCCAGAGATGGCTCCACCCACAAGGGGCCTTTCCCCCTTGATCACTAATTGAGAAAATGCCTTACAGTTGGATCTCATGGAGGCATTTCCTCAACTGAAGCTCCTTTCTCTGTGATAACTCCAGCTGTGTAAAGTTGACACAAAACTAGCCAGTACAATTGTCCACTTGTCAACTTGACACACAAACACATCACTAGTAAGCCTCAACCCTTACAATCTTATTCATCCCCAAGATCTAAATAACTTTAAAAGTCACACAGTCTTTACATATTCTTAAAATTTCAATCTCTTTAAAATATCCATCTCTTTTAAAATCTAAAGTCTTTTTACAATTAAAAGTCTCTTAACTGTGGGCTCCACTAAAGCAGTTTCTTCCTTCAAGAGGGAAAATATTAGGGCACAGTCACAATCAAAAGCAAAAGTCAATCTCCAATCGTCCAATGTTTGGGATCCAACTCACAATCTTCTGGGCTCCTCCAAGGGCTTGGGTCACTTCTCTAGCCATGCCCTTTGTAGCACATGCATCATCCTCTAGGCTCCAGATGCCTGTACTCCACTGCTGCTGCTGCTCTTGGTGGTCATCTCATGGTACTGGCATCTCCAAAACACTGCATGACCCCTTCAGTCCTGGGCCTTCAATTGCAACTGAGGCTTCACCTTCACCAATGGCCTTCCATGGCCTCTCACAGTGCCGAGCCTCAGCTGCTTTGCATGACCCCTTCATGCCTTCAAAATCAGAACCACTTGGGTGACCCTTACATATTACCAAGTCCCGCTGCAGCAGGAGTACAACCTTGGCCATCTCTGGAACACAGCCTCTTTGTGCTTTCAGAAAACACCTCCCAGAAGATGTCACCTCAATGATGCTGGTCTCTTCTTAATCACCGCTAATTTCTTAGCTCCAGCTAACCAGCATCAATAGTCCCAGTAATGCAAAGTTTTTGCTTTGATAGTTCTGGTATCTTGTTAATCATGGCTGATTCTTCAGCCCCAGCTAACCAGAACTACAGAATCTTCACAATCAAAACAGCAGTGGCCCTGGAAAGAGTCTTTAATTTTCCCTCTGAAATTTCACAAACCAGACCTCCATCTTCTGCACTGTTCTCAACATTGTCTTCCAAGCTGCTACATAACATCTCAGAGCTCTTAACAATGGATGGATCTTCAAGCCCAAAGTTCCAAAGTCCTTCCACAGTCCTCCCCAAAACATGGTCAGGTTGTCACATGAATACCCCACTCCTGGTACCAATTTGTCTTAGTCAGGGTTTCTATTCCTGCACAAACATCATGACCAAGAAGCAAATTGGGGAGGAAAGGGTTTATTGGGCTTACATTTCCATGCTGCTGTTCATCACCAAAGGAAGTCAGGACTGGAAATCAAGCAGGTCAGGGAGCAGGAGCTGATGCAGAAGCCATGGAGGAATGTTCTTTACTAGCTTGCCTCCCCTGGCTTGCTCAGCCTGCTCTCTTATTTATAGAACCAAGACTACCAGCCCAGAGATGGCTCCACCCACAAGGGGCCTTTCCCCCTTGATCACTAATTGAGAAAATGCCTTACAGTTGGATCTCATGGAGGCATTTCCTCAACTGAAGCTCCTTTCTCTGTGATAACTCCAGCTGTGTAAAGTTGACACAAAACTAGCCAGTACACCTTCCTTATCCAATTGCAAAAAATTTCTTATCTTTGGGGTGTGGCCATAGCCTATTCCCCCCTTTTGTTTTATTAATAATTCTTTTAAGGTTCTATGTGCTCATTCAATGATTCCTTGGCCTTGAGGATTATATGTTAGGCCGTGTTTAACGTGTACTTCCATCTGTTGACAAAAAGACACCAGGGTTTTGGCAGTATATGCAGGGCCATTGTCTGTTTTAAGTTGTTGGGGTTTACCCCAAGCTGCCCAGGCCTCTAAACAATGCTGTATAAACATGGGAGGTCTTTTCCCCTGCCATGGGAGATGCATAAACTATTCCTGAACATGTGTCAATGGATACATGAACGTATTTCAATTTGCCAAATTCTAAAAAATTTGTCACATCTATCTGTCACACCTGTAGAGGGAGCAATCCTCTAGGATTCACTCCATAAGAAGGTGGGTGTTGAAACTCAAGGCAACTCCATACGAGTATAATTATCTACAATATCATTTTCCCTACTTAAGGGTCCTGGAAGCCCACTATGGGCACGGATATGTCCAATATATAATGGTTGGCGTCTTTTCCACAGCAACTTCTGTAACTGTAAGGCTAAGGCTTGGATGGTACTATGAGCTTTTATTGGGCCTGCCACTTCTATGGATAAAACTAAATTAACTACATATTGTGTATCTGAAATTAGATTAAAAGGAAAATCACAATCCTTAACGACCTCAATAACTATTTGTAATTCCACCATCTGCGGAGTACAGGGATAATACCGCCTGACCACAGGATCTTTTCCCTCTACCATATATACTCCACATCCGGTTTTTGATCCATCAGTAAACACGTTAACTGTATCCTTAATGGGTGTTTTCCTCACTACTTGAGGGAAAATGACTGGATGTTCCTTAAAAAATGTCATTAATGGATGTTTGGGATAATGATTATCAAATGAACCCTCATTAATACAGGCTAAAATAGCCCACTCATCAATATTTGCTGTTAAGACCTTTTGCTGATACCTATCATAGGGGATTATAATAGAGCTGGGTTTTATACCAAAAAATTGTAAACAATGCTGAATTTCCAACAAGGCTAAAGAAGCCACTGTTGTAGGGTAATGATCTAATGTCCTCCCAGCAGATATTTTGGAATGGATCCATAACAATGGACCTTCTTGCCACAATAATCTTGTGGGTTGCATCTTAGTAGGTAATATTATCAAAATGATGGGTAACCCTTCTCTACAACGCTGAAGCTGGGCTTTAATCAATTCTTCTTCCACTAGGGTAAGGGCCTTTCTAGCCTTAGGTGTTAATTCCCTTTTAGAACTTAATTCTGAGTCTCCTTCTAAAATTTGAAACAAAGTATGCAAGGAATCAACCCTCAATTGTATCTTTTGAGGCCAAACGGCCATAGGGGAAATCTTTGTTCCTAAACAGGATACTATTTTTCTTGTTGCACTTTCTCTGGTGCAATATGTAAACCCCATTGCCTCAAACTCTCCACCATCTTTCCATAGGCTTCCTGCAAATACTTTTCCTCCTTTGCTGTAAGTAGGATGTAATGAACACAGCGAAGTTTGGGATATTCTTTCCTAATTGGTTCCAATGCTTTTCCTACATAAAGCTGGCACATGGTAGGACTATTAGCCTTTTCTTGAGGCAACACCACCCACTCAAATCTTTGATCAAGCTCTTCATGATCACAGGAGGGCAAAATAAAAGCAAATTTACCACTATCTTTCAAATCCAAGGGAATGGAAAAGAAACCATCTTTAATATCAATTACTATTAGAGGCCACTTTTCTGGCAGGGCAGATAAGAGAGACAGACCCCTCTGAATGGAGCCCATCACCTGCATCTGTGCATTAATAGCTTGCAGATCCTGTAATAACCTCCATTTGCCTAATTTCTTTCTGATAACAAAATTTTGGGTATTCCATGGAGATACAGAAGTTTGAATATGACCCAAAAAATATTGTTTTGCGTCCTTCGCTCTTAGCAGCTCATCGAGTGATGAAAAAATTGGGTGTGACTGTGACGACCCCATACCTAGTCTTTCACGCCCCACATATTCACCACAGCAACAAAAAGGGCTCAGAAAAATTACTCCAATGGCAAGAAAAAGAAGGTAACTCATAGACTGTCCCTATTATCCTCTTACTTTCACTTTTCTCTTACTTTCACTTTTCTCTTACTTTCACTTTCTTGTCTCCAGAGCCGGAGATTCTATTTGTCTCTTTACCAAGAGCCTTATTGTCTCTTTACTGAGAGAGCCTATTTGTCTCTTTACCGAGAGCCTTACTGTCTCTTTACTGAGAGCCTAATCCCAATCTCGGGATACTGAGTTACTTACCGTACTCATCCTGTCAACAGACCCTGACTGCAGAAAGTTCTGAACCTCTTCAGTGGGGGATTCAGGTCCCGGGTTTCAGCACCATTTGTCGTGTCCCACTTGACCAGCAAGAAAGACGCAACCACCGGTTCTTCTTTAAGCAGTTTACTCAGGCAGCTACTTATTTCAAATCCCCCAGCCTCTCTAGTTACAAGTGTTTTTCTCCACTCCAGCCACAACCACACCCCCACCAATCACCACAGGTCACATCACCTCACCAGGCAGGCTTGCTCAGCCAATCAGAGATTAAGGGCGGGCCATCCACCAAACATGGGCTTGTTCACTACCTGAAACAGACTTCCATCCTGCTGACCAGGAAGTCCAGAATGGCTCCCTACACTTCTTTAAGATTTTTACAAACCTATCAAGTACAAATTTCCAAGATGCTCCCTTATAAAATTATGGGCTTTATTCTGTCTGCTGCAATATACCCCAGCTAAATTCTGATTCTGTTCACATGTGTCTTCTTTCCTCTTTATTTTGTTACTTTGGGCCAATAATCTGTTATCTTCTCAAAGGACCAGTTCCTACATATGTTCATACTTTATGTCTTTTTCTTTGTTTCTATTTATTGGTATCTGCTCTGATTGTTATACTATGCTCTCTAGTTGATTTGATTTATTCTTGTTTATAATCTTTTATACTTTAAATATAAATTTGTTCTTATCTCATACAGGACATCTTCAGCACAATTTCCCCTCCCTTCTATCCACACCTCCAGTATTCCTACACTTCCACTATCCCCCATTTCCCATTAGAAAAGTGCAGAGTTACCAGGGGATGTTTGCTGCATAATAAATCACAAAGAGACTAGGTATAAACTCCTAAATCACAGCTGGACTAAGCAACCTAGTAGGAGGACAATGGTCTCTAAATCAGGTAAGGATTCAGAGACAACACCTACTTCCACTGTTAGCAGTCTCCCAAGAACCCCAAGCTACACAACCATAACAAATAAACAAATGACTTAACACAGGCACATGCAGGCTCTGGCTCTGTGACTTTCATAGCAGTTGATGTAAGCACCTTAAGGCTCTGTTTGGTTGATACTGTGGGTTGTGTTCTTATGGTGTATTCAACACGTGACTCCTATAATCCACTCACTTTCCATGGAATTCTCCAAGCTCTACACAATGTTTGTTTTTGGAACTCCAATTCTTGTAACATCAGTTGTTGGCTGAATCTTCTAGTGCCCATGATGACGGTTGGGCTTGGCTTCACTCTTTGACTAAAGGAGAATATGATTAGAAATAATTTCATTGACTTTTTTCCAGTTTCATTTGGTTCTATCCTAGGCCTTAGTGCCATCCTGACTTAATATCCAGGCCATGCAGGCAGTGTCAGGCATGGACTAACACTTATCATATAAGTCTCAAGTTAGACAAGAAATTGTTTGGAAAATCCTAGTAATTCTGTGTCACCATTAGCAAAGCACATCTTACAAACAGTACAAATCATAGGTCAAACTTATTGTGGCAGGATTGGTGTCCCAGTTTTACCACTGGTTATATTCCTGGTAAGAGAAGGACTCTGGTTTGGGTGCTGTATCCCAAAGTAATAGGAGCCTTCTCTAGGAAACTCTTAAAGATTTCAGGAATTTCCACTGCATTAGGTTTTCACAACACAACCAATTTTATCTCGATAATTTGGGCCATTTCTCCCACTATTCTCTTCCTCTATTCATTCAGAAAAACTTATCCCTCTTGTATCCATCCCCATTTACCTCAATTTCATCTTTAAAATATATTCTACTTACAGTTTCCCTGTGTCTTCTTTTTAGTCCTGCTTGGTACATAGCCACTTTTTTCCTAGTCATCTTTGGCTCCATCCAAGATCTCTGTGCTATTCAGCCTAAGGTTATGGGGCAGATGAGCAGTGCCAGGCATAGGCTCCCTCTCTTGGTCTCAACTTGGGCTAGCCATTGGTTGTCCTCTACAAGAAATTCTGTGCCAACATTGACAAAGCACATCCTGCAAATAGAGAAATTACAGTCATAGTTTTTGTGGTTGTGTTTGTGTCCCAGTACAACGATTTCATGATTTCTCTGGTAACAGAAGGTTGGTGGTTTGTTCTCAGCATTCCCAATTACTAAGAATATTGTCTTTGGTCATCATTATAGATTCCATGGAGTTTCCACTGCACTAGATTTTCACATCACATCTAAGTGTCCCCCCAATTCAAGTTTTTTTCTCCATTCCTCCCCAATATCTGATTCCTATTGTTAATATGCCCACCCATTACCAGTCCACCGACAAGATCTACTTCTATTTCCCATGGACTCCTCTTTGAGCCCTCCTTTTTACATATTCCTCTTGGTGTCTATTGACTTTAGCATGATTATTATTTTCCTTAATAGAAAATATCTTTTTATTTATGAGGGTATAACTTGTTTGTCTTTTTGGCTATGTATTATTTAAGCCAGTGTGATTTTTTATCAAGTTCCATCCATTTGTCTCCCAAATGTCATAATTTCAATATTATGTAAATATAGTACATTTTCTTTATTACTCATTAATTTAAAGGATATATAATTTGTCTTCCAGTTCTGGGTATAATGAGTAATGCTGCCATGAGCATAGTTGTGCAACTGTCACTGTGGTAGGATGGAGAGTCCTTTGGGTATATGCACAATAGCAGCTAAACTTGGTCTTAAGGTGAATTATCTTCCAATTTTCTGAAAAACTGTCATACTAATTCTTTTAGTGTCTGTAAAGTTTGTGCTCTTAAAAGAAATGAAGGAAGTGTCTTCTGCTCTATAGAGCTGTCTCTCGTGTTTCTAAACAGTTTTGTCAGGTGTAATATGGAATTTCAAAGTAGTTTTGATTTCCATTTCTTTTATGTCTAAGTAAGTTGAACATTTTTATGCTACTTGGGTATTTTTGATTCCTCTATTGGGAATTTTCTGTTCAAAGATCTTTCCCATTTAATTGAATTATTTGGTTTGTTGTTGTCAAGCATATTGGTTTCTTATAATACTTTGGATTGTTATCCAGTGTTGAGTATGGATTTTGTAAAAATCTTTTCCCAATCTGTAGTCAGTCTTCTGGTCCTTTTCTTTGCAGAAACATGTGAGTTTCATAGGAATCCATTCATTAATTATGGATTTTTACACAAGTACACTAAGTACTCTTTGCCTCTCTTTCACTTTCAGTGGATTAACTTTACCCAATGTTATTATTCTTAAAATTTTTTCCTTCTTTAATTGGATATTTTATTTATTTATATTTCAAATGCTATCCCCTTTACTGATTTCCCAACCAAAAGTCTCTATCCCATCCCCCTCCCACTGTTTCTATGAGTGTGCCCCACCATACACTCAACCACTCCCACCTCGCCATCCTAGCATTCCCCTACACTGTGCATTGAGCTTCAGAAGACCAAGGGCCTCCTCTCCCATTGATTAAGGCCATCCTCTGCTATATATGCAGCTGGAGCCATGGGTTCCCTTTAGGTGTACTATTTGCTTGGTGGTTTAGTCCCTGTGAGTTCTGGGGTGGTGGTGGTGTGTGTAGGTGATTGGTTGATATTATTGTTCTACCTATGGAGTTGTAAACCACTTCAGCTCATTCAATTCTTCCCCTAACTCCCTCATTGGGGTCCTCAAGATCAGTCTGGTGGTTGTCTTCAAGCATCTGTATCTGTATTGGTCAGGTTCTGGAAGAGTCTCTCATGGGACAGCTATATCGGGCTCCTGTCAGCAAGCACTTCTTGGCATCATTAATGGTGTCTGAGTTTGGTGTGTGCAGATGGGATGGATACCCAAGTGGGGCACTGTCTGGATGACCTTTCCTTCAGGCTCTGCTCCATTCTTTGTCTCTGTATTTCCTTTACACAGGAGCAATTCTGTGAAAAATTTTGGAGATGGGTGGGTGTCCTCATCCCTTAAACTGTGGGCAATGCCTGTACTCTGGATATAGTCTATACAGATTTTCCCTCCCATTTGTTGGGTATTTTAGCTAATGTCATCCCCATTAGGTCCTGGGAGCCTCTTGCTTTTCTTGATTCTGGGACTTTCCAATTCCACATCCCCTATTGCTACACACCACTGTTCAATTTCCTGAACCTCTGTACATCTCCCCTGTCTCTTCTCATACTTGATCCTTCCCTCCTTTCCTCTCCTCCCCCTTCTCTCTTCCGACTAAGTCCCTCCCACCCTCTACCTCCCATGATCATTTTGTCCCTCCTTCTAAGTAAGACGGACCCCTACACACTTTGGTCATCCTTCTTCTTGAGCTTCATATGATCTGTGAGTTTTAGCTTGAGTATTCAGAGCTTTTCCCTAATATCCACTTATCAATGAGTACATACCATGTGTGGTGTTTGTTTGTGTGTGTGTGTGTGTGTGTGTGTGTGTGTGTGTGTGTGTGTGTGACTGGGTTACTTCACTCAGGATGATATTTTCTAGATCCATCCAATTGCCGGTGAATTTCATGAAGTCATTGCTTTTAATAGCTGAACAGTATTTCATTGTGTAAATGTACCCCATTTTCTGCATCCATTCCTTTGTCTCCAGCTTCTGGCTATTGTATATAAGCCTGCTGTGAACACAGTAGAGCATGTGTCCTTGTTATATGCTGAACACCTTTTGGGTATATGCCCAGGACTGGCATAGCTGGGTCTTAAGTTAGTACTATATCTAATTTTCTGAGTAAGAGACAGACTGATTTCTGGAGTAGTTGTTCCAGCTAGCAATCCCACCAGCAATGGAGGAGTGTTTCTCTTTCTCTACATCCTCGCCAGCATTTGCTGTCACTTGAGTTTTTGATGTGAGGTGGTATCTCAGGTTCATTTTGATTTGCACTATCCTGATGACTAAGGATGTTGAACATTTCTTTAGGTGTATCTCGGTCATTTGAGATTCCTCAGGTGAGAATCCTTTCTTTAGATCTCTACCCCTTTGTTAAATGCAAGTATTTGGTTTTTTGGAGTCTTGCTTCTTGATTTCTTTGCATATATAGAATATTAGCCCTCTATTGGATATAGGATTAGTAAAGACATTTTTCCAATCTGTAATTTGTTGTTTTGTCCTGATGACAGTGTCTTTTGCCTTACTCAAGCTTTTCAGTTTTATGAGATCCAATTTGTCTATAGTTGATCTTAGAGCCCAGGTCATTGGTATTCTGTTAAGAAAATTTCCCCCTGTGCCAATGTGTTTGAGGCTCTTTCCTGCTTTCTCTTCTATTAGATTCAGTCTATCTGGTTTTATGTGGAGGTCCTGGATACACTTGGATTTGAGCGAAAGCTCAAAGAGATAAAAATGAATCAATTTTCGTTCTTATGAATACTGGCCACCAATTGAGCCACCACCATTTGTTGAGTATGCAGGTTTTTTTTTTTTCCAATACGTGGTTTTGGCTTCTTTGTCAAAGGTCAGGTGACCATAGGTGTGTGAGATTCATTCTGAGTCCTCAGTTCTATCCCCTTGATCTATCTGTCTGTCTCTGTACCAATATTATTCAGATTTTGTCACTAAAGCTCTATAGTAGAGCCTGAGCTCAGGGATGGTGATTCCAGAAGTTCTTTTATACTTAAGAACTCTTTTTGTTATACTGGATTTTTTGTTTTTACAGATTAATTTTTAAAATGCTCTTTCCTTCTCTGTGAGGAATTGGGTTGAAATTTTGATGGGGATTGCATTGAATCTTTAGATTGCTTTTGATAAAATGGCCATTTTTACTATATTAATCCTGCCAATTCATGATCATGGGAAGTCTTTCTATCTTCTGAAGTCTTCTTCAATTTCTTTCTTCAAAGATTTTAAGTTCTTGTGATAATGATCTTTCACTTGATTGGATAGAGTCACAGCAAGATATTTTATATTATTTGTGACTGTTGTGAAGGGTGTCATTTCCCTAATTTATTTTTCAACCTTTAATCCTTTGAGTAGAGGAAGGCTACTGCTTTGGTAGTTAATTTTATATCCATCCACTTTGCTGAAGTTGTTTATCAGCTTTAGGAGTTCTCTGGTGGAATTTTGGGGGTCTCTTATGTATACTATCATATCATCTTCATCTTCAAATAGTGATATTTTTATTTTTTCCTTTACAATTTGTATTCCTTTGACCTTTTGTTGTCTAATTGCTCTGGCTTGAACTTCAAGTACTATATTGAATAGACAGGGAAAGAGTGGGCAGCCTTCAGAATACTCTCCATTTAGTTTGATGTTGGCTGTTGGTTTGCTATATATTGCTTTTCTTATGTTTCAGTATGGGCCTTGAATTCCTGATCTTTACAGTACTTTTAAAATGAAGTGGGTTGTATTTTGTTGAATGCTTTTTCAGCATCTAATGAAATGATCATGTGGTTTTTTTCCTTTGAGTTTGTTTATATAGTAGATCATGTTGATGGATTTCTGGATAGTGAACCATCCCTGGATCCATGGGATGAAGCCTATGTGATCATGGTGAATGATCATTTTGTTGTGATCTGGGATACTTTTTGCAAGAATTTTATTGAGTATTTTTGCATCGATATTCAAAATTGGACTGAAGTTCTCTTTCTTTGTTGTATCATTTTGTGGTTTAACTATCAGTGTAACTATGGTTTAATAGAAAGATTGGGTTAGTATTTCTTCTGTTTCTATTTTGTGGAATAATTTGAGAAGTATTGGTATTAGGTCTTCTTTGAAGGTCTGAAAGAATTCTGCACTAAAATGATCTGTCCATGGATGGCTGCTGCTGCTTCTCCTCCTCCTTCTCCTTCTCCTCCTCTCCCTCCTCCTCCTCCTCCTCCTCCTCCTCCTCCTCCTCCTCCTTCTTCTTCGACTTCTTTTTTGGTTGGGAGTCTACAATGACTGGTTCTATTTCCTTAGGGATTATGGCACTGTTTTGATGGTTTATATGATTCTGATTTAACCTTAGTAGCTAGTATCCATCTAGAAAATCATACATTTCATCTAGATTTTCCAGCTTTGTTGAATAGACTTTTGTAGGAAGATCCGATTAGTTTTGAATTTCCTCCATTTCTGTTGTTACCTCTCCATGTTCATTCCAGATTTTGTTAATTTGGATACTGTCTCTTGGCCTATTAGATAGTTTGGCTAAGAGTTTATCCACCTTGTTCAGTTTTTCATAGAACCAGTTCCTAGGTTTGATGATTCTTTGTATAGTTCTCTTTGTTTCTACTTAGTTGATTTGAGCTCCAAGTTTAATTATTTCCTTCTGTCTACTCCTCTTGTGTGTATTTACTACTTTTTGTTCTAGAGCTTTCAGATGTGCTGTTAAGCTGGTAGTATATGCTCGTTCCAATTTCTTTATGAAGGCACTCAGGGATATGAATTTTCCTATTACCTCTGCTTTCATTTTTCCTATAAATTTGGGTATGTTGTGCCTTCATTTTTACCAAATCCTAAGAAGTCTTTCATTTCTTTCTTTATTTCTTCCCTAGCAAAATTATCATTGAGTAGATAGTTGTTCACCTTCCATGTGTATGTAGGCCTTTTGTTGTTTTTGTTGTTATTGAAGACCAGCCTTAGTCTGTGGTGATCTGAAAAATGCATGTATTATTTCTGTCTTCTTGTATATGTTGAGGATTTTTTATGACCAATTATATGGTCAGTTTTGAAGAAGATACCATGAGGTGCTAAGAAGAAGTTTTTGTTCTTTGTTTTAAGGTAAAATATTCTATAGCTATCTGTTCAATCCATTTGGCTCATAGCTTCTGTTAGTTTCACTGTGTCTTTGTTTAGTTTCTGTTCCCATGATTTGTTCATTGATGATATCCAGGTATTGAAGTCTCCCACTATTATTGTGTGATGATCAATGTGCATTTTGAGCTTTAGTAACATTTCTTTGACAAATGTGGGTGACCTTGCATTTGGGGCATAAATGTTCAGAATTGAGAGTTCATCTTGGCAGATTTTTCTTTGATGAATATAAAGTGCCCTTTCTCAGGTTTATTATTTTTTGATAACTTTTTATTGAGAGTCAATATTATTTGATATTAGAATGGTTACTTCTTGGAATCATTTGCTTGGAAAAATTTTTCCAGCTTTTTATAGTGTTTGTCTTTGTCACTGAGGTGCTTTTCCTGTATGCAGCACAATATTGGGTCCTGTTTGTATTTCAAGTCTTTATTGGGGAATTGAGTCTATTGATATTAAGAGTCATTAAGGAATAGTGATTATTGCTTCCTGTTATTTTTGTTATAAGAAGTGGAATTATATTTTTGTGGCTATCTTAATTTGGATTTGTTGTAAGATTATTATCTTGCTTTTACTTGGGTGTGTTTTCCTTCCTTGTGTTGGATTTTTTCATCTAGTATCCTTTGTAGGGCTGGATTTGTGGAAAGATACTGTTTTAATTTGGTTTTGTTATGGAATATCTTGGTTTCTCCATCTGTGGTAATTGATAGTTTTGCTGGGTTTAGTAGCCTGGGCTGGCATTGTTGTTCTCTGTATGACACCTGCCCAAGATCTTCTGACTTTTAGAGTCTGTGTTGAGAAGTCTGGTGTACTTCTGGTAGGTCTGCCTTTATATGTTACTTGGCCTTTTTCTCTTGCCACTTTTAATATTCTTTCTTTTTTTCTGTACATTTGGCGTTTTGATTATTATGTGACAAGAGTAATTTCTTTCCTGGTCCAGTCTATTAGGGGTTCTGTAGGCTTCCTGTATGTTCACGGGCATCTCTTTCTTTAGGTTAGAGAAGTTTTCTTCTGTAATTTTGTTGAAGATATTTACTTGCCCTGTGAGTTGGGACTCTTCACTCTCTTCTATACCTGCTCTTAGGTTTGATCTTTCCATTGTGTATTGGACTCTCTGGATATTTTGATTAGGAACTTTTTGCATTTTGCATTTTCTTTGACTGTTGTGTCAAGGTTTTCTATGATAATTTCAGCACCTGAGACTCTCTTCTATATCTTGTATTCTGTTGGTGATGCTTTCATCTATGGCTCCTGATCTCTTTCCTAGGCTTTTTAACTCCAGGGTTTTCTCCCTTTATGATTTCTTTAATGTTTTTATTTCCATTTTTAGATCTTGGATTGCCTTGTTCAAATCTTTTACCTGGCTTGTTGTGTTCTTCTGTATGCGTTTCTTCTTTAAGGGCTTCTACATGTTTATCTGTGTTCTCCAGTATTTCTCTAAAGGAGTTATTTATGTCCTTCTTAAAGTCCTCTATCATCATCATTATATGTATTTTAGGTCAGAATCTTGCTTTTCAGGTTTGTTGGGGTATCTATGGTTAGCTATAGTGGGAGATGATGCCAAGTAGACTTGGTTTCTGTTACTTTTGATCTTGGGACTGCCTCTCAACATGTGATTATCTCTGGTGTTAGTTGATCTTCTTGTCTCTGACTTGAGCTTGTCCTTCCTGTGAGCCTGTGGGCCTGTGAGCCTGTGAGCCTGTGAGCCTGTGAGCCTGTGAGCCTGTGAGCCTGTGTGTGTAAGCACTCCTGGAGGGTCAGGATTTGTCTGGGCAGGATTGGGTTGTAGAGAGCTGTCAGCTTAGGTGTGTCAGCATTCCTGAGGGACAAGCTTTTTCTGGGATAGATTGTAGTGGGGAGAGCTGTGGCAAAATTTCAGCTCCTGTGAGCAGATGGAAACTGGGAGAATCCTGTCCCTGGCTGCATTGTAGTTCCTGGATCCACTGGGCCCCAGATGGGTCTCACTTGGGCCAGGTATTAGGAATTAGTAGTGACACATCTATGAGCTTAGGTGTGTCAGCACTCCTGGTGATTAACCTTTCTCTGGGCAGGATTTGGCTGCAGAGAGGTGTGACACAGGATCAGCTCCAGGTGCAGATGGAAACCTGATTATTCACATTCTTATGAAAGCTTTATAATAACCTTAATTGTCAAAAAACCTTATCATATATTGTATTGGGAGGCATATGAATGCTTAAAAATTTTACTCTTCCAGCTAAAGCTCTCCATTTTCTGAAATGTTAGTGTGTATAAGATATAGAAGGAAGAGTTAAAAATCTTATATGCTAACTCTTCAACTCTATGTTGAAAGAAAATCATCTTCTTTGAAAAAATCAATTCATAATTAAAGATTCTCTGCACAACCAAAATATGCTACTCTTTTAAAAAGTAAATGAAAAACTGTGTGTTTAATTGTTCTTTGAGTATGACCAGGTATGGGGTCATTCACTGGACTGTGATCAAAAAATCTTTGGCCACACCCATATGAAAAAGTGACTATCCTTTTCCAATCAGTTGTCCACTGCCCACAGATCTTCAACTACTGGTGGGAATTTGTGTCCACATCACTTCACTATGCTGGGAATTTTTATGTTTTGAAATTCTGATAACTTGTGCATGCTGATTGGGCTACAGATGTAGAAAAGCTACCTTGTATCCAGAAAGCCTGTCTCTGTATATTAATTTTGAGTTTCTGACTCTTATATTCATTCTATTCATCTTTCTTGATGATAACAATGCCTTAGAGTTGATGGCATATAATAGATGCCACACAAAAGTTAAGCAAGGTCCCTGATTACTTTTCTCTCTCATTAATTTTTATTGTTTCCTCAATCATTATGACAGCTAGGAGAGATGAAGTTTCCATATGTATACCAACTGGATTTCTCTGTGTTTAATATATTAATTAAATAGTATCCAGAGTGAAAGGGTCTTACTCTCAAGTTTTAGAGGTTAACCAAAAGGAATGCCAATAACTTGAAATGTTTTGTGTTCTATATTACTGCCTGTGTTCAACAGCTCAAAAACAGTAGCCTTCTTATGGTAATGAGGCTTTTGCTTTTTAGGTTGATATTATAATAAAGCACTTATCTCCATTATCATAAGTTACTCGATTTAAACTATTTGTATGTATATATGTGTACGCATTAGGAAATTTTCAGTAGTATGCTTGCACACAATTTTTTCAAAATGATTTTAATGATGTTTATGTTTCCATCCTTCATCACACATAATATTATGTGATCCAATATTGGCTATTGCCCCTTTTATTTCTTTCTGTATCACCACCATTGAAGACTGTGACCACACATTAGATCTTTATAAATTTACCATATTCTATGGGATATCCAAATCAAACATTGATCGTCAAATATTAAAAGATAGAATTCACATAAGGTAAGGAAATATGTGACAATTGTCATCCTACTTTGCATTTCCTCACTTAGTATGACTGTATTCCACTTCATCAATCAACCTGTAGGGTTTATTATTCCTGTTTCATTGACAACTGGACAACATTCCTTGGATTGTAATACATTTTCATTATCCATCCTTCAGGTGATAAATATCTATATTTAATGTATTTTGAAGTTGTGTAAATACCATCAGTGAACATAGATGAGCAATTATCTCTATAATTAAGTTGAATGTCCCTAGTGTAAGGTCCAAGTCTGGTATAAATGAATCATGAATTATCTAAATCTTTTGAATAAATATTTTCCTTCCTTCAGTTGCCTTCCACACTTAGAACATTGTGTTTTATAGACAAACTGCTTGTGACACAGGAAAGGTTAATCCAGCTTTAATGAAATTTGATTAACACAGACACAGTAGAAATAACAATGGGTACATTTAGACTTGAAAGATATCTATGAGTAAGTTCAATGTTATTTTTATCAAAGGTTAAGATGAGGTCTGTTATTCTGGTTATACTCAGAAATAAGATTTAAGCATTTTATGACCTAGCAATTAAATTCTAAATGGGTAATAATTTTAAAAAGTGTCACCACAGCCCTTTGCTATGGACAATGTTATAGTAAGTGTGTAGTTTTGTATTAACTTCTTCATGAGCAGTTCAAAGGGGAAAATAATAAAGTATATGATGTTTTGATGACACTTTTATAGTGAAAAATAATGAACCAGTTCTACTTAAAAACAAATAGTGTGGTGTGTGTGTGTGAGTATGTGTGTGTGTGTGTTGAGATCTCTTAAAGAGCTGTAATACAGCAAAGCATCACACAACCTTGAATGGCAACCTCATGGAAGCTTTTTCAATGAGGTATCTTTTATTTTATCACCCAATATTTTTTTGACTCTAGATTCTAACAAATCCATTTCCAGCATTTTAAAGGCAAGAGACATAAAGTCTTAGAATAATATTTGACATACTTGTTACATTTTCTTCCTTTATCCACCAACTAAGAAAAACAACTAAATTGTAATTTCATAGACATAAAGTTTCTATAGCATTCCCCTAAAAGCATGTCTTTGTTACTAGATGAAGGCTGTTTTAAAATGTAAAACCACAGTTGTGGTGATCATGCCCTACCGAACAAAAACAAACTATTAATCAAATTCTGAGGCTCTCAAGTAGAACAGGTATATGACATTTTGTGAAAAGCTGCATAAGTGTCTGACTGAGCAGAAGGACATATGTGATGTTGAATTTGATTTACATAGGCAGTAAGTTGCTCATTGTATTTCTCTTTTTGACATTTTACTTCGATCAAACATTTAGATTATTTAAGATGAAATATCTCACCTAACAATTGCCGTCGGAATCATTTCAAAGTTATGGTAGGACCCCCCCCCCCCCCATTTTTAAAGGAAACAAAGAGAAGGTTTATTTAAGATATAATGAAACAGAGAATAAACAGAGAGACTGTAAACTAATAAAGGTTATGAACCACATGGATTTAACAGATATCTACAGAATATTTCACCCTATAGCAAAAGAATATACCTTGTTCTCAGCATCTCATGTACCTTCTCCAAAATGGACCATATAACCAGTCACAAAACAAGCCTTAACCCGTATAAGAAAATTGAAATAATCCCATGCATTCCATCCAATTATGACAGATTAAGGCTAGACTTCAATTACAACAAAAGCAACAGAAAATGCATATACCCATGGAAACTGAACAACTCACTACTCAATGATAACTTAGTCAGGGAAGAAATAAAGAAAGAAATCAAAGACTTCCCAGAATTCAATGAAAATGATGACACAGCTTAACAAAATTTATGAGACACAGTGAAAGCAGTGCTAAGAGGAAAATTCATAGCACTATGTGCCCTGGTTAAAAAAAAAGTAATTGGATAGATCCTACTCTAACAACCTAACAGCATATATGAGAGTTCTATAACAAAAGGAAGCAAACACACACAAATGAGTAGACAGCAGGAAATAGTCAAACTCAGGAATGAAATCAACCAAATAAACAGAAAGAGAATGACACTAAGAACCATCAAAACCAAAAGCTGGTTCTTGAGAAAATCAACATGATAGATAAACCCATAGCCAAACTATCTAAAGGGCCCAGAGACAATATTTAAATTAATAAAATCAGAAAGGAAAAGGGAGACATAACAACAGAAACTAAGGAAATTGAAAAAAATTTCAGATTCTGCAAACGCTTATACTCAACAGGAAACTCTACATGAAATGGAAGAATTTCTAGACAAATAACATGTACCAAAGTTTAATCAAAAGCAGATAAACTATCTGAACATGCCCATATCCCCTAAGATAATAGAAGAACCCATTAAAAACCTCCCAACCAAAAAAAGCCCAGGGGCTGATAGCTTTAGTGCAGAATTTTACCAGACTTTTAAAGAAAAGCTAATACCTATACTCCTCAAACTACTGCATGAAATAGAAAAGAAGGAACACTACCTAATTCATTCTATGGAGCCACAATTACTCAGATACCTAAGCAAGGACTCAACAACAACAACAAAAAAGAACTTCAGACCAATTTCTCATATGAACATCAATGCAAAATTACTCAATAAAATTCCCACAAACCAAATTTAAAAACATATCAAAACCTTCATTTACCACAATCAAGTAGGCTTCTTCCCAGGGATGCAAGGAAGGTTCAATATATGAAAATCCATCAACATAATCTACTATATAAACAAACTAATAAAAAGTCACAAGATTATTTCATTAGATGCTGAAAAAGCATTTGACAAAATACAACAGCACTTCAATTTAAAGTATTGGAAATACTGTAATGCAAGACCTAAACATAATAAAAGCAATATACAGAAAACCAACATCTTATAAAATTAAGTGGAGAGATACTTGAAGCAATCCCACTAAAATCAGAAACAAGGCAAGGATGCTCACTCTCCCCATATATATGTAATATAGTACTCAAGGTTCTAGCTAGAACAATATTACAAATTGACAAAGAAGTCAAGGTATCACTATTTGTGGATGATATGATAGTATGTATAAGAAATGCCCAAAATTCTATCAGAGAACTTCTACAGCTGAATAAACAACTTCAGAAAAGTGGCTAGATATAAAATTAACTCAAATAAATCAGTAGTCTTCCTTTATACAAATGACAAATGGGCTGGGAAAGAAATTAGGGAAACAATAGCCTTCACAATAGTCACAAATAATATAAAATATCTTGGAGTAACTCTAACCAAACAAGTTAAAGATTTCTATAACAAAAACTTAATGTCCCTCAAGAAAGAAATAGAAGAACTCAGAAAATGGAGAGATCTCCCATGATCATGGGTTGGTAGAATTAACATAATAGAAATGACCATCCTTCCAAAAACAATCTACCGATTCAAGACGATCCCTGTCGAAATTCCTACACCACTTTTCAAGGACATGGAAAGAGAAATTCTCAAATTTATCTGAAAAAAAATCATGATATCAAAAGAAAAAAATTCTTATCAATAAACGAACTTCTGCTGGAATCACTATCCCTGACCTCAAGCTATCCTAATGAGCAATAGTGATAAAAGCTGAATATTCTTGTTACGAAGACAGACAGATTGCTCAATGGAATAGAACTGAAGGCTCAGAAATAAAAGCACACACTCAAGGACACTTCAAGAGGCATATATATATATATGTATGTATATGTGTATATATATATAAAATAGAAAACAATAAGACCTCTCTATTAAATGGTGCTGGTCTAATTGGTACTCTGTAGAAATTGAAAATCTATATTTGTCACCTTGCCCAAAGCTCAAGTCCATGTAGATCAAGGGCCTGCCTCAATATAAAACTAGATACACTAAATCTAATTTTAAAAGATATAGGAAAAAGTAAAATTTGTGATTTTATTTAGCAATGTACGTTAGAAAGTAGTTTGGCTGAATCTAATAACGCACATGATTTCAAGGGAAGTGTGTGTGGAGGGGGGGTTGATGATCTATTTCACTTGTGTTAATTCCCTTTGTAAGTGCTCTCAATTGAATTAAAGAAAGAAGCAAACAAAAATGTAAGTAAGGCAATGTTTGAGAGGTTGTTTTTAGATAATCAAGGACCTTTTGGGCAAACTGAATGTGGCAAGTTGTGGTAAGGCTGAGAAGAAATAAAAAGATTGCCAGTGATGTAATTTTGACATGATTCTCTGGAATAAATATCATATTGATTATGAAATTGAAATATCTAAGTGTAGACTAGGATACAAGAAATGTAGAAGAGAGAAGGAGTGTGATGGTAAATCCATGTAAGTGAGTCTTAAAATATTAAAGTCATATATTTGAGGAACACATCAAAGATATATTTTGTGAACTATTTCAGTTCTTGTAGAATGTTTTAGAAATGAAAAATATGTTTAAAAACCCACAGGCCTCAAGATTATAAACTAAAGATATTTGGATAGTAAATATGGTCCTCCAGTTAATAAAATATATTTTTCTTTTTTGGACTTGTGGAAGACATTAGGATTCCCAGCTGACTGAAGAAAATATGCTCTTCATATTTCTACTCATGAAATCTTGACTGTTGCAACAATGGTGATAGCTAATGTCCCTGGAACACCGTTGGTTGAATATATGAGTATGACTTGATAAGATTCAGTTCAAACAGCTTTCAGTTGATTTCTGTTCTGTGGAAGGTTTGTTGAAAATATACTAAACTAGCTAGTATGCGAGGTTACTTTACAGAAGAGATGTCAGAATGGAATATATTATTTACTGATTGAGATTACCAGCTTGGATTGATAGTTACAATGATTTAATGTTTAAACAATCCCTGTCATTAAAGAAATGTAAAACCATAAAGGTAATAAGTTAATGCAGATGTTGCTATACTTTAACAGTGCCTTCTTAGTGTTTGACACAGTAAAATGTTATCTTTTATAGAAAGAGTCCAGGTCTTACTCCCTAATACCTTTAGGTAATGGGCTATCTGGACATTTCATGATGCTACCACATACCACGATAATTAGATACGCTCTCTTTTCCTGTTCAAAAAACTCATGCAAATGGTCTACAACCTAAGACTAAACTCTATGATTATTGTAAATCACTCCAAGGTACATTTTGTGTGACTAGTTTCAATTTGAGAATGTACTCCAATTTATGTTCATTTTACATGGTATATGTTTATTAAAATGTTTATATTGATTATAATTCCCATATATACTTTAACTTCCGCTATCTGGGCTGCTGTTCCTTGCTCTACAGATACCCATAAGCACAGAAAAAATCCAAACATGTGGATTAAACAATTTTTGAATAGCACATAAAAACCACATCAAATCTCAGCAAAAAATGAAATCACATTTAAGTATGTAAAAAAATATGTAATGTTGTAAATCATTGAAAACCACACGTCTATGTGTGGCTAGAAATATTCATAACTGTAAATGCAAGCAAATTCAATGGACAAAACTATAAATTGATTTAAAGCTCATTTAGAAGTGAAGAAAGAACTCAGATGTCCCTCAACAGAGGAATGGATACAGAAAATGCGGTACAATTACACAATGGAGTACTACTCAGCTATTAAAAACAATGAATTTATGAAATTCGTAGGCAAATGGATGGATCTGGAGGATATCATCCTGAGTGAGGTAACCCAATCACAAAAGAACTCACTTGATATGCACTCACTGATAAGTGGATATTAGCCCAGAAACTTAGAATACCCAATATACAATTTGCAAAACACATGAAACTCAAGAAGAAGGAAGAACAACGTGTGGATACTTCATTCCTCCTTAAAACAGGGAACAAAATACCCATGGAAGGAGTTACAGAGACAAAGTTTGGAGCTGAGACGAAAGGATGGACCATCCAGAGACTGCCCGACTTGGGGATCCATCACATAATCAGCCACCAAATGCAGACACTATTGCATATGTCAGCAAGATTTTGCTGAAAAGACCCTGATATAGCTGTCTCTTGTGAGGCTATGCCAGTGCCTGGCAAATGCAGAAGTGGATGCTCATTGTCATCTATTGGATGGAACACGGCCCCCCAATGTAGGAGCTAGAGAAATTACCCAAGATGCTGAAGGGGTCTGCAACCCTATAGGTGGAACAACAATATGAACTAACCAGTACCCCCAGAGCTCGTGTCTCTAGCTGCATATGTTGCAGAAGATGGCCTAGTTGGCCATCATTGGGAAGAGAGGCCCCTTGGTCTTGCAAACGTTATATGCCCCAGTACAGGGGAACACCAGGGCCAAGAAGTGGGAGTGGGTGGGTAGGGGAGAATGGCGGGGGGAGGGTATGGGGGACTTTTGGGATAGCATCTGAAATATAAATGAAGAAAATATCTAATAAAAAAATTGAAAAGAAAACCAAGTGAAGTCCTGTCTAATAGTATCCTTTTTAAAAATAACTTTACCCTAATTTCCATAATATATCTGGTCTCACTGACATAGATATTCATGTCAATGGAATATAGGCTCTGATATTTTTATTAATCTCTTAACTAAATTTCCTTATTCAAAGAATGACACTAAATTTGTTTCAAATAGAGAATGATTCTGATATGACACAGCTATGCAAACACTCAATGTAATACTTGATTGACATGTTTATTTTACACAGTGTTCTTTTATACACATGACCACACCCAGAATTCTGTTTTTCAGCTTAAAGTCAGCTTTACCTTCTTAGCAAACAAGTATTGACTAAGTGTAAATTTAATCCAAATTAATTCCTTGTAGCACTGTCATTTGTGGCTAGAATTACATCATTATAACTCATAGCTGAGACAGAAAACATATGCTTGCTATTGCTGAGACTCCTTGATGCTCTTTAATGTCAACAAATGTGTATTCATGAGATAAGATGTTCAAGTTAAGTTTCTTTGTGATTCTTTTCATTGGATATAAAATGTAGACTTAAAAACACATAGAAATTATTGCTTACTATAAATATCATCTTATTCACCTAAGTCATATGACCTTAATATCTACGTACCTGGTAATGCATGGATTCACCCTAACAGTTATGCTTTTGTAAGCTTCTTATAAAAACAATATCCTGGCACAGGCTATAAAAGCATTTTCTCTTGACTCACAGAGCATAGCAATTTCCATTTTTAATTTTTCCATAATTAAATTATTTATTGATTGATTGCAGCTTCTGTTCCCTCCTTTCCTCCAAGTACCTTCCTTTCACAGTCCCCCATCCACTTTCTACTTTCTTCTCAGAAAATGAAAGGACTACCATGTGTGTCAATATTCTTAGTATAAGAAGTTGAAGTAAGACCTGGTATACCTTCTCCTATTGAGACTAGACAAGACACATCAGTTCTGTAAGTGGGACCCAAATGGAGGCAGTAGAGTCAGAGACAGCACTGACTTCTACTGTTAAATGTGTTAGAAAGACAGACTGCACAACTGTTACATATGTTAAGAATGCTTAACTCCATGCCATTCATATTGTTTTGTTGACATGTCAGTCTCTGAGGCCCTATGGACCCAGATTACTTAATTCTGTAGGTTTTTTTTGTGCTGTTCATGACTTCTATGTTTCCTTCAATGCTCACTCCCCTCTTCAATAGGATTTCTGAAGCTTCAGAAGGTAAGATCAATAAGAGTGGGTCTATGTGATCAAGAAAAATAAAAACCATTCTCAATCACTCAGTTTTAGCTTAATCTCTTGAATTTGTTACAAAGTTTTAAATCAATATTGAGGTGTGGCTTAAAGAGCAATGTAAATAAGTTTAATGGTGGGAGAGAAAAGGTCAAAGATGGCCTGACAGAAAAGAAAAAGAAGGAGAAGAAGAAAATGAAGAGGAAGAGGAGGAAGAAAAAGAAGATACCAGGTGGTGGAAGAAGAATATGAAGAAGGAGAAAATGAAGAAGGAAAAGAAGAGGAGGAAGAAGAAGGAGAAGAAGGAAGAGGAGGAGGAGAACATATTTTGATTCATGGAATTAGGAAACACTTTAACTATGAGTGAGTAATGTTGGATGGCAAGAGTCTGTGTTAATCTCAGATCTGAGAGTTGGAATAGTATTATTTTGGAAGACCTTATGAATGTAGATATAATCATTGAGTGCTAAATTTTAGGTATTAAATAAATAGGAAAGAGCAGGTTTCCAGTGATGTTCTTTAGTCTACTAATTAGTTTCATTGATATTGTTAGGAAAGATATATTGAATGTTTGGAAAATGTACATGGATTGCAGGACAAGTCTGAGATACAGATGATAGTCACTGGTCTAGATTTTTCTTGTATAGCATAGCTTACAGTAAAGATGTCTTTTCATTGACTGAGATTGAGTTATTTAACAGTTGGAACGAGAGTAGAACATGTTTAGAAGTCTTTTTTTCCAATTTTTTATTAGGTATTTTCTTCATTTACATTTAAAATGCTAACCCGAAATTCCCCAATACCCTCCCCCAATCCCCGCTCCCCTACCCACCCACTCCCACTTTTTGGGCCTGGTGTTCCCCTGTACTGGGGTATATAAAGTTTGCAAGACCAAGAGGCCTCTCTTCCCATTGATGGCCGACTAGGCCATCTTCTGCTACATATGCAGCTAGAGACACGAGCTCTGGGGGTACTGGTTAGTTCATATTGTTGTTCTACCTATAGGGTTGCAGACCCCTTTAGCTCCTTGGGTACTTTCTATAGCTCCTCCATTGGGGGCCCTGTGTTCCATCCAATAGTTGACTGTGAACATCCACTTCTGGGTTTGCCAGGCACTGGCATCGCCTCACAAGAGACAGCTATATCAGGCTCCTTTCAGCAAAATCTTGCTGGCGTATGTGATGGTGTCTGCGTTTGGAGGCTGATTATGGGATGTATCCCCTGGTGCGGCAGTCTCTGGATGGTCCATCCTTTCGTCTCAGCTCCAAACTTTGTCTCTGTAACTCCTTCCATGGGTGTTTTGTTCCCAATTCTAAGAAGGGGCAAAGTGTCCACACGTTGTTCTTCATTCTTCTTGAGTTTCATGTGTTTTGCAAATTGTATATTGGGTATTCTAAGTTTCTGGGCTAATATCCACTTATCAGTGAGTACATATGTGAGTTCTTTTGTGATTGGGTTACCTCACTCAGGATGATATCCTCCAGATCCATCTATTTGCCTACGAATTTCATAAATTCATTGTTTTTAATAGCTGAGTAGTACTCCATTGTGTAAATGTATCACATTTTCTGTATTCATTCCTCTGTTGAGGGACATCTGGGTTCTTTCCAGCTTCTGGCTATTATAAATAAGGCTGCTATGTTTAGAAGTCTTAATAGCATCAAAAAAGGAATTTTTATTGACTGCATATGATTGACTATATATAATATATATTATTAGTAGTAATATTATTCAGAGTCTACCTGTCATATATTCATAGCTTAACTCACCTTACATGGGTCTTAGAAATATATTTGAGTAGAAAGTTTGTGTTTGACTCACTGATGGAAGAAGGCTCTCTTGTGTCTCAACTTGAATGCAGTTTTTTTTTAAATTAGGTATTTTCCTCGTTTACATTTTCAATGCTATCCCAAAAGTCCCCCCAAACCCACCCCCCCAATCCCCTACCCACCCACTGCCCCTTTTTGGCCCTGGTGTTCCCCTGTACTGGGGCATATAAAGTTTGCGAGTCCAATGGGCCTCTCTTTGCAGTGATGACCGACTAGGCCATCTTTTGATACATATGCAGCTAAAGACAAGAGCTCCCGGGTACTGGTTAGTTCATATTGTTGTTCCACCTATAGGGTTGCAGTTCCCTTTAGCTCCTTGGGTAATTTCTCTAGCTCCTCCATAAGGGGCCGTGTGACCCATCCAATAGCTGACTGTGATCATCCACTTCTGTGTTTGCTAGGCCCTGCCATAGTCTCACAAGAGAGAGCTATATCTGGGTCCTTTCAGCAAAATCTTGCTAGTGTATGCAATAGTGTCAGCAGTTTTAAAAGGTGTTCTATCTAGCACTGTTGAGCACTGCAATATCCACTAGTGTTTGGAGGGTCTTACAAGATTTTTATAAATAATTTGAATCAGTTTAAAACCTTCTTTATTTTTGCAGAAATTTAGTGCGTAAATGATCTAATTAACCAATGTGAAGTGAAAAGACCCTTATCTTTGGGGGTACTTTGGTAAGAATTTATATTGTAATATTATCATGTGTGGTTAGGCTTACCTGATGAGGTTCTGTGACCACATTACTGTCCAAAATGAAGATTTTTCTCTTGATACTTGATATCCTCTATGTGTGAACAGAGGACACTTCAATGACTTGTTAGTAGCCTATATTCTCCTTTGCTTTTCTCTATGAGTGAGAGAATTTATTTGGGTATGAATAGGCCCTCCTGTCATGAGATATATAGTAGGACAATAAGAATTTTAGTGTCACGTAGGCTCATTTAAGCAAAAGAACTAGGACTTTATAAAGGTTTAAAGTCTTCCTTAGAATATCACTGTGACACAAGTACCCATGGAAGGCAATGTTGCACATTAACTGTGCTGTTTATGCATCTATCCTGATTTGTATGGACAGTTTCCCATAATTGTCTAACATTGAGAAGGATAAATCTGCCAACCATGAAGATGCCCCATATCTCATGTTGATTTTGAGGCAAAGCAAGACAAATGTCAGAGAAAAGTAGAAAACTAAACAAATAATAAAATAACTCCTAATATGTCTAGTATATTTTGCAAGTAATAAAAATTCAACAAATCATATGAGCTTACAGAGGCAGAAGCCTTATCCATGAGATTTGCATGAGACTTTACCAGGTTCTCTGCATATAAATTGTGGTTGTTAACTTTCTGATTTATCAGGTACCTCTACCTGTATGATACATGTATTTCCCTAAACAAAATAAGGATGAATTTTAATACCTTATGGATTTGTTGTTGTCTGAAAGGTTAGAAATATTCAAAACATATTATTTTGTGAGGTAATACAGTTATTTTATTTAATCATAATGCTTGATTTCTTAGAGACACTAAGTCTTTGACTATGATTGATAGGGCACAAATCATGACTTATGTTTGAAATATTTGTTTTTCTTTTTATCCTGAAGTGTTTGTTTCCAGAATTTGCTCTTTACACAGGATGGACAATAGAATATTATAGGTTTGGTATGTTCTAAATTAGGACCAAATCTTAGAGGATACTACAGAAAATGAACATTAAGTGATAGCCACTGTTCTGTCTTTGACATGTGACAATGTTTACATGTGCTGTCATCACCAAGCTCACCATATCACTTAGAGGCTGAACAGTTCTGAGAGAGTATAAATGAGCAAGCTAGATGTTCTTTGGAGAGGTTGATCTGCAGACTACCGACACGTCATCTAGATCATAAATTTTAAATATGAAGTTGATTATTCTGTATTCACTTCTGGGATTCTTCATCATTTGCAATGGTAAGCACCTAAATAAAAGAGTGTTTCCTTTTTCCAAATCCTGTGTATACCTGTTTAAATGACTAATGATTACACTACAAGATTCTTCTGTGTGGGAACTCTACCTAAATTGATATTGAGTTTTTGTTCATGAAGTAAGGTGAATTCAGAAATATATTCACTGTCCCTTGCAACATGCATTTTACTTTCTGCAGGTCAAACCACTGCAGACCCTAATGATGAAGATGATGTTGTTGCCTCTGAAGCCCTAAACAGTGTTTGGAGTGGATTTTCAAGTGAAGTAATGAGAATTCCTGATTTTGCAGCCAATACACGTCTACTGATAATGTCTTTTGGTAGATTTGGCATCTTCATGCAAATGTTTTCAGGTAATTTACCTGACCTTAGTTATTGAGATGATTAACAGGACTTATAACTCTTTCATAGTAGAGTAATCACACATTTGCTATTGAATAGGAAAGACTAGATCTTTTATTTTGGCTTGTTTATTTTATTTTATAACATTTTAATTTGTGTTACAGTTTTAGAATGCAAATTGTTGAGGAATATAGGTTGAAAGGAAATTTCACCTGGAGATTTCATATTCAAATTACTTTGTTAACAACTTCCTTAGTAAACCATTTTATAGAGTAATAAAGGATTGTTAGTTTATGTAAGTTATTTTTTCAGTAAACAATTTGAGTATACATTTATTGACATATCTTCAATTGACAACTGCTTGATCTTCTGTAGTTGATATAAAATGGGCAAACAGGGCAATGAGTGATATCTTAGACAAATGGAGCCTTATGTTTCACAGAAATGGGAAAGTGAGGTCTAGTAGAAGTAGAGCAGATGTCAGTGGATTGGGTTGTCATCTCATACAATGAGAGCTTTGTGATATCATTTTACTTAAAACTTTAGGATGTTTTATTTCTCTGCTATATATGAATCTCAATCAACTGACATTTTCCATTGAGAAAGGAATAAGAGGAGCAAAAGTAATCATGGGATCTCTGGATCAAGTCATCTTTTGAAAATAGCCCATGCTGAAATGTACTTGAGAATAGTGTTCATAGGTTGGCCTAAGAAACTTAATATCTCCTTGTAGTTTTTCTTTATTATTATTATTCTTAATATCTATGGAATATGTGCTATAAACCAACTCAATAATTTCATAGGATAATAATGTAAAGTCATGCAAACATATAATTTCATGTAGCATGTTGAATCTATGGGATTTTTGGATGTATTTACAATTACTTGAATACTAGCATCTTTCCTGGCACTGTCTCATCTATGGTGAATTTCCTTCTTTCATTCAACTAAATTGAACAACTATACAAGAAGGTAAAATGTCTCAAAATAATATTGTATCTTAAATATGAATTTTCTTTTGTCTATCAAATGGTAATAGTTTTCAGCATTTTTAAAGGAAATGAAAACAGTGTGTTTCTTTGTACTGATTGTCTTTTATATCAAAAACATTACATATTTTTATAAATGCCAATATTTTGTTTTGGTATGCATCTTGGGGGTTCCCTTTGTGATTCCAAAATCTTCTGCTTACTCCTTCTCAGGGTATCCAGGCACTTCTCCACACTGAGCTTGAAGAAAATTGCAGGATCTGGAATGGGCAGGGTCCTGCAGGACCCCAGTCCAATTGGGAGTAAATGTGGGGAAGGGGGTGTACAGGATAGAGAGAGAAGGCTTTCTCCTAGGATTTTACTGTTTCTTCACCTTTAGACAAAGTCCTTCTTCAAGGATCTTCAATGAAACAGCTCTCTTAGATCTTAGATTGTGCAGAAAACATTATTCAGGGTGGGATTGTTACCACACACTTTATTCTGGGTGAACCAAAGGTATATATGGACTTTGGAATGTGGGAAGGTGTATTTTCAGGGCAAATAAAATTTATTGCCAAGAATTTAAAGTCCTGTGAATGTCTCATTTATATGAAGAGCCATTCCAGGAATCCCAAGTACTTGCTGGGTCAGTTCTAATCAGGAAAAGAGGTTTGTAAGTCTGTCAAGGAATACTCACTCTTTCCTACATAAAGGTATGAGGTTTCAGAATCCCAAACCAAGTTCAGAGACAAGAAAGCTCTTCTATAAAAGAAAATCCTTTATTTTGCTATCGGAACATGGTAGACTCCAACCTTAATTAGCAGCAGTTCTCCAAATAGAGTGTACTGATGAAATTGACCAGATGACTCACCTACTGTATCTTAACACTCAGGAGTTAATCTCTGGTTCACTGTTCATTACTAATTTAGAGTTGGTGGAAGGGGTGGAATCAGGAAAGTACAGTGTGACTGCAGTACTGTGCAGTTCGGTTGTGACAAGAATACCAGTGGCTCAGAAATCTTATCCTGTCTGCTAGTACTAAGAAAAGCTAAATAATGTACTTTCTCCATATTTTTTAATACTTTCTGATGATCCATTGAAAAGCAACATGTGGTGTTCTGTTTGTAAGTGAAGAAACAGAGAAAATTATGTTTTAAGCTGTGAGCCATAAATGTGGTAACCATAAGTCTCAGGTTTTATAATACAGCCCTAATATCCAAATGATTATGTTATTGCCAGACCAGAAGCCTTATCTTTTTACTAAAAGTACGTGTTCAATTTGGGATTAGCACAATTTGTTATAGTAACAGAGATGAATTTGTATAAATGTTTCATACCATGTATGCTAAGTTTTTGAAGGGAGGGCTATGGTTATTTTCAGCTGAAAGCAGTAATGTAAATTGCCAAGTAGCTTGCACTGAAAGAGTTTGCATCTAAGGAATGCAACCATCCCCCCACTTTTTTTTTTCCAGTAGTTTCTGCTAAACAGCTTTGGCTTTCATGATAGTAGTTGAAGTGTGCTTGTATCAACTATTGTCTTTGAAATAATTGTTATTTTCAGTCCATAAGCCTCCGTTATTATTTCATTAAAGTAGAGAATTTTGCGTTAGATTGTTGTAATTAGTAGAAAAATAGAGATGAATATATGAGAAATTTGTAATCAGCATCCCTGTTACTGAGAGGAGATAAAAAGAGTAAATATTCCATTGTTTCCCACTGAAGGATATTTTCTCAGTAAGAAAGAAATTCCATTTCAATTCGTAGTGTTTTCCATATGGTATGGGCTCTAGGGAAACTATGTGATCTTTGTTCCCAGTTTGTCTTGCAGAACAGAAAACTTTCCTACCTGCCATATGATAGTAAAATTCTATTCTTTCTATTACACAACTTAAACTAATTTTCATGAAAAGAGAATGTCAAATGTGGTAAATTTGCAAGGCTAGACACACAGCTTCACAATTTGGAAAAGAAAGACAGTGAAGACAATGGGATTTAACAAAACATTTGCACATAATAACTTTGTTTCACACTTGTTTACCTTAAAATTATTTATGTTGGTAGAAACGTAATAAAAAAGAGATGATATGAAACAAACTATTGAGTTTCAATATTCATGGCTTTGTTTACAGTAATTTCACCTAACATTTTAGTCATAAAATTTATTAAAGATAAACTTGTGATGACACATAATACTTTGAGATAGAATTGTGCAAAATACAAGAACAGTTTGAAGATGGTATTTGGTAGAATGCATTTGTTGAATGGACTTTTTGAACAAGGTACATTGGAAGCAGCAGCAACATGATTCATGTGACTGTGACATTCAGCTCAACAGAGCACTTAATGAAATATCAAAGAAATTTCTAACTTTCTTCATAACATAAACTTACATTTTCATGTTTCTAATACACACGCATATGTGTATATATTTCAACATTTTTTGTAAATAATGAAGAAATTAGTAAATTGGTTTGTAGTGATTCTGGTTTCTGTGCATATAGTTCTTCATCAGAGTGATATACAACTACTTGGGGGGGGGGGATGGGCTGCAGGGATTAGGTGTCCCCACTGAAAGTTGAAGGATCAGTCTGGAGTTTGTGATTAACAAGGTCTGGGAGTGGTTGAATGTCTGGTAATGTAGTAAACTTTAGTGAATCTCTCTGAAAAACTGGACGTTGTAGTGTTGGACATGACCTCAGTGCTTATGAATATAATCCTGCTTTCTACTCCCAAGAACAATTTTGCCTCTTCATATCTTCTAATAATATTTTCATTTTTCCACTTAGAGGGGCACTTGAATTTTGTTTTAGAGGATTGATAGTTAAAGAAAGCAGGTTCTACATTCTTTCATAGACTTAGACTCTAATCAGTTTTATTATATCAAACCTGGAAAAAAAATAAACTTGAAATAAAATATAAACTTTCAATGTTTTATGTTGTTATGATTTGCTTTTCTATATAAAAGCCTTAGAGAGCAATTTTTAAAAAATTATATTATCACAGAAATATTTTATTTTCTACAGGTGAACGTCTACCAATTGGCCGAGGCCCATTATGTTTAGTAATGGTTCCTATGTTTTGAAAGTAAACATCAGGTAAGTATAAACTCACGAATACTGGCAAAGCATATACTCAAATTGCATTTGCCTAAGCCAATTGGTTTTCTAGTTTTGAAAGCAGAAGTAAACATAAATTCTGTCATTAATCCAGAAGATTACTCCAATAGATAACTGCTTTCAAAGAAAAAAAAATTGGTACTCCAATGTAATCTACTGCTAACGTAAATCACACTTAAAGTAAGCACTACACATGGCCAACACAAAAGAAATGCAGCTTCATTTTGTGAGGATTTTTCTCTCATAATGTTTTTTCTGTGTTTTTCCAACTTTATAGATATTTTGTTTATATATATTGAGTTACAGTTGAAATATTTTTATAAAACTTCTGAATGTTAGGCTATATATGCCTCTGTATATACATGCATTTCTTGTCTTTTTCTTTGAGCCACATTTCTTTCATGTTTGTTTCTATTTTTCCTATTCTATTTAAGTGCTTTTTATTTTATCATACTGTATTTTATTAGTAGTATTAATAATTATTTAGATACCTGCCAATTTTCTAAGAAGAGATGAACAAAGTTCATGGATTTGGGTTGTTGGGGAGATCGGGGGAAATCTCAGAATCTAAGAAGTCTTTCAGAGAGGGAAACCATAATCAGAATTATATTACATCTTACTATATTATATCTTATAAATACATATTCATATTATATGCATACTTTATACATACACACACAAATGTGTGTATATATGTGTTTTGAATTTGATGTCTTTGACACCAGTAATAATGAATAGTTTGTTTGGTCAAAGGAATCCTCTGCTGAAATTTGATCCCTACATCACTGGTGTAATCCTGAGAAGTCACATATGCTACTTACAGGTCTCTTTCAGAGGAAATTTGCACCAATATGAGAAAAGTTATTTGCTTCATTTGAGATATAGGGCAGACAGACATATTTCTTTACAGAGATTCATGTTCAAATAAGTTTTGTGGCAATGGATGTGATATTAATTTTTTTCCAGAAATGGAGGACATAATCTGAGGTCTCTTTGTAGTCTCTGGCTTGTTATAATCACTCTACTAAGGATGAGTGAATAAAGATGAAGCAATTCTGCATAAATATACATAAAAAGTAATAGTATTATAATTTTATACTTGTGGATATAAGATTCAAGTGAAAAAAAAAGCCTGATGACATCTAGTGTTTCTAAATTAAGGAATTATCATTGGTAGTTATGCCTGGTATATTATCTAAATTAATTTTCTTCTCTACTTCTTTTACTAGACTGCTGGTTCTCACAAGAAAATGCTCTCTGTTTCCCAAGAAGTTCTGTGAAGAATGAATCCAGATGGTTTGGGTTTATCGGATAACTAAATCTGATTACAACATATTTGATGGTACAGAGCCCTCTAATGAGAAATAGAATGCTGAGACATCGAGTTACTATTGATTCAAATACCACCATTTTAAAATGCATTTGAGTACAACCATTGAAATCATTAACATTTTTAGTCATTTTAGAAATCAATCAAAATCATGAAATCTTCATAGTGTATTTAGATATTATCAATAAAGACTTTTAGCATTATAATGAATCATGGTTTTTATTATTTTAATATTATTGATGTGTAGTTCCATGTCTGTCTTCATGAACTAGTGATCTAGGGTCTGTTAAAGTAGGTAGTCTAGTTACTCACACATTTGACTTAAGCTTGTTATCCTTGATGAAGAATTGATGGACTAAGTATTCTTCTGAGGTTATGTTGTTACAAGTGGAAATATACCAAAATTTAGTATCCATACTAAAAGGAACATTACATGAATGTGTAATGTAAATTTTACAACCATAGTAGTTACTGAGAGTTGACCCATTTTTGTAATGATAACATTACTGAGATTCAATACAGTCTGTTAATAATATAGCTACACGTCTCTGGCTAAGTGTGTTCTTGCAATAGCATGAGTACTCAGAAAAGTAGTCATGATCCATGCTTACTGATTGTATGCCTTCTTGACAATACCTAGAGATATTTGAGAAGACAGAACTTCAATACAGGAAATTCCCTGAAAAAAAAAACAAACAAGTTATAAAGAAGCACCTATATTTCTTTTTTCTATTAATGATTGATGGTGGACAGCCCATCCTAGTGTGTTTTCTGCCAATTCCTGGGTATTTGTCTTGAGTTCTATAAAACACCATGATTAGTAAATCCACAGAAGCAAGCCAGTGAGAAACACTTCTTCACATATAATGTCCAGTCTTCCATTTCCTATCTGGTTTGAGTTCTTGTCTTTGCTTTCATCAAAGAAATGTCACTCCAGTTATATAAAGAAAATAGACCCACTATTCTCAAAGTTGCCTTTGGTTATGGTGTCCATCACAGTAATAATGAAATTAATTAAAAAGAGAGCAATGCTTAGAAGAGGATATTGGTACAAATATCTGATTGAAGAAATCAAATAAAAAAGATTCAATAGATATGGCATCATATGATGATGGCTGACTGACACTTGACTCAAAATTATTAATCATCAATGATTGTGACTATTTTTTACTTTTAATCTTTTTTACAGCCCTGTTTTTATCCTCAAATCCTCTGCCCTCCAACAGTTTCTCATCCTATTCCTCATCTCCAAGAGGCTGTCCCCACATTACCACCTCCACTCCACCAGGCCTCCCCAATCCCTGGGGTCTCAAGTCTCTCAAGGGTTAGGTGCATCTTTTGTCCCTGAAACCAGGCCAGGCAGTCCTCTGCTGTATATGTGTCAGGGAACTAATATTGTCTGGTGTATGCTACCTGGTTGGTGACTCAGTGTCTGAAAGATCTCCAGGTCAGTTGGGACTTCTGGTCTTCCCATGGGGTCACCCTCCTCCTCAGCTTCTTCCAATTTTTCCCCAATTCAACCACAGAGATTCCTGTCTTCCATCTATTGGTTGGGTGCTAGTATCTGCATCTGACTCTTTAAGCTGCTTATATGGCCTCTCATAGGAGCCATGCTAGGCTCCTTCCTGTCTGCAAGCACAGCACAGCATCAGTAACCTCGTCAAGGTCCTAGTCCTCCGCTTGAGCTGGATCCTAATTTGAGCCTGTGCTTCTCTTATGCTCTTCTCCATTTTTGTCCCTGCAGTTCCTTCAGACAGGGTCAATTCTGGGTCAGAGCTTTTGACTGTGGAATGGAAACCCCATCCCTCCATTTCATGTCCTGTCCCTCCACTGAAGGTTGACTATACAAGTTCCTCCTCCCCACTGTAGAGCTATTTATCCAAGGTCCTCCCCTTTGAGTCCTGACCATCTTTCACCTTCCTGTTCTCCTGTACCTTCTAGAGGGTAATTCATTTCCTACCTTCCCAGGTTGCCTGTTTACATTCTTTGTGTTGGCCCTCAGGGCTTAAGTCCTGTCCCCTCCCTACTACCTGATCATGTTCCCCATTTCCTTTCCATGTCTCCTTTCCCACTCACATCCCTCTGTCACTCTGCCCCCACCACAGTGACTGTTTTCTTCTCCATCCCATGTGGGATTGAGACATCCTCACTTGGGTCCTTTGGCTTGTTAACCTTCTTGAGTCCTGTGTATTTTGTCCTGTGAATTTTGTACTTTTTTGGCTAATATCTGTTTATTAGTGAGTATATACCATGCATATATTTTGGGCCTGAGATACCTCATTCAGTATGATATTCTCTAGTTCCATACATTTGCCTGCAAAATTCAGGATGTCCTCATTCTTAATAGCTGAGTAGTATTCCTTTGTATAATTGAACCATATTTAATATCATCATCATCATCATCATCATTATTTAACTGGCTTTTATTTCACTTCATGACTTATTATAGTCACCCATTTTTTCCTTTTCTTCCCATTCCCCCTCCCCTGCTTCTGTGAAGCTGTTCCTCCAACCAGTGACCCACTCTCTGGCTTCTACACCTTGGCATTCCCCTACCCTGTGGCATCCAGCCTTCACAGGACCATAGGCCTCTCTTCCCATTGATGCCAGATAAGGTCATCCTCTGCTACATATGCAGCTGGAGCCATGGGTAGCTCCATGTGTACCCTTTGGTTGGTGGTTTAGTCTCTGGGAACTCAGAGGGGTCTAGTTGGTTTATATTGTTGTGCTTCCTATGAGATTGCAAAACCCTTCAGCTCCTTTAGTCCTTTCTCTTACTCAGCCATTGGGGACCCCATGCTCAGTCCAAAGGGTTGCTGTGAGTATTTGCCTCTGTATTTGTCAAGCTCTGGCGGAGCTTCTCAGGAGACAGCTATATCAGGCTCCTGTCAGCAAGCACTTGTTGGCATCCACAATAGTGTTTGGGTTTGGTGACTATATATGGGATGGATCCCCAGGTGTGGCAGTTTCTGGATGGCCTTTCTTTCAGTCTCTGCTCTACATTCTGTCTCCATATATCCTCCCCTGAGTATTTTGTTCCCCCTTCTAAAAAGGACTGAAGCATCTACACTTTGGTCTTCCTTCTCCTTGAGCTTCATGTGGTTTATGAATTGTATCTTGCATTTTCTGTGCTTTGGGCTAACATTCACTTATCAGTAAGTGCATAACATGTGTGTTCTTTTCTGTTTGGGCTACCCCACTAAGGATGATATACTCTGGTTCCATCCATTTGCCTAAGAATTTCAATAGTTCATTGTTTTTTTAATAGCTGAGTAGTACTCCATTGTGAAAATTTACCACATTTTCTGTATCCATACCTCTGTTGAAGGACATCTGGGTTCTTTCCAGCTTCTGGCTATTATAAATAAGTCTGCTATTAACACAGTGGAGCATGTGTCCTTGTTATATGTTGAAGCATCTTTAGGTCTGCCTTTAAATGATACTTGAATTTTTCCCTTACTGCTTTTACTATTCTATCTTTATTTAGTGCATTTGTTGTTCTGATTATTATGTGTCAGGAGGAATTTCTTTTCTGGTCCAGTCTATTTGGCATTCTGTAGGCTCCTTGTATCTATACCACCAATCAAAGAAAACACATGATGGAATTTATGGCTCTAGCTATATTTATAGCAGAGGACGGCCTAGTCAGTCATCAATGGGAGGAGAGGCCCTTGGTCCTGTGAAGGCTCTATGCCTCAATATAGGGGAATACCAGGACCAGGAATGGGAGTGGGTGGGTTCGGGAGCAGGGTGAGAGGGGAGGAGATAGGGGATTTTCGGAGGGGAAACTAGGAAAAAGAATAACATTTGAAATGTAAATAAAGAAAATATCAAAGAGAGAGAGCAAGAGAGAGAGAGAGAGAAAGAAAGAAAGAAAGAGAAAGAGAAAGAGAGAATAATAGGATTAGAAGAGAGTGAAGATTCAGTTCTAAGGGCCAGGAAACAGCTTCAACAAAATCATAGAGGAAAACTTGCCCAACGTAAAGAAAGAGATGGCAATAAAAGAATAAGAGGCCTGCAGAATAAAAAATGGACTTTACAGGAAAAAAAATCTCATCACATAATAATCAGTACACAAAATGCAAAGAACCAAAAAGAGTATCAAAAGCAATAAGGAGGAGTATAAACTCTGCAGCCAGTTCCACAACAGCCAGAGGAAGCTCCAATTCCAGGTGCTCTAACATGCCCAGGATCATAGGATCAAAGGTAGGGAGGATACAACATCTGTTACAATACCACCAGGAGTAACTGAGACCAGCAGGATCCAGGAATTCAGGAACCCCACCTGACCTGTGGCTTGCAATCCTTCCTGTCTGAGCAGGTGCCCTGAGCTGAATCAGGGTGTGGACTCTAGAGCCACTCCCACAACACCCAGAGGAAGCTCTATTCCCAGGCACTCTAACACACCCAGGATCCCAGGATCCCAGGATCCCAGGAGCTTGGCAACACCATGTTCAAGGGTCAAAACTCCAAATGCACTAAACAAAGAAAGAATATTAAAAAGCAATAAGGGAACAAGTCAAGAAACATATAAAGGTAGAACTATCAAAATTACACCATTCTTCTTACCAGAGACTATGAAAACTAAAAAATCCTGAGCAGATATCATACAGATTCTAAGAGAATATAAATGCCAGTCCAGGCTACTATACTCAGCAAAACTCTCAATTGCCATAGAGGAAGAAATCAAGATATTCCATGACAAAACCAAATTTACAAAATATCTTTTCACAAATCCAACTCTACAAAGGATAATAAATGGAAAACACCAACACAAGGAGGTAAACTGCACCCTAGAAAAAGCAAGAAAGTAATCTTTCAACAAACACAAAAGAAGATAGCTATACAAACATAATTACACATCTAACAACAAAAATAACATGGAGTAACAATCACTTTTCCTTACTATCTCTTAACATCAATGGACTCAATTCCCCAATAAAAAGGCATAGACTAACAGACTAGATACATAAACAAGACCCAGGTTTTTGCTGCATACAGGAAACCCACCTCAGTAACAAAGACAGACACTACCTCAGAGTAAAAGGTTGGAATACAAATTTCCAAGCAAATGGTTCCAAGAAACACGATGGAATAATCATTCTAATATTGAATAAAATCGACTTTCAACTAAAAGCTATCAAAAAGAATAAGGAAGGACAGTTCATACTGGTCAAAGGAAAATGTACCAAGATGGACTCTTAATTCTGAACATCTATGCTCCAAATGCAAGGCCATCCACAGTCAAAAAAGAAACTTGACTGAAGCTCAAACCACACACCACACCCAACACAATAATAGTGGGGGGAACTTCAACACCCAACTCTCAGCAATGGACAGATCATGGAAATAGAAACTAAACAGAGACACAGTGAAACTAACAGAATTTATGAATCAAATGGGGCTAACAGATAGTTATAGAACATTTCGTCCTAAAGCAAAGAATATACCTTCTTCTCAGCACCTCATGGTATCTTCTCCAAAATTGACCATAAAATTGGTCATAAAACAGGCCTCAACAGATATGAGAAGATTGAAATAATCAGATCATCACAGGCTAAGGCTGATCTTAAATTCCAACGAAAACAATGGAAAAAACACATACATATGGAAGCTGAACAATGCTCTACTCAATGATAAGTTGGTCAAGGAAGAAATAAAGAAAGAAATTAAAGACTTTTTAGAATTTAATGAAAATGAAGACACAGCATACCAAAACTTATGGGACACAATGAAAGCAGTGCTAAGAGGAAAACCCATAGACGTAAGTTCCTCCAAAAAGAAACTACAGAGAGCTTACACTAGCAGATTGATACCACACCATAAAGCTCTAGAACAAAAAGAAGAAAATACACCCAAGAGGAGAAGACAGCAGGAAATAATCAAACTCAGGTCTGAAATCAATCAAATAGAAACAAAAAATAACCATACAAACAATCAATAAAATCAGGAACTGGTTCTTTGAGAAAATCAACAAGATAGATACACCCTTAGCCAGTCAAAGCAGAGGGCACAGACACAGCATCCAAAATAATGAAATCAGAAATGAAAAGGGAACATAACAACAGAAACTGCGGAAATTCAAAAAATCATCAGATTCTACTACAAAAGCTTATACTCAACAAAATTGGAAAATCTGTATGAAATAAACAATTATCTAGACACATACTAGGTACCAAAGCTAAAACAGGATTAGATAAACCATCTAAACAGGCCCATAACCCCTAAAGATATAGAAGCAGTCATTAATATTATCCCAACCAAAAAAATCCCAGGACCAGATAGGTTTCATGGAGAATTCTATCAGGCCTTTAAAGAAGACCTAATACCAACACCTTTCAAACTATTCCACAAAATAAAAACAGAAAAAACACTATCCAATTCGTTTTTTTTTTTTTGAGACCACAATTACACTTATATGTAAACCACACAAAGACCAAACAAAGAAAGATAACTTCAGAAAAAAAATAATGAGGTTTTTGCCAATGGAATCCAAGAACATATCAAAATGATCATTCACCACCATCAACTAGGCTTCATCACAGGGATGCAGGGATGTTGCAATATAAGGAAATCCATCAACATAATTCACTACATAAACAAACTGAAAGAAAAAACCCACAAAAAATTTCATTAGATGCTGAAAAAACACTTGACAAAATTCAGCATCCCTTCATGTTAAAAGTCTTGGAAAGATCAGGGAGTCAATGTCCATACGTGAAAATAGTAAAAGCAATATACAACAAATAAGTAGCCAACATCAAACTAAATGGAGAGAAATTTGAAGCAATCACACTAAAATCAGGGACTAGACAAGGCTGCCCACTCTCTCCCTGTATATTCAATATAGTACTTGAAATTCTAACTAAAGCAATTAGAAAACAAAAAGAGGTCAAATGGGTACAAATTGGAAAGGAAGGAGTCAAAATATCATATGAATGTGTACTTGTGACCACAAAAATTCCACTAGAGAACTCCCAAAGCTGAAAAACAACTTCAGCAAAGTGGCTGGATATAAAATAAACTCAAAACAAAACAAAACAACAACAAAACAGTAGCCTTCCTCTTCTCAAAAGATAGACAGGCTGAGAAAGATATTAGTGAAATGACACCCTTCACAACAGCAACAAATAACATTACATACCTTGGTGTGACTCTAAGCTAGCAAGTGAAAGAAATATATGACAAGAACTTCAAGTCTCTGAATTGTAGAAGATCTCAGAAGATGGAAAGATCTCCCATAATCCTGGATTGGGAAGATTAATATAGTAAAAATGGCCCATCTTGCCAAAAGCAATCTACAGGTTTGATGCAATTCCAATCAAGATTCCAAATAAATTCTTAACAGAGTTAGAAAGAGCAATTTCCAAATTCATCTGGAATAACAAAAACAAAAAACAAAAAACAGGATAGCAGAAACAATTCTCAACAATAAAAGAACTTCTGGCAGAATCATGATCCCTGAACTCGAAGGGTATTACAGAGCAACAGTGATAAAACTGTATAGTGTTGGTACAGCGACAGGCAGGAAGATCAAAGGAATAGAATTGAAAACCCAGAAATGAACGTACACATGTATGGTCACTTGATATTTGGCAAAGGATCTAAAACCATTCGGTGAAAAAAAGACAAAGTTTTTAACAAATGGTGCTAGATTAATTGGTGGTTAGCATGTAGAAAAATGCAAATCAACCCATTCTTATCTCCTTGTACAAAGCTCAAGTCTAAGTATATCAAGGACCTACACATAAAACCAGATACATTGAAACAAGCAGAAAAGAAAGTGGGGAAAAGAATCAAAAACATGGGCATAGGGGAAATTTTCTTGAACAGAACACCAATGGCATATGCTTTAACATCAAGAATTGACAAATGAGCCGGGCAGTGGTGGCACACGCCTTTAATCGAAGCACTTGGGAGGCAGAGGCAGGCAGATTTCTGAGTTCAAGGCCAGCCTGGTCTACAGAGTGAGTTCCAGGACAGCCAGGGTTATACAGAGAAACCCTGTCTTGAAAAAAACCAAACCAAACCAAACCAAACCAAACCAAACCAAACCAATAAACAAGAATTGATAAACGGGACCTCATAACATTGCAAAGCTTCTGTAAGGCAAAGGACATTGTCAACAGGACAAAATGGCAACCAACAGATTTGGAAAAGATCTTTACCATTCCCACATGTGATAGAGGGTTAATATCCAATATATACAAAGAAATCAAGAAGTTAAACTCCTGAGAATCAAATAAGCCTTTTAAAAAATGAGGTATAGAGCTAAACAAAGAATTTTCAACTGAGGAATATTGAATGGCTGAGAACCACTTAAAGAAATGTTTGACATCCTTAGTCAGTAGGGAAATGTAAATCAAAACATCCCTGAGATTCTACTTCACACCAGTCAGAATGGGTAAAATCAAAAACTTAGGTGACAGCAGACGCTGCCAAGAATGTGGAAAAAGAGGAATACTCCTCAAATGCTGGTGGATTGCAAGCTGTTACAACCACTCTAAAAATCAATTTGGTGGTTTCTCAGAAAATTGGACGTAATATTACCTAAGGACCTAGCTATACTACTCCAAAAGATGCTAGAACATATAACAAGGACACATACTCTACTATGTTAATAGCAGACTTATTTATAGTAGCCAGAAGCTTGGAAGAACCCAGATGTCCTAACAGAGGAATAGATACAGAAAATGTAGTACATTTTCACAATGGAGTACTACTCAGCTATTAAAAACAATGAACTATTGAAATTCTTAGGCAAATGGATGGAACTAGAATATATCATCTGGAGTGAGGTAGCCCAAGCAGAAAAGAACACACATGTTATGCACTCACTGATAAGTGTATGTTAGCCCAAAGCATAGATAATAAAAGATACAATTCACGAACCACATGAAGCTCAAGGAGAAGGAAGACCAAGTTCATCCCTTCTACGCAGTACTCCTGGAGGCCAGAAAGGAAGTAGGATACTGTGGAATTGGAGTTGCACATGCTTAAAAGACACAATTTCTGTTTGCTGGTAATCAAAGCTCTTAATATTGATCAATTTCTGAAGATCTTGATTTGTATTTTTTCTCTTTTTTTAAATTAGGTATTTTCTTCATTTACATTTCCAATGCTATTCCAAAAGTCCCCCATACCCTGCCCCCCCCACTCTCCTACCCACCCACTCCCACTTCTTGGCCCTGGCATTCCCCTGTACTGAGGCATATAAAGTTTGCAAGACCAATGGATCCCCGGGTATGGCAGTCTCTAGAAGATCCATCCTTTTGTCTCAGCTCCAAACTTTGTCTCTATAACTCCTTCCATGGGTGTTTTGTTTCCAATTCTAAGAAGGGGCAAAGTGTCCACACTTTGGTCTTCATTCTTCTAGAGTTTCATGTGTTTGGCAAATTGTATCTTGTACCTTGGGTATTCTAAGTTTTTGGGCTAATATCCACTTATCAGTGAGTACCTATCATGTGAGTTCTTTTGTGATTGGGTTACCTCACTCAGGATGATGTCCTCCAGGTCCATCCATTTGCCTAGGAATTTCACAAATTCATTCTTTTTAATAGCTGAGTAGTACTCCATTGCGTAAATGTACCACATATTCTGTATCCATTCCTCTGTTGAGGGGCATCTGGGTTCTTTCCAGCTTCTGGCTATTATAAATAAGGCTGCTATGAACATAGTGGAGCATGTATCCTTCTTACCAGTTGGAACATCTTCTGGATATATGCCCAGGAGAGGTATTGCGGGATCCTCTGGTAGTACTATGTCCAATTTTTTGAGGAACCACTAGACTGATTTCCAGAGTGATTGTACAAGCTTGCAATCCCACCAACAATGGAGGAGTGTTCCTCTTTCTCCACATCCTCGCCAGCATCTGTTGTCACCTGAATTTTTGATCTTAGCCAATTTGACTGGTGTGAGGTGGAATCTCAGGGTTGCTTTGATTTGCATTTCCCTGATGATTAAGGATGCTGAACATTTTTTCAGGTGCTTTTCAGCCATTCGGTATTCCTCAGGTGAGAATTCTTTGTTTAGCTCTGAGCCCCATTTTTAATGGGGTTATTTGATTTTCTGGAGTCCACCTTCATGAGTTCATTATATGTATTGGATATTAGTCCCCTATCTGATTTAGGATAGGTAAAGATCCTTTCCCAATCTGTTGGTGGCCTTTTTGTCTTATTGACAGTGTCTTTTGCCTTACATAAGCTTTGCAATTTTATGAGGTGCCATTTGTCGATTCTCTATCTTATAGCACAAGCCATTGCTGTTCTATTCAGGAATTTTTTCCTCTGTGCTCGTATCTTCAAGGCTTTTCCCCACTTTCTCCTCTATAAGTTTCAGTGTCTCTGGTTTTATGTGGAGTTTCTTGATCCACTTAGATTTGATCTTAGTACAAGGAGATAGGAATGGATCAATTCTCATTCTTCTACATGATAACCACCAGTTGTGCCACAACCATTTGTTGAAAATGCTGTCTTTTTTCCACTGGTTGGTTTTAGCTCCCTTGTCAAAGATCAAGTGACCATAGGTGTGTGGGTTCATCTCTGGGTCTTCAATTCTGTTCCATTGGTCTACTTGTCTGTCACTATACCAGTACCATGCAGTTTTTATCACAATTGCTCTGTAGTACAGCTGTAGGTCAGGCACGGTGATTCCACCAGAGGTTCTTTTATCCTTGAGAAGAGTTTTTGCTATCCTAGGTTTTTTGTTATTCCAGATGAATCTGCTGATTGCCCTTTCTAATTAGTTGAAGAATTGAGTTGGAATGTTGATGGGGATTGCATTGAATCTGTAGATTGCTCTTGGCAAGATAGCCATTTTTACTATATTGATCCTGCCAATCCATGAGCATGGGAGATCTTTCCATCTTCTGAGATCTTCTTTAATTTCTTTCTTCAGAGACTTGAAGTTCTTATCATACAGATCTTTCACTTCCTTAGTTAGAGTCAGGCCAAGGTATGTTATATTATTTGTGACTATTGTGAAGGGTGTTGTTTCCCTAATTTCTTTCTCAGCCTGTTTATCATTTGTGTAGAGAAAGACCATTGACTTGTTTGTTAAATTTATATCCAGCTACTTCACTGAAGCTGTTCATCAGGTTTAGGAGTTCTCTGGTGGAATTTTTAGGGTCACTTATATATATTATCATATCATCTGCAAAAAGTGATATTTTGACTTCTTCCTTTCCAACTTTTATCCCCCATGATCTCCTTTTGTTGTCTAATTGCTCTGGCTAGGACTTCAAATACTATTTTGAATAGGTATGGAGAAAGTGGGCAGCCTTGTCTAGTCCCTGATTTTAGTGGGATTGCTTCCAGCTTCTCACCATTAACTTTGATGTTGGCTACTGGTTTGCTGTAGGTTGCTTTTATGATGTTTAGGTATGGGCCTTGAATTTCTGATCTTTCCAACACTTTTATCGTGAATGGGTGTTGGATTTTGTCAAATGCTTTCTCCACATCTAATGAGATGATCATGTGGTTTTTGTCTTTGAGTTTGTTTATATAGTGGATTACGTTGATGATTTCTGTATATTAAACCATCCCTGCATCCCTGGAATAAAACCTACTTGGTCAGGATGGGAGGATTTTATTGATGTGTTCTTGGATTCGGTTAGCAAGAATTTTATTGTGTATTTTTGCATCGATATTCATAAGGAAAATTGGTCTGAAGTTCTCTATCTTTGTTGGGTCTTTCTGTGGTTTAGATATCAGAGTAATTGTGGATTCATAGAATGGATTGGGTAGAGTACCTTCTGCTTCTATTTTGTGGAATAGTTTGTGAAGAACTGGAATTAGATCTTCTTTGAAGGTCTAATAGAACTCTGCACTAAACCCGTATGGTCCTGGGCTTTTTTGGGTTGGGAGACTATTAGTGACTGCTTCTATTTCTTTAGGGGATATAGGACTATTTAGATCATTAACCTGATCCTGATTTAATTTTGGTACCTGGTATCTGTCCAGAAATTTGTCCATTTCATCCAAGTTTTCCAGTTTTGTTGAGTATAGCCTTTTGTAGAAGGATCTGATGGTGTTTTGGATTTCTTCAGGATCTGTTGTTATGTCTACCTTTTCATTTCTGACTATGTTAATTAGGATGCTGTCTCTGTGCCCTCTAGTGAGTCTGGCTAAGGGTTTATCTATCTTGTTGATTTTCTCAAAGAACCAGCTCTTTGTTTGGTTGATTCTTTGAATAGTTCTTCTTGTTTCCACTTTGTTTGATTTCGCCCCTGAGTTTGATTAGTTCCTGCTGTCTACTACTCTTGGGTGAATTTGCTTCCTTTTGTTCTAGAGCTTTTAGGTGTGTTGTCAAGCTGCTAGTGTGTGCTCTCTCTAGTTTCTTTTTGGAGGCACTCAAAGCTATGAGATTTCCTCTTAGAAATGCTTTCATTGTGTCCCATAAGTTTGGGTACATTGTGGCATCATTAAACTCTAAAAAGTCTTTAATTTCTTTCTTTATTCCTTCCTTGACCAAGGTATCATTGAGAAGAGTGTTGTTCAGTTTCCACGTGAATGTTGCCTTTATATTATTTATGTTGTTATTGAAGATCAGCCTTAGTCCATGGTGATCTGATAGGATGCATGGGACAATTTCTATATTTTTGTATCCGTTGAGGCCTGTTTTGTGACCAATTATGTGGTCAATTTTGGAGAAGGTACCATGAGGTGCTGAGAAGAAGGTATATCCTTTTGTTTTAGGATAAAATGTTCTGTAGATGTCTGTTAAATCCATTTTTTCATAACTTCTGTCAGTTTCACTGTGTCCCTGTTTAGTTTCTGTTTCCATGATCTGTCCATTGATGAAAGTGGTGTGTTGAAGTCTCCCACTATTATTGTGTGAGGTGCAATGTGAGCTTTGAGTTTACTACTGTTTCTTTAATGAACGTGACTGCTCTTTCATTTGGAGCATATATATTCAGAATTGAGAGTTCCTCTTGGAAGATTTCACCTTTGATGAGTATGAAGTGTCCCTCCTTGTCTTTTTTGATAACTTTGTGTTGGAAGTCGATTTCATTAGATATTAGAATGGCTACTCCAGCTTGTTTCTTCAGACCATTTGCTTGAAAAATTGTTTTCCAGCCTTTCACTCTGAGGTAGTGTCTGTCTTTTTCCCTGAGATGGGTTTCCTGTAATCAGCATGGGTCCTGTTTGTGTAGCCAGTCTGATAGTCTATGTCTTCCATTGATATTAAGGGATATTAAGGAAAAGTAATTGTTGCTTCCAATTATTTTTATTGTTAGAGTTGGCATTCTGTTCTTGTGGCTGTCTTCTTTCAGGTTTGTTGAAGGATTACTTTCTTGCTTTTTCTAGGGCTTGGTTTCCATCCTTGTATTGGTTTTTTTCTGTTATTATCCTTTGAAGGGCTGGATTCGTGGAAAGATAATGTGTGAATTTGGTTTTGTCATGGAACACTTTGGTATCTCCATGTATGGTAATTGAAAGTTTGGCTGGGTATAGTAGCCTGGGCTGGCATTTGTGTTCTCTTAGTGTCTGTATAACATCTGTCCAGGATATTCTGGCTTTCATAGTCTCTGGTGAAAAGTCTGTTGTAATTCTGATAGGCCTGCCCTTATATGTTACTTGACCTTTTTCCCTTACTGCTTTTAATATTCTATCTTTATTTAGTGCATTTGTTGTTCTAATTATTATGTGTTGGGAGGAATTTCTTTTCTGGTCCAGTCTATTTGGAGTTCTGTAGGCTTCTTGTATGTTCATGGGCATCTCTTTCTTTAGGTTTGGGAAGTTTTCTTCTATAATTTTGTGAAGATATTTGCTGGCCCTTTCAGTTGAAAAATCTTCATTCTCATCTACTACTTTCATCCGTAGGTTTGGTTTTCTCATTGTGTCCTGGATTTCCTGGATGTTTTGAGTTAGGATCTTTTTGCATTTTGCATTTTCTTTGATTGTTGTGCCAATGCTCTCAATGGAATTTTCTGCACCTGAGATTCTCTCTTCCATCTCTTGTATTCTGTTGCTGATGCTGGCATCTATGGTTCCAGATTTCTTTCCTAGGGTTTCTATCTCCAGTGATGCCTCACTTTGGGTTTTATTTATTGTGTCTACTTCACTTTTTAGTTCTAGTATGGTTTTGTTCATTTCCATCACCTGTTTGGTTGTGTTTTCCTGTTTTTCTTTAAGGACTTTTACCTGTTTGGTTGTGCTTTTCTGTTTTTCTTTAAGGACTTGTAACTTTTTAGCAGTGTTCTCCTGTATTTCTTTAAGTGAGTTATTAAAGTCCTTCTTGATGTACTCTACCATCATCATGAGATATGCTTTTAAATTTGGGTCTAGCTTTTCGGGTGTGTTGGGGTGCCCAGGACTGGGGGACGTGGGAGTGCTGCGTTCTGGTGATGGTGAGTGGTCTTGGTTTCTGTTAGTAAGATTCTTATGCTTGCCTTACGCCATCTGGTAATCTCTGGAGTTAGTTGTTATAGTTGTCTGTGGTTAGAGCTTGTTCCTCTCATGATTCTGTTAGCCTCTGTCAGCAGACCTGAGAGACTAGCTCTCTCCTGAGTTTAAGTGCTCAGAGCACTCTCTGCAGGCAAGCTCTCCTCTTGCAGGGAAGGTGCACAGATATCTGGCGTTTGGACCTGCCTCCTGGCAGAAGATGAAGGCCTGAAACAGGGCCTGTCCCAGAAGTTGTTAGCTTCTGTAATCCACACTCTCACCTGCACAGACTAGTCTCAGAGGGATCCGGGAACCAAGGTGCTCTGGCAAAGCCCTCCCTGGTGGGGTGGACACCTCTCCTCTGGCAGGGAAGGTGCCCGGATGTCTGGAGCCTGAAACAAGGTCTGCCTTAGAAGCTGTCTTCACCTTGGGCGGGGAGTTGGAGGACCTTGGAGGTGTCCTCCAACTCCCCGCCCAAGGTGAACAGGTGCTGGTTCTGACCAGAAGGGACTTGTAACCCTGGTCAGGCTGGGTTTTCTGCTTTTCTAATGCTGTCTCAGGTCCCACATGATTGAAATGGAACAGAAGTTGTGTTTCACTCACCAGAGGTCCTAAGATTGAGTGGAGAGTCCTCTAGGAACCTTGGGGCTGTCCGCCAACTCTGCCCAAGGTGACCTGGTGCTGACGCCGACCGGCAGGGATTGTGACCCTCTTGATTTGTATTTTTAAACAGTTATATTACTGTGACAGTGATAGTGTCTATGTTATATGATATGTGCCGTTGACTATAAGATTAAAACTAATATTAGTTTTTAAATTTCAGTTTGAAGCCTGATAACAAGATATGAAAAGGTTAAAAAAAACCTTGAATTTCAAGATACAGGAATGCCATCCATAACTCTATGTTGATCTAGAATTTTAAAATCATTAAGTTCATTAAACATGATCAGGGGGTGACACATTTTGAAAAGAGGCTTATTTTAAATATATGATACACTTTGATAGTTTGTGATTTGCTAGAGTACATTTGTTAAATGGGATTTTAGAACAAAGGGCAATGACATGAACAGCAGGAGCCCTGCTGTCACGGATCCCAGAGTCTCATATGTGATACATTTGACTCAAATTCAACCAAACTGATTACTTTATGAGGTTTCAGTAAAATTTCAAAATTTCAGCAGGACATAAACCTGCATTTTCATTTTTTCCTATAGACAGATATACATAGTTTTCAACATTTTTTCCAAATGAGGAAGAAACGTGTAACTTAGTTTAGAACTATGCTCTTCGTTCTGTTTGTAGGACTTCATTAGAGTGATGGGAACTTCTTTGGTGGGAATTGACTGCATGACATAGTGTTGCCTCTGAATTGTTGGAGATTATTCTGGTGTTTGTGATCAACAGGAAACTGGAATATTTGTAACTGTAGCAAAGAAAAGAGCTTTACTGCATAGATCTTCATGACTAGATACTGTAGAGTTCAGGATTACATCAGTGGATCAGGAATATAATCATTGGATCTATTCCCCAGACAAATTTCCCCTTCTTTATGTCTTTTAAACATATTTTCATTTTTTTCTCATTGAGAGAAGCGTTCTGAATTTTGTTTATGGGAAATGACATGGAAAATAAGTAAGAAGTACATTTACATGTTAGCCTTTGATTCAAATCAGTTTGATCATATTAATTTTGGCAAACAAAAATGTTAGCAATGAAATAGAAATTAAAATATTAGTTTTTAATGTTGTGATGTTTGGTTATTCTATATTAAAGCCTTAGGTCTCAATATTATTAGAAACTAAAGCCTTAGGTCTCAGTATTATTAGAAACCATGTTCTAACACAATCATTTTACATTCTGCAGGTGGATTTGTACAACAGATGGAAATGATTAGTAATTAATTATGACATTTACTTTAGAAAGTTGTGAGTATGAACACACTGATACTGTGAGAGCATACAGTCAGAATGCACTTGTCTAAGCCAACTGGACTTACAGTCTGAGTCAAAATTATTGAAGGTCAGTTGATATCTCCATCATTACATGGGGGCCCTGTCTATCTACTAAAGGTATTCTCTTCACGTTCTATCTCCCCGCTGTTCAGCATTTCCTCTAAGGTCATCAGCATTGAGTTCAGGGAGTCTCTCACACCATCCCATTCTCTGGAACATTCTAGAGGTTCTCCCTGCTGCCCATCATCAAAGCTGGCAGGATTTTCCCTAACCAATTATGTTAAAATATTAGTGCAGCAGGAGACCTGTGATTGGACAGAGAAAAGGGAAGTGGAGCTAAGAGTTGCAGAGGGAGAGGGGGAGGGAGAGGGGGATGGGGAGGGGGAGGGGAGGGGGAGAGGGAGGGAAGGGGGAGGGGGAGGGGAGGGGGAGGGGAGAGAGGGGAGGAAGCAAGATGGAGGGCTTTGAGCAGGATGACTCAGAATCTGAGTGATTTTAAATAGCCACAGATAGAATTAATATCATATATGGATAGAATAATTGGGGTAATGTCTAATCTAGGTGACAGCTTGTAGCATTATCAATTGGATCTGAATTTGTTGTGTGGATATTCTGTGAGTTGAGAATTTATTGAAAAATAAATCTGACTGATTAATTATAATCTTGCAGAGTTTTGTTTCTACTGGGTTGCTGGGTGTTATGGCAGCTGACTGTGGGGTGGGTGGTCATTTTGTGGGGCTTACATGGCAACAACCTACCAAGGGAACTTGGCAAGTCAGGTACAGACATTTCATCATTCCAGGCCAGAGAGACTGCCAAGTTGAGAACACCCGTCTGCAGCCGAGTGGCCAGGCACTGCCTGCTGTAGAGTAGGAACTTGTGGCTCCTTTTTAATATTTCCTGCAACACACAGCTGTATATTTCCATTGATTTTCCTGGCCCTCAAATTACTCTCCTGTCTCCCCAATACTTGATCCTGCTCCAAATTTTCTCCTTCCCCTCCCCTCAACCACCCAGGTCCTTGTCTTCTTCTGCCCCCCACCCTGTGATTACTTTGTTCCTCTTTGTGATTAAGCACCCTCACTTACAACTTCTTTCTTGTCAGACTTTGTAAGACCATCAGAGGCAGCCTGGTTCCTGGTCAAAAACCCCGGTGACCCTGAGAAACGGCAGGATTTTTGCCATTCTCCCAAACACTAGGCCACAGCTCTTAATAGATTTGTGTTCTTCAGTCACATAAGGGCAATGCCACAAGCCCCTCTACAGGTAGAGGACAAGACTACAGGTCACAGTAGCCTCAACACAGATCTCCTAAAGGTCTGAAGGGCGTAGAGAATTAAGCTTTCCTTACCAGACTCTCCTCCCTGTAAAAAGTATTTAGCCTCAGGCCCATCCTGAGAAGTGGGGTCCAGTTTTATTCATTTCTTTCCACCCTGTGGTGTAGCAGATGTAGGACACCATAAACTCTACAACACTTCTTATAGTTTGTGTGTTTTATTATGGGTATTCTGTACTTTTGGGCTAATATTTGTTGGTCAGCATTCCACCCCACTATAGGGCATGACTGCATGAAAGGCCAAATGCTGGCAGTTTGACTGCACTTATCCCAAGTAGCTGGCTCATGGGGGCTGGGCTTCAGAAGTGTGCCAAGACACTAGTTCAGGGTGGGAAAGAGCAGTCTGAGATATAGGAAAGCAGGAGCTGGTTCAGGTATGCCTGGGTCTGCAACTAGGCTAGGTACCAGGGAGTTCTCTGACCCCTGGACATCCAGGCACCACCAGGATTCATGGAAGAGCTGAAAAGTGAGTCAGGGATCTGTGGACTAGGAACAGCATCTAGCTTGGGGTTTGGGGGGATGGTGGGAAACTCCAGCTTAGCTCAGCAGTGATGGCTGTTAGCTTGGCAGTGGTTGTATGGGAGTGCTGATGAGCCATCTACAAGAAATTTAGCTGTGGCAGACCTTCCCCATGTTTCCCAGGTCAGTGGTAGATGAAAGAGATAATCCATGTTTATCTATATCATTTATACACTGTTCATTGTGGAAAATTGATGCATATCTACTTCTCAGAGTCTGATCCTAGATGAAATACCTTTGCAGGGTGGAATGTCTGGGAAGGGAAGCTTTTTACCTAAGCCCTCAGTGGTATCTCATTAGCATGGAGACTTCTGTTCATAACCACAGGTTATGTTTCCTTATGTGGAGAGTATGGCACGTGTTCGAGGCCAGGATTCTGAAAGGAAGTAGGGAGTCATCTAAGTCTCAGGTGTGTAACAACTGAATCTCCAGGTCTCAACCCACTCTAAGCACCAAGTCTCCTGGCATTGTTTTAGCTTCCCACAAATATCCACTTATCTGTGAGTATATACTATGCAAGTACCTTAATAAAAAATGAGTTAACACTGAACGTAATAGAAAAGAAAGTGGAAATAGTCTCAAATGCATTGGCACAGGGGGAAATTTCCTGAACCCTACAACAATGTCTCAGGCTCAACAACTGGCAAATGGGACCTCATGAAACTGAAAAGCTTCTGTAAGGCCAAGGACACTGTCAATAGAACAAAATAATACTCTAATTGAGAAATGATCTTCACTAACTCTCCACCTGATACAGGGCTAATATCTCAAGAAGTTAGACTACAAAACAAACAAACAAAAATAAATAAACAAACAAAAAATGAATAACCCAATTTTAAAATGTGGTACAGAGTTGGACAGATAATTCTCAGTAGAAGAATCTCGAATGGCTGGGATGCACTTAAAGAAATGTTTAACATCCTTAGTCAACAGGGAACTGCAAATCAAAATGACCATGAGATTTCACCATAGGACAATTAAAATGGCTAAGATAAAAAACTAAAGTGACAGCATATGATTGCAAGTATGGGGACAAAGAGGAATATCCCCCCATTTCTGGCAGGTTTCCACACTGGTACAGCAACTCTAGAAATCAATCTGGTAGTTCCTTAAATAACTGGAAATAGTTCTACCTAAAGACCCAGCAATACTGCTCCTGGGTTTATAGCCAAAAAACACTCTGCCATAACACAAGAACACATTCTCCACTATGTTTATAGCAGCCTTATTTGTAAAGGCCAGAAGCTAGAAACAGCCCAGATGTGCCTCAACTGAAGAATGGATATAGTAAATATGGTTAATTTACAAAATGGACTACTACTCAGCTATTAAAAAGAGGACATTGTGAATTTTGAAGGCAAATGGATGGAGCTAGAAATTAACATCATGAGTGAGGTAACCCAGATCCAATATGGCATACGTGGTATGTCTTTCATGTCTTTTTATTGGGCTGCTTCTTTTCCCTTTTTCTTTTTATGGTTTCGCTTCCAGTTGAATGTAATTTCATTTTCTCTTACTTCATTTTACAGTTAGCATTATTCATTCTTTTCAGACAACTGCTTATTTTCTAATAACAGAAATAAAAAGTGATGTGGACTTGGGTGTTGTGGGATATTGTAAAAATTAGAGAGCAATAGGAGGAGAATTATCACATGATATATGTTTGACATTATATTATATTGTATATATGCTGCACACACATATGTACACATACACACAGGTACACACACACACACACACACACACACACACACACACACACACACAAACTAGATCTGAAATCCTTGGCCCAGGTTATTGGAAACAGGATTTTGAGTGAAGAGAAATTTGTAGAAAGCTTGAGTGAATCTTCTGCTGAAACTGGATCCCTAAGTCACTGGTGTTATCCTTATAACTCACTTGTTATACATAAATGCCACTTTGAAAGGAATTTAATTAAATTTCATAATTTTTTTCAGGGTTTCTCTGTATAGCCCTGGCTGTCCTGGAACTCACTCTGTAGACCAGGCTGGCCTTGAACTCAGAAATCCGCCTGCCTCTGCCTCCCGAGTGCTGGGATTAAAGGCGTGCACCACCACGTCTGGCTTAAATTTCATAATTTTTAAGCACAGTAATTTTCCACCAATGTGAGAAAATTGACTTTTTCCAGATTGAGATACAGGCTACTAATATCTTTGGAGAGATATAGTTTCAAATGATTTTTTTTTTTTTTTGGCAATAGCTATATTGATGGACAGTTCTCTGGAAACTGAGGGAAAGTTTTGAGGGTTCTCTATCTTCTGTGGTTTGTTATAATCTAGCTACAGAGTATCAGAAGGAAGTCTCTATACTGGTGTACCAAAATTATTGTTTACTATATAATTTCATATTAATGGATAAATATCTCAAGTATTATAATAGTGACTTAGTTACCCACTGGTTTGTCATGAATTATAGGAGTTAATATGGGACATGTTCTTTAATAAGGATGTGCTCTTCAAAGAAACACTTTTGAATAATATCTCAATTAAGTTCTTTCTCCCTTGTCTCTAATTACATTCTGATTTCCCATTAGAAGCCCCTTGCATTTTCTTTGAATCCCCAAAATGAAAGCATCAAGCTAGCTTGGGTTTTCTAGTAAAATAAAATCTGCTGGCATGTCTTTGATTGTCTAGAGACCTGTGTTAGTAGGAAAAAAATCCTTAGATACTCAGTAAGTTTTGGACTGAAAAAACATGATTGTTAAATACATTTTAATACAATAATAAAAATCAGTAATATTGGAAATCCTAATTAGAAATCAAATAAAAAATAGAAAATACTTAGATGTATTTAGTTATATTCAATAAAGCCTTCTAAGGTTATGTGACACCCTATTAATGTGTATTTTCTTGTATGTTGTCATGAAAAATTGGTCTTGATATTATTAAAGTAGATAGTGTATTTATTTTATGCTTTAACTTAAGATTGCTATGCTAGATGGAGTTATGATGGAGTGAGTATTCTTTGGAGTTTCCCTTGTTAGAAGTGTAAAATCAAACAAAATTTAGAATTTGCATTAAAAGCAACATTCCATGAATGTGTACTGTAAATTGTGCAATAGTAGTTCTTACTGTTAAATGACTGTCTTTGATACTGATCACATTATTGTAAGTCAAAGAGTGTGAAGTGAAAATAACAGCACTGTGGAAAATCAGACGGTTCTAGTGACACCAATATTCAGAAAAGTACTCAGGTTCTGGGATTAGTATTTCATGCCTGTTTGACACAAACTATATAGGAATTCTCAGTTGAGAAAATATCCTCATAATAATAGGCTATAAACAAGCATGTGTTTTGTGTATATTAGTGTTTGATGAAAAAAACGCTATTGTATTGTGCCTAGTTCCAACTGCCCCATGCTGGTTCTGAGTTATATAGAGAATCTTGCTGAATATAGTCACAGGAGTAAGCCTATGAGAAGCATGTTTCAGTGGGCTGTGAATAATATCCTGCCTTCAGTTTCATGTCAGGTTTAAGTTCTTGCTTTGCCATTCCTCAATGAACTATCACTCCAGGTACGTAAGCCAAATACATTCTTTCTTTCACAAGTTGTTTTTTTTTTTTTTTTTTTTTTTGTCATTATGGTATTTCATCATTATGGTTGAAATATATTTCAACCAGGTATTTTTAGTAATATCTGATTATGTAATTAAAATGATCATGTCTCAAATTTTCCTCTTAGAAGTTTACATTAGACTCAGAATACAGGCCTTAGTTGTTATTTCAACCATGTGAAGGAATCTAGTTTGAACATTATATTTAGGAGAAAATAGAGACGAATTGTGGGAAACCTGATAATCAAAATCTAATTCTTAATCTACCCATGTTATTGAGAGCGGAAAGCAGTAGTGTAACTCTTCCAGTGTGTCATACTAGAAAACACTGCCACAGAAAAAAAAAAGTGATTTTGTTCCAATTCTCAGACTTTGCAACATGATCTGGTGGTAGGAATATCATTTAGGTAATCTTAGTTCCATTTTTTTATTGTAGAAGAGTAAACTTTCAAACTTGTATTACCACATGATTTCAGAATTCTAACATTTCTATTATTATTTCTAGGAAACTAGTTATTATGAAGAAAAGGGTAAATTTCTAAGGGCAGATGCAAATCTTTATAGTTTAGAAATGAACAACTGTGAAGAAAATAGAATTCAATAAAATTAATTTGCTCAGGATAATTTGTTTTATGCTGGTTTACCTTAAAGTCTGTTTGTATTCATAGAGATGTAATAAAAAAAAAGCAAGAGATAATGCTTAGGTGTTTCATATCATGAGCTTTGATCTTGGTGCTTCTGAAAAGGAAGAAAGTAAAATAAAAATTAGTAGAAAATCTCCTCACTATTTAGCTTTTATATATTAACAGTTAAAGTTATAGATGTGTCTAAATATTCTCTGATGAATGTATGTTTCTAATATTTCAGTAATTAGAATATATGAAAAGATAAGATTGGATTTTGGGTCAGAACTCTATGCATTCTAGACTTCTTTCTAGCAAATAAGATCAGAATGACCTGGAAGTCAAGAGAACTAGAGATACTGGGCACTGTGTTGTATCTTCTGGGGGAAAAAACCTGCAGTTTGATGCCTCAGGCTCTAGTGTTCCAGTTAAGATTGCTTCCTGAATTACATGAAGTAACCAAAGTACCTATAAAATAAACCTTTTAAAAATACTATATGCTAAGTAGAATATTAATATCCTTTCAATTTTTCACTGAGTGCAAGTAGGACTTCTTGTTTAGAGCACAAAGTAGATAGAAATGTTCTGCACTTGGTGGTTGAGTATCTGGACTGAATATCTTTCCTATGAGTAGAGCTGTACTTCACTGCACTCAAGTGTGACTGTAAAGGACACATTATGATTTTCACAGAAATGCTGACTAATATTTATGCATAAAGCCTTGTGAGTCATGACCTATATTTAATATCTCATGACATTCACTTTGTATTCTGCCAAGGAAATAATCTCTTGTCAGTGTGATAACTGAACAATTTTCTGAAAATATTAAACTAAACAGAAACACATTGAAGCTAATAGAGGTTATGAACCAAATGGTTTTAACAGATATTTACAGAACATTTCACTGTAAAACAGAAGAATACATCTATTTCTCAACACCTCATGGTACCTTCTCCAAAATTGACCATATAATTGGTCACAAAACAACCCTCAATGGATACAAGAAGATTGAAATAATCCCATGCATCCTATCAGATCACTATGGCCTAAGGTTGGTTTTTAATAACAGCAAAAACAACAGAAAGACCACATACCCATGGAAGGCAGGAACAGTCAAACTCAGGGCTTAAATCAACCAAATAGAAACAAAGAGAACTATACAAAGAATCTACAAACCCAAAAGGTGGTTCTTTGAAAGAATCAACAAGATAGATAAACCACTAGCCAAACTAACTAAAGGCCCCAGAGGCAGTATCCAAATCAACAAAATGAGAAATGAAAAGGGAGACAAAACAACAGAAATGGAGGAAATAAAAAAAATCATCAGATTCTACTACAAAATCCAATACTCAACAAAACTGGAAAATCTAGGTGAAATGGATGGTTTTCTAGACAGATGCCACATACCAAAGTTAAATCAAGAGCAAGTAAACTATCTAAATAGGTCCATATCTAATAAGGAAATAAATAAAGTCATTTAAAAAGTCCCATGGAAAAAAAAAAAGCCCAGGGCCAGAGAGTTTTAATGCAGGATTCTACCAGATCTTCAAAGAAGACCTAATACCAACATCCCTCAAACTGTCTCATGAAATAGAAACAAGAAGAATAATCCCTAATTCATTCTATGAAGCCACAGTTACTCTGATACCTAAACCATTCAAGGACAGAACAACAACAACAAGATAACTTCAGATGAGTTTCCCTTATGAGTATCAATGCAAAAATACTCCACAAAATTCTTCCAAACCTAATCCAAGAACACATTAAAACCATAATTCATCATGATCTAGTAGGCTTCATCCCAGGGATGGAAGGTTGGTTCAATATATGAAAATTCATTAATGTAATCTACTATATAAACAATTTCAAAGAAAAAAAATCACATGATCATCTCCTTAGATGCAGAAAGAGCATTTGACAAGATACAACACCCCTTCTTATTAACAGTATTGGAGAGATCAGGTATTCAAGGCCGATACCTAAACATAATAAAAGCAACTTACTGCAAACCAACAAACAATAATAAATTAAATGAAGAGATACTTAAGCAATCCCACTAAAATCAGGGACAGAACAAGGATGCCCACTCTTCCACAAACTATTCAATATCAAACTCAAAGTTCTAGCTAGAACAATAAGACAATAAAAAAGAGATCAAGGGGCTACAAATTGGCAAAGAAGAAATGAAGGTATCACTATTTCCAGATGGTATGATAGTACACATAAGCGACTCCAAAATTATACCAGATAAGTTCTACAGCAGATAATCAACATCAACGAAGTGTCTGGATATAAAATTAATTCAAATAAATCAGCAGCCTTCCTTTATACAAATGATAAACAGGCTGAGAAGAAATTAGGGAAACAAATCCCTTTCGAATAACCACAAGTAATATAAAACCTCTTGGGGTAACTCTAACCAAACTAGTGAAAGATCTGTATGACAATAACTTCATGTCTCTCAAGAAAGAAATTGAAGATCTCAGAAAATACAGAGATCTAGGCAGAATTAAGAATAAAAATGGCCATCCTAACAAAGGCAATAGTGTACAGATTCAATGCAATCCCCATCAAAATCCAAAAAAAAATTCTTCAAAGACATGGAAAGAGCAATTCTCAAATTCATATGGAAAGGCAAAAAATGCAGAATAGCACAAACAATCCTTAACAATAATAGAACTGCTGGGGGAATCACCATCTCGGACATCAAGCTATACTACAGAGCAATAGTGATAAAAACTGCATGTTATTGGTACAGAGAAATACATGGTAACCAATGGAATATAACTGAAAACCCAGCATTAAAACCATACACTTAAGGACACTTATCTTTGACAAAGAAGCCAAAAATATACAATGGAAAAAAAGAAAGCATCTTCAATAAATGGTGCTGGTCTAACTGACTGTCAGTTTGTAGAAAAATGAAAATAGACCCTTATTTGTCATCTTGCACAAAGCTCAAGTCCAAGTGGATCAGGGACCTCAACATAAAACCAGATACATGGACTCTCATATTACAGAAAGTGGGAAAGAGCCTTAAACTCATTGTCACTGGGAGAAATTTCCTAAACAAAACTCCAGTAGCTCACACTCTAAGACCAAGAATTGATAAATGGAACCTCATGAAACTGGAAAGCTTCTGTCAGACAAAGGACATAGTCAATAGGACAATTTGAGAACCTATAGATTGTGAAAAAAATCTTCACTAACCCATTATTCAATAGAGGCCTAATATCCAAGATATAAGAAGGACTCAAGAAGCTAACCACCAAAAAAACCCAAACAGCTCAATGAAAAAAAAATGGGGTATAGAACTAAACAGAGAATTCAGAGGAGAGTAATCTCGAATGGCTGAGAAGCACTGAAAGAAAATTTCAAAGCCCAGAGTGATCAGGGAAATGCTAATCAATATGATCCTGAGATTCCAGTTTACAGCAATCAGAGTGCTTAAGATCAAAACCTCAGATGACAGCACATGTTGGCAAGGATTTGGAGAAAGAAGAACACTCCCCCCCATTGCTGCTGGGATTGCAAGCTGGTACAACCATTCTTGAAATCAATCTAGAGGTTCCACACAAAATTGAAAATTGATCTACCTGAAGACCCAGCTATACCACTCTTGGGGATATACCAAAAGATAACCCACCATTGCACTGGAGCACATGTTCCATTATATTTATACCAGCCTTGCTTGTGATAATCTGAAGATGGAAACAACCCAAATGTCCCACAACAGAAGAATTGATACAGAAAATGTTGTTCATTTACATAATGGAATACTACTCAGACATTAAGAATGAGCACATGCTGAGTTTTGCAGGCAAATGGATGGAACCAGAAAATATCCTGAGTGAGGCAAATCAGACCCAAAAGGACATTCATGGTATGTACTTACTAATAAGTGGATATTAGCCAAAAAAGTACAGAATACCCAAGGTACAGTCAACAGAACTCAAAAAGTTCAGTAATCTGGAGGACCCAAGTAAGGACACCTCAATCCCATTTGTGAGGGAGAAGAAGACAATCACAGGAAGGGGGAGGTCGGGAGGGAAATGGATGGTAAAGGGGACTGGGAGGGAAGAGGGGAACATGATCTAGTATAGGGTAGGGGGTACAGGACCGAAGACCTGAGGGTTAGCAGAAGAATGGAAACATACAATCTCAGGAGGTATGGGGGGGCTCTCCAGAATGCACCAGAGTCCTGTGATGTGAGAGACACTCAGGAATCAAAAGGAGGAACCTTAGATGAAATGCCCTCCAGTGGGGAGAGAGAACTTGTATAGCCCACCTCCAGCAGACAAACAGGGCATCAAGTCTGAGATGGGATTGCCATCTCACAGTCAAAAACTCTGACCCGTAATTGTTTCTGTTTGGAATAATTGCAGAGACAAAAATGGAGAGGACCCTGAGGAAAAGGAGGTCTAAAGACAGGCACAAAGCGGGATCCAGCTCAACAGGAGGCCCCAAGACCTGACACTATTACTGAGGTTATGGAGCCCTCACAAAAAGGGACCTAGCATGACTGCCCTCTGAAAGATCCAACAAGAAGCTGAAAGAGTCAGATGCAGATATTTGCACCCAACAAATGGACAGAAGCTGCTGACCTCTGGAGTTGAATTAGGAGAAAGCTGGAAGAAGCTGAGGAGGAGGACGACCCTATAGGAGGACTAGCACTCTCAACTAACCTGGATCCCCAAGAGCTCTCAGTCACTGGATTACCAACCAGGTACTATACAGCAGCTGATATGAGCCCCCCAACACATATAGAGCAGAGCACTGCCCAGCCTGGGTTCACTCAGAGAAAATGCACCTAACTGTTCAGAGACTGGCGGCCACAGGGAGTGGAGTGGTACGGAGGGGAGAGGAGAGGGGGACTGTCTTAGTCAGGGTTTCTATTCCTGGACAAAACATCATGACCAAGAAGCAAGTTGGGGAGGAAAGGGTTTATTCAGCTTACATTTCCACATTGCTGTTCATCACTGAAAGAAGTCAGGACTGGAACTCAAGCAGGTCAGGAAGCAGGAGCTGTTGCAGAGGCCATGGAGGGATGTTCTTTATTGGCTTGCTTCCCCTGGCTTGCTCAGCCTGCTCTCTTATAGAACCAAGACTACCAGCCCGGAGATGGTCTCACCAACAAAGGGCCTTTCCCCCTTGATCACTAATTGAGAAAATGCCTGACAGTTGTATCTCATGGAGGCATTTCCTCAACTGAAGCTTTCTCTGTGATAACTCCAGCTGTGTCAAGTTGACACAAAACTAGCCAGTACAATTGACCCCTTGTCAACTTGACACACAAACACATCACTAGTAAGCCTCAACCCTTACAATCTTATTCATCCCCAAGGTCTAAATAACTTTAAACATCCCACAGTCTTTACATATTCTTTTTTTTTAATTGGGTATTTATTTCATTTACATTTCCAATGCTATCCCAAAAGTCCCACACACACTCCCCCACCCACCCACTCCCACTTCTTGGCTCTGTCGTTCCCCTGTACTGAGGCATATAAAGTTTGCACGACTAATGGGCCTCTCTTTTCACTGATGGCCGACTAGGCCATTTTCTGATTCATATGCAGCTAGAGACACAAGCTCCAGGGGGGTACTGGTTAGTTCATATTGTTGTTCCACCTATAGGGTTGCAGATCCCTTTAGTTCCTTGGGTACTTTCTCTAGCTCCTCCATTGGGGGCCCTGTGATCCATCCAATAGTTGACTGTGAGCATCCACTTCTGTGTTTGCTAGGCCCCGGCATATTCTTAAATTTTCAATCTCTTTAAAATATCCATCTCTTTTAAAAATCCAAAGTCTTTTTACAATTAAAAGTCTCTTAACTGTGGGCTCCACTAAAAAACTTTCTTCTTTCAAGAGGGAAAAATATCAGGGCACAGTCACAATCAAAAGCAAAAATTAAACTCCAACTGTCCAATGTCTGGGATCCAACTCACGATCTTCTGGGCTCCTCCAAGGACTTGGGTCACTTCTCCAGCCCTGTCCATTGTAGCACACAGCTTTTCCTCTTGGCTCCAGATGCCTGTTCTCCACTGCTGCTGCTGTTCTTGGTGGTCAATCATGGTCCTGGCATCTCCAAAACACTGCATGACCCCTTCAGTCCTGGGCCATCAATTGCTACTGAAGCTGTACCTTCACCAATGGCCTTCCATGGCCTCTCACAGTGCTGAGCCTCAGCTGCTCTGCATGACCCCTTCATGCCTTCAAAACCAGCACTACCTGGGTGACTCTTACACATTATCAAGTCCAGTCACAGCACAAGGTACAACCTTGGCTATCTCTGGAACACAGCCTCTGTGCTCTCAGAAAACACTTCCCAGAAGATGTCACCTCAGTGATGCTGGTCTCTTTTTAATCACTGCTAATTTCTTAGCTCCAGATAACCAGCATCAATAGTCCCAGTAATGCAAAAGGTTCACTTTAGTAGTTCTGGTATCTTGTTAATCACAGCTGATTCTTCAGCCCCAGCTAAGAATCTTCCCAATCAAAATAGCAATGGCCCTGAAAAGAGTCTTTAATTTTCCCTCTGAAATTTCACAAGCCAGGCCTCCATTTTTCTGCACTGTTTTCAACATTATCTTCCAAGCTCCTACACAACATCTCACAGAGCTCTTATCAGCGAATGGTTCTTCTGGCCCAAAGTTCCAAAGTCATTCCACAGTCCTCCACAAAACATGGTCAGGTTGTCACAGGAATACCCCACTATGCTGGTACCAATTTGTCTTAGTCAGGGTTTCTATTCCTGCACAAACATCATGACCAAGAAGCACTTGGGGAGGAAAAGGTTTATTCGGCTTACACTCAACTGAAGCTCCTTCCATACTGCTGTTCATCACCAAGGAAGTCAAGACTGGAACTCAAGCAGGTCAGGAAGCAGGAGCTGTTGCAGAGGCCATGGAGGGATGCTCCTTACTGGCTTGCTTCCCCTGGCTTGCTCAGCCTGCTCTCTTATAGAACCAAGACTACGAGCCCAGAGATGGTCCCACCCACAAGGGGTCTTTCCCCCTTGATCACTAATTGAGAAAATGCCTTACAGTTGAATCTCATGGAGGCATTCCTCAACTGAAGCTCCTGTTTCTGTGATAACTCCAGCTGTGTCAAGTTGACATAAAACTAGCCAGTACAATGTTAACAACCCCCATTCCACATCGCCCATTGCTCCACACCTCTGTTCAATTTCCTAACCCTCTCATATCTCCCTTCTCCTTTCACACCTGATGCTGCCCCATGTTGTCTCCTCTCCCCTTCCCGTCTTTCTCCCAAGTCCCTCTCACCCTCTACCTTCTAGGATTATTTTGTTCCCTATTATAAATAGGACTGAAGGACCACACTTTGATCTTTCTTTTTCTTGAGCTTCATATGGTCTGTAAGTTGTATCATGGGTCTTCCAAGTTTTTTCCTAATATCCACATATCAGTGAGAACATATCATGTATGTTCTTTTTTATATTAAATATATTTTCTTTAATGGTACAAGTGATTTTTACACTATACTTATATACTCTATATTCTCTTAATTGGATATTTTCTTTATTTATATTCCAAATATTTCCCCTTTCCATGTCTCCCCTTCAGAAATCTCCTATCCTATCCCCCTCCCCCTGCCTTGATGAGGGTGCTCTCCAACCACCCACCCACCCCTATCTTCCCATCATGGCATTCCCCTACACTGGGGCATCAAACACCCTCAGGACCAAGGATGCTCCTCCCCCTGATGTCCAGCAAGGCCATCCTCTGCCACATATGTGGCCAGAGCCATGGGTCCCTAGATGTGGACCCTTTTGCTGGTGGTCCAGTCCCTGGGGTGTGTGTTCTTTTGTGACTGACTGTGTTAACTTACTCAGCATGATATTTTCTTCTTTCATCCATTCACCTGTGAATTTCATTAAGTCATTTTTAATAGGGTTATTTGGTTCTCTAGAGTCTAATTTCTTGAGTTCTTAGTATATATTGAATATTAGCTTTCTGTCTAATGTATGACTGGTAATGATCTTTCCCAATTGTAGGTTGCCATTTTGTCCTGATGACAGTGTTCTGTGCCATACAGAAGTTGTCAATTTTGTGAGATCTCATTTGTCTACAGTTGATCTTAGAGCCTGGGCCATTGGTGTTCTGTTCAGAATATTTCCCTAGACAATTTTTCTTCTAATAGATTCAGTGTTTCTGGTTTTATGTAGAGGTCTTTAATCCACTTGTACTTGAGCTTTGTACAAAGATATAAGAATGGATCTATCTGTATTCTCCTACATGCAGACCACCAGTTGAACCAGCATCATTTGTTGAAAATACTGTCTTTTATTTCACTGGATGGTTTTAGTTCCTTTGTCAAAGATAAAGTGGCCATAGGTGTGTGAGTTCATTTCTGAGTATTCAATTCTATTCCACTGATCTACCTGCCTGTCTCTGTACCAATATCATGCCACTTTTATCACTATTGCTCTAAGTACAGCTTGTGGTCAGGGATGGTCAATACCACAGAAGTTCTCCTATTGTTGAGAATAGTTTTTGCTATCCTGGGTTTTTTGATGTTCCAAATGTACTGGAGAATTACTCTAGCTATCTCTGTGAAGAATTGAGTTGTACTTTTGATAAGGATTGCATTGATAATGTAGATTGCTTTTGGTAAGATGGCCATTTTTACTATGTTAATTCTGCCAATCCATGAGCATGGGAGATCTTTCCATTTTCTGAAGTCTTCTTCAATTTCTTTTTCTCAGGGATTTGTAGTTCTTGTCATACAGATCTTTCACTTGCATGGTTAGTGTCACACCAAGGTATTTCAAACTTGTGACTATTATGACGAATGTCATTTCCCTAATTTCTTTCTCAACCCATTTATCCTTTGAGTAAAGTAAGTCTACTGATATGTTAAGAGTTACATTTTTATCCAGCCACTTTACTGAAGTTGTTTATCAGCTGAAGGAGTTCTCTGTTGGAGTTTGGGGGTCACTTAAGAATACTATCATATCATCTGCAAGTAGTGATATTTTGACTTCCTCCATTCCAATGTGTATGCCTTTGACCTCCCTTTTTGTCTGATTGCTTTAAGACTTTAAATACGGGGGCAGGGGGGCTGAAGAGATGGCTCAGTGGTTAAGAGAACTGACTGCTCTTCCAGAGGACCTGGGTTCAATGCCCAGCATCCATGTGGCAGCTCACAACTGTCTGTAACTAACTATAAGATCTGACACTCTCACATGCAGGCAAAACACTAATGTACATAAAATAAAAATAAATTATTTAAAAAAAGACTTTAAGTACTATATTGAAAAGAGAGGGAGAGAGTGGGCAGTATTGTCTAGTCCTTGATTTTAATGGGAGTGCTTCAAATTTCTCTCCTTTAGTTTGCTGGCTATAATAATAATAATAATAATAATAATAATAATAATAATAATAATAATATAAACTATTATTAGTTTAGTTGGCTACTTGTTTGCTGTATATTGCTTTAACTATGTTTAGGTGTGGGCCTTGAATTTCTGTTTTTTACAAGACTTTTAACAAGAAGGAGTGTTGAATTATGTCAAATGCTTTTTCAGCATCTAATGAAATGATAACGCATTTCTTTCTTTGAGTTTTTTTATAGAGCTAATTATGTTGATGGATTTCCATATATTGAATCATCTCTGCATCCCTGGGATAAAGCCCACTTGATCATGTTGAATGATCTTTTGATGTGTTCATGGACTCTGTTTGTGAGATTTATTTATTTATTTATTTATTTATTTATTTATTTTTACACTCCAGATTTTAATTCCCTTCCAGTCCACACTCTGACTGTTCCATATCCCATACCTCCTTTCTGCCCCCACCCCTGTCTCCATAAGGATGTCCCCACCCCCCACCTCAGCAACTCCACAAGATCCTCTCTTGAGGGTGTCTTCTCTGACTTAACCCAGATTTGGCAGGCCTCTGCTGTATATGTGTTGGGGGCCTCATATCAGCTGTTGTATGCTGCCTGGTTGGTGGTCCAATGTTTGAGAGATCTCAGATGTCCAGGTTAATTGAGACTGCTGGTCCTCCTACAGGGTCGCCCCCCTCCTCAGCTTCTTCCAACTTTTCCTTAATTCAACCAGAGAGGTCAGCATCTTCTGTCCATTTGTTGGATACAAATATCTACATCTGACTCTTTCAGCTGCTTGCTGGGTCTTTTAGAGGGCAGTCACAATAGATCCCTTTTTGTGAGCACTCTATAGCCCCAGTAATAATAGTGTCAGGTCTTGGGGCCTCCCCTTGAGCTGGATCCCACTTTGGGCCTGTCTCTGGACCTTCTTTTCCTCAGGCTCCTCTACATTTCTATCCCTGTAATTCTTTCAGACATGAACAATTATTGGTCAGAGATGTGACTGTGGGATGGCAACCCCATCCCGCATTTGATGCCCCGATGTTCTGCTAGAGGTGGACTCTACAAGTTACCTCTCCCCACTGTAGGGCATTTCATCTAAGGTCCCTCCCTCCCTTTGAGTCCTGAGTGTCTCTCACCGCCTAGGTCTCTGGTACATTCTGGAGGGTACCCCCAACCTCCTACCTCCCAAGGTTGCCTGATTCCATTCTTTCTTCTGGCTCTGAGGGTTTCAATCCTTTTCCTCCACCCAATCATGTCCCCTCCCCCCTTTTTCCTGTCCACTTTCCCTCCCGGGTCCCTCTCACCTTCCCCCATACAATTGCCTTATTCTCCCTCCCAAGTGGGACTGACATGACCTCACTTAAGGCCTTCTGCTTGTTGACCTTTTTGAATTCTTTGGATTGTATCTTGGGTATTCTGTACTTCTTTTGGCTAATTTCCACTTATTAGTAAGTACATACCATGCATATTCTTTTGGAACTGAGTTACTCACTCAGGATAATATTTTCTAGTTCTATCCATTTGCCTGAAAATCGCAGGATGTCCACATTCTTAGTAACTGAGTAGTATTCCATGGACTATTTCTGCATCGATATTCATGAGGAAAATTGGTCAGAAGTTCTCTTTGTTGTGTCTTTGTGTGCTTTTAGTATCAGCATAAATGTGGCTTCATAGAACAAATTGGGTAATATTTGTTCTGGTTTTTTGTTTGTTTTGTTTGCTTTTTTGTGGAACAATTTGAAGAATATTAGTCATCTTTGAAGGTCTGATATAAGTCTGCATTAAAACTATGTGGACCTGTGCTTTTTAAATTTTTTTTGGATGGGAGACTTATAATGACTGCTTCTATTTTATTAAGGGTTAAAGGATTGTTTAGATGGTTTATCTGATCCTGATTTAACTTTGATAACTGGTATCTGTCTAGAATTTTTTGCATTTTTTTTTTTTTGGTTCTGTTGTCATACCTTCTTTTTCAATTCTTCTTTTTAAAATTTGGATACTGTCTCTGTGCCTTCTGGTTAGTCTAGCTAAATCTATTGTGTAAATATAATCACATGATCTCAACTTAGTCTTCAATAATATCAAAATTAAACAAAGACTCACAGTTGCTGTTTTTCTTGAAGACTATCTGTACTTTGTGCAACTTTGGATGGTTATGGTATTAGTGTAAATGTGACTTCATAGAACAAATTAGGTAATGATCCTTCTGGTTTTTTTTTTCCTTATTGTTGATCTTCTCAAAGAAACAGCTTCTGGTTTTGTTGATTCTTTGTATTTTTCTCTTTGTCTCTATTTGGTTAATTTCAGGCCTAAGTTGATTATTGCCTGCTTTCTATTTCTCTTGAGTATATTTGCTTCCTTTTGTTCTAGAGCTTTCAGATGTGCTGTTAAGCTGCTAGTGTATACTCTCTCCTATAATTCACATTTGTAAGGAAGTTTTTGAGAATCATCCTCCTGACTTTGTGTTTACTCACAAAAAAATGACTGTTCTTCACTTTTTCTATTTACTTTTAAATCTTATTATTTCTGTTTATTAACAACTACATAATATTTCTTGTATCATTGTACATTTTTATTGTCTATTTTTTATGTGATAGACATCTATTGTCTATGTATTTTGAGGCAGTTGGGAAGAAAAATCAATGTACGTTGATGAGCATGTATCTCTATAAGATGTATAAGTGTCCAATGTATCATATAAGTGCCCAAGGGTGCTGTAGATGGATCATATAGTAACTAACCTTAGAACAAAAGATTTCCATCTGTCAGACTCCTTCCATGCTTGGGGCATCATCTTTCTTCAACAAAGTGCTTATGACAAAAGAAAGGTTAATCCTGCTTTAATGAAGCACAAGTAGTACAGACCTCATTGGAAAGGTCAATGGGTATAGATAGACTTGAGGAGAAACAGGAACTGTGAGTCTTTGTTTAATGTTAGTTTTATTGAAGATTAAGTTGAGAGCTTGTTTTTACACAACAGATTATATTTACACAACAGATCTAGGCATTTTATGTGCTAATGAATAAGTTCTAAATGAAAAAGCATTTAAGAAAGTGACATGATAGCCATGTGCCATGAACAATATTATGCCAAGTGGATCTTATTGTGTTAACTTCTCCATGAAAATTACAAGGGGATAGTCATTATAAACAGTGCATTTTATGATGTTAAAATAATAGAAAATAATGAACACATCTTAAAAACAAATCATAGGTGTTCATTATTTAGTATGAATAAACCTTAAACAGCTGCAATACTGGAAATCTCATAGAAGCTGTATCAAAGATATGCCTTCCAATGGATATCCCAGTTTTCTTTTCATCTATTCTAGTTTCTTTTTCTGTGTTCAATGTTTATTTTTCAAACATTTCCAAAGTTACCAATGTTTAGAGAATGTGTATTTCAATTTATAAGCCCACAGTTCTGGTCAAATAATGTACCATGTTGCATCATAACAAGAGTAAAGATATAATAAGCCAAAAATATAAGACCTATACTGCTTAAAACTGAGATAATCTCAAGAAATAAACTTTTCTGTAATGAGACATACAAAATAGGCGGTAATTATATAATTAATAATAAAAACCAAACAGACAAAAACTGGCTTTCTGTATCCAAATAAGGAAACACTGCTTTGAAATATTTGATACAATTTACTTTTTTATTTATTTGACTAATATTTACCTATTATTCTGAACCTTCATTGACAAGTACTGACTCTCATGTCTGATCATTAGCTTTAAATGTGATTTTTGGTTTGTGTATTTTTTTTACCTTTATGTCTTTTGTTGTTAAACTAATAAAATTTATTTTAAAATATACAACTCAGTATTGACATTTTTAAGTCATAAGAATAATTTATAATAGTTAAATGCCTCTTAAATACACATGGTATCACTGATCTTAAAAGTAACATGCACCCAACCAGTTTTAAAAATCTATTTGGAATATTAAACATTATAGAAGTAGAAAAATCTCTTATGAAGTCCTCTATGAAAGGAAATTGTGACTAGTTCCTGGTTAGAACTCCAAGGCAGAATACAGAGTGTAACTGTGGCTTCACAGAATGAATAGGGTAGTGTTCCTTCTGTTCTATTTTGTAGAATAGTTTGAAGAGGATTGTTATTAGGTCTTCTTTGAAGGTCTGATAGAATTCTGCACTAAACTCATCTGGTCTTGGGCTTTTTCTGGTTGGAAGACTTTTACTGAATGCTTCTATTTTTTACGGGTTATGGGCCTGTTTAGATGGTTCCTCTGATCCTGATTTAACTTGGTATTTGGTATCTGTCTAGAAATTTATCCATTTCATTAAGATTTTCCAGTTTTCAACAACTAAAGAGCACACATGGTGGGACTCTTGGCTCCAGTTGTATATGCAGCAGAGAATGGCATATTCGGACATCAGTAGGAGGGAGGCCTTTGTCCTATGAAGGCTGTATGCCCCAATGTAGGGGAATGCCAGGGACATAAAGCAAGAGTGGGTGGGTTGGTAAGCAGGGGAGGAGAGAGGGGATATTTGTTGAATATAGTTTCTGTTGATATGTCTCCTTTTTCATTTCTGATTTTTTTAATTTGGACACTGTCTCTATGGCCTCTCTTTAGTCTGGCTGGGGTTTATCATCTTGCTGATTTTCTCAAAGAAGCAGCTCCTGGTTTTGTTGATTCTTTCCATAGTTCTCTTTCTTTCTACTTGGATGATTTCAGTCCTGAGTTTGATTATTGCCTGCTTTCTACTTCTTTTGGGTGTATTTGCTTCTTTTTGTTCTAGAGCTTTCAGATGTGTATGGGAGCTTTTGAGAATCATCCTCCTGACTTTGTGTTTCCCCACACAAAATGACTATTTTCCACTTTTTCTGAGCATGTATCTCTATAAGATGTATAAGAGTCCACTGTATCATATAAGTGCCCAAGGGTGCTGTAGATGGATCATATAGTAACTAACCTTAGAACAAAAGATTTCCATCTGTCAGACTCCTTCCATGCTTGGGACATCATCTTTCTTCAACAAAGTGCTTATGACGAAAGAAAGGTTAATCCTGCTTTAATGAAGCACAAGTAAACAGAACACATTGGAAAGGTCAATGGGTACAGATAGACTTGAGGAAAAACAGGAACTGTGAGTCTTTGTTTAATGTTAGTTTTATTGAAGATTAAGTTGAGAGCTTGTGTTTTGATTATATTTACATAACAGATTTAGGCATTTTATGTGCTAACGAATAAGATCTAAATGGGAAATCATTTAAGAAGGTGACATGATAGCCATGTGCCATGAACAATATTACGTCAAGTGGGTGTTATTATATTAACTTCTCCATGAAAAGTACAAGGGGATTGTCTCTACAAACAGTATATTTTATGACGCTAACATAATAGAAAATTATGAACACATTCTTGAAAACTAATCATAGGTGTTAATTATTTATTATGAATAACCCTTAAACAGCTGCAATACTGGAAATCTCATAGAAGCTGTATCAAATATATCTCTTTCTCTTTGAATTCCAATTTTATTTGTTATAGTTTCTTACAAGTCAAATTCCAGCATAGAAAAGGCAAGAGAAAGAAAATTCTAGAATACTATTTGACTAGTATGTTAACGTCTCTTAGTCTATCATCCAAATACGGTGAACTACCAAATTGTAATTTTTACAGACCCAGTGCTTCTCTAGTCTTCAATGAATAAAATGCCTTTTCTACCAGATAAAGGCTCTTTTAAAACTTAAGATTATATGTGCGATGGTCACCAAATGCCCAAAAGGAAAAGTCATGATGTAGCACAAATCCTGAAATTGTTATATGTAATAGTTATTATGTATGGTGTAAAAGTTGCATAGCAGTCATTAGTGTCTTAATACGTAGCAGTATTCAAGCAAGACAATAATAGAAAGTTGATTTGGGGTTGGAATAAGTAGCTCACTATAATTTTTTGTCATTTTACTGTTAAAATCTAGATTATTTAGAAGAAAAATCTAAACCATTATTATTGCCATTGGAATCATGTGAAGAACAATGGTGACAATTAAAATTTAGGGAAGTAGATAGTTTCACAGAAACAGACAGAAGGTTTATTTAAGAAATAATGATGCAAGAAGAGACAGAAAAAAAATGCTTGGGTGAAGCTTCAGAAAGAAATTTAAAACCTGAGAAGAAATAGGAATTCCAATCTTATTGTTGTCTTCCTACCCTATTTGTGTTGTGTCCATATAATCTACATATCTAAGGAGCATCATAAAAAAAAACAGACTACATCACCAAATGTCTTGCATTTTTATGTGTCACATTGATCATTTACAATAAAATGCTACCTAATATGTAATAGATTTGTAGTGTTATATAGCATAGGAAAAATGGCTAATCCAGTCATATGGGAATGAAACATTAACATTACATAGAAGTGATAAGTTTCTTTATGAAAAGAGATAAATATTTGTACTGATTGAAATAATTGATGTCACTCAGTTAAAACCATTTAAGGATTAAAGTACAGTGATCTGAATGATATTGATTATAGAAACATTCTAAATGTAGAAAAAAGAAAAACGAAGTATAATAATTATCCTGAATAGTCTTTCTGCTCTATTCAGTAAAACATATGCTACACACACTCTAGTGAAGCCTGTGTGGAAAGCCCAAAAGCTTGCATGCAGTCCTGAGGCACAAAGTTTCATGAAAATTTAGTCTCCTGGAGTCTTGGCATCCCGTAGTACAAATGCTCCAAACTTGTCCCTACATCAATCAGTGAACAGATCTGTGTGCTTTCCTTCAATATTGTTTTTATTATGAGTGCCTCCAAGGAATGATTTGACATATAGCTAAGTTAGATTAGCCTCCACCAGTGTTCCGATATCCTAGGAAATAGTTGAGCCAACCTTGGGCTTTGAATTTTGTAAGAATGCTACTCATTCAGACAAAAAGATAGTGAAATAAATCAGGCATTACTATCTACTACATAGAGTTAGAAATTTCAGGGCAAACTTAGCAGCAAAGTAAGTTTAGAATTCTTATTATAGTTATGTATGGCAGACTACATTACTTGATAGAAGAAAGTCCCCTATGAAATCACTTAGAATAACAGCTGATTCACTCCCATATACAGGAATTTACAATGGCCTAGGAAGAAGGTGGATTATACAATAGACTAGAATTGGAACTATGGTAAGGGCATGAAGCCCTTGCCCTTGGACTCTAAGAATAAGCTGACCTTAGGTGGGGCTGATTTTTATCCCAGTTGCAAACACTTATTTTTATCCCAGTTGTAAACACTGCCTGGTTCCTGTTAGATTTTATATATGCATTTCTCTGTTTTGTATAAAGAGTCATTTTGAATCAGGTAACCTCAATGTACCTTGGGTGACCTTAATGTATCACCTAACTTCCTTGTTTTCTTCTGTAATATAAGTCTGATACTCGCTTTGAGAAATTACATTCATATCAACACTTCCTTGTGTTGACATCTGTTTGTCACCCTGCCGACTCCTTGACCACCTGGGTACAGGAACCCTGATTCTCCCATAGGTTGAGGGGGCGACTTTATCCAGTTCACAGCACACATATGCTGTTTCCTTAAATCTAGGTTTGTTACTCTAACCTTTAGGTATTACTAATTATTTTCCATGGGCCTACACATAGACTGTCATCTCACTCTACTGTGTGTTCAGCTGCTGCTCTAAACTTTGAATCATTGATACATTATGAATCTAAACAGTATTTTTAATTCTACAGTTTGATTGAAACCACAATGAACTTGGTGGAGCAAGCATCTCTGTGGTAACATGAAGCATATGTTGGATATGTGCCCATGAAAATAGCCCTATAGATAATAGAAATGAAGGGAATTCCTTAACATATTACTACAAAGTATTGATAGCCCATAGTTATCCAAACTTACACTGAGAGAAATTCATAGAAATTATACACACACACACACACACACACACACACACACACACACACACACACATTTTCCTGATAAATATATATAATGAAAAGACAAGTTTGTCTACCTTCTTCAGGGTCCATGTCTGTGCAATATAGTTTTGAAGTCATATGCAGAACAATAAGACAACTGAAAGAGATGCAAAATGAGCTCACACAGTCATTTATCTTTTTATATAGAAATAACAAACTGAGAAAGACATCAGGGAAATCCTACCTTGTAAAATATCCTCAAATAATATAAAATGTCTTAGGATAAATCTATCCAAGCAAGAGAAAGACTTGTATGGCAAAAACTTTAAGATATTGAAGGAAGAAGTTGAAGAAGATGCCAGAAGTTCAAAATATAACCAATGCTCTTGGACTTATATGATTATTATTCTGAAAGTGACCATTTTACTAAAGCAATTTACAAATTATATGTTTTGTATATATCAAAACACCAATACATTTTCTCACATATCATGAAAGTAAAATTTTCAGCTCATGTGGAAACACAGAACATTCTATGTCAATAAAATAATCCTGTATTATGAAAGAAGTGTTGTTGATACCACCATTCCAGAACTCAAATTGTATTGCAGAGTCACACTGGATTCTTATGACAGGCCTTCACACTCACACAGACTTCATAAATTAAATTTCTACACAAAGTATAATAGGGATGTAGACATATTATTGAAAAATCTGTGTAAATAGAAAAGTTCCATGGTAATCAGAATCTAAACACTTACCCAGAATGAAATGCCATAATATAAAATAAATGACAGTTCAAGGTTCAGCGAAGGCAATGTTATAATGCATACTATTGCCACGTGACTGAGATATTCCATTATATAGGGAAGGAGAGGTTGCAACCCGAGTATTAGAAAAAAGACTTGGCTTTTAGGAATGTTAGCATAAACTCTAATATACTCCCAGACTATCTTGTAGAACAGAATGCAGCTTAGACTGGGATCTTCTTTGATTTCTTTCTTGATAGTCTTAACGTTACTGTCATACAGGTCTTTTATTTGTTTGGTTAGAGTTACCCCAAGACATTTTATATTATTTGTGGTTATTATGAAGGGAGCTATTCCCATAATTTCTTTCTCAGTCTGTTTATCATTTGTATAAAGTAAGGCTACTGATTTATTTAATGTATTTAGTTAATTTTATATCCTGTCCCTTTGTTGAAGTTGTTTATCAGCTGGAGATGTTCTCTGGTAGAATTTTTGGGGTCGCTTATGTATGCTCTCATATCATGTGCAAATAGTGATACCTTTATTTCTTCTGTGCCAACTTGTATCCTCTTAATGTCTTTTTGTTGTTCTAGCTAGCATTTGGAGTGCTATATTGAATAGATATGGGGAGAATGGACATCCTTATCTTGTCCCCAATTTTAGTAGGATTGCTTCAAGTATGTCTCCATTTCATTTGATATTGGCTGTAGGTTTGCAGTAAATTGCTTTTATTATGTTTAGATATGGGCCTCGAATTCCTGATCTCTCCAATACTTTTAACATGAAGGGGTGTTGTATTTTGTCAAATGCCTTTTCTGCATCTAAGGAGATGATCATGTGATTTTTTTCTTTTAGTTTGTTTATATAGTGGATTATGTTGATGGAGTTAATGGATTTTCATATATTGATCCAACCTTGCATAATGAAGCCTACTTGATTTTGGTGAATGATGGTTTTGATGTGTTCTTGGATTTGGTTTGCAAGAATTTTATTGAGTATTTTTTGCATCAATATTCATAAGCGAGATTGGACTGAAGTTCTTTTTTTTGGGGGGGGGTTGGGTCCTTGTCTGATTTAGGTGTTAGATTAATTAATTGTGGCTTCATAGCATGAATTAGATAGTGTTCCTTCAGTTTGTTTTGTGAATAGTTTGAGGAATGCTGGTGTCAGATCTTCTTTGAAGGTCTGGTAGAATTCTATACTAAATCCATCTGGTCCTGGGCTATTTTTTTTGGAAGGTTTTTAATGACTTCTTCTATTTCCTTGTGAGACATGGGCCTGTTCAGATCATTTACTGCTCTTGACTTAAGTTTGGAATGTGGCATTTCTCTAGGAAACCATCCGTCTCATTTTAAGTTTGGAATGTGGCATTTCTCTAGGAAACCATCTGTCTCATCCAGGTTCTCCAGTTTTGTACATCATAGCCTTTTGTAGTGGGATCTGATGTTTTTTTTTCAATTTCCTCCATTTCTGTTGTTACATCTCCCTTTTTGCTAATTTGGATACTGCCTCTGGGCCCTTTAGTTTAGTTTGGCTAGGAGTTTGTCTATCTTGTGGATTCTCTCAAAGAATCAGCTTCTGGTTTAGTTGATTCTTTGTATTGTTCTCTTTGTTTCTAATTGGTTGATTTCAGTTCTGAGTTTGACTATTTCCTGCCATCTACTCCTCTTATGTGAGGCTTATTCTTTTTGTCCTAGAGCTCTTGGGTGTGCTGTTAAGTTGTTAGTGTAAGATCTCTCCAGTTTCTTTAGCAGGTCACTTAGTGCAATGAATTTTTCTCTTAGCACTGCTTTCATTGTTTCCCATACGTTTGGGAATGGTGTGTCAACATCTTCATTAAATTCCAGTAAGTCTTTAATTTCTTTCTTTATTTCTTCCCTGACCAACTTATCGTTGAGTAGAGAATTGTTCAGTTTCCACATGTATGTGAACTTTCTGTTATTTTTGCTGTTATTAAAGACCAGCCTTAGGCCATGATCATCTGATAGGATGCATGGTATTATTTCAATCTTCTTGTATCAGTTGAGGGTTGTTTTGTGACCAATTATGTGGTCAGTTTTGGAGAAGGTACCATAAGGTGCTGAGAAGAAGGTATAGTCTTGTTTTGGGGTGAAATGTCCTGAAGATATCTGTTAAATTCATTTGGTGCATAACATATTTTAGTTCCACTGTGTCTCTGTTTAGTTTCTGTTTCAATGACCTGTCCATTGGTGAAAGTGAAGTCTCGAAGTCTCTCACTATTATTGTGTAGGGTTCAATGTGTGTTTTGAGCTTTAGTAATGCAATCTGACAAATGGGTGTCACCCATTACCCTTTAGCCTTTGGTAATCTTAGGTATGTACATGCTATGATGGATTCTTGCTCAGCCTTCATATGTGTGGTGGCCATGACAGGTGAAAAGTTCTCCCATGCTGTTAAGGCCATGGAATCAGCAATGCTGGTAATGGGAGGGCCTTGGGCACTCAAGACTGACGATGGAACTACTTAATCATCTCAGTAGTTCAGAGCCTCACAGAGGATCAGTTACTGCTTTGGGATACCCTCTAATCCTCAAAGTCAAGCAATCATAGAAAGAGCAAATTGCTCCTTGAGAGGAGCACTTGCCTGGTTCACCTCCCCAGAATCCAAGAGATCCACACCTAGCCTTGGTTGAGGTCCTGTTCCATGAGAACTTTCTCTTCTTTGATGAGAAAGGGCTGAGCCTTGCTTACAAACAGTGGACATTTTTTGCCAAGTACATTTTCCTTCACTTTAGTTAGATAGAAGAACCTAACAACATCTCAATGGCAACTGCCAGCTCTACTTCTAGCAAGGGGCTGAGTTTATGCTTGTGTTTTCCCCTGGGATGCAACTGTGCCAATATGGGTACCCTTGAGGAAAGATGTTCACCAAGCTATGGACTAGGGGGCAATAAAAAGTTATTACAAGACCAGGAGATGGAGACATAATGTACATACTGTGTTTATTAATTTTTCTTCAGCCTGGGAGGGCTGATGAGCTCTGAGCTTTGGAGACCCTGCCCCAAATTCTCTTGTCTATGGCAATTAACTCCCTGACCTAGCCTGTTCTTTTCTCTTCCAGTGTGAGTTTGGGTTTGCCCTTCATGGAAATAGTCTGCACAACGATTAGAAGGCACCTGGGCCACGGAGGAAATTCTCTTCTTTTCCACCAACGTCCATCAGCCCTTGTATCCAATTACACCATATGACCATGGGGACTTGAATGGTAATCTAACTTATGGCACCATGTTAGGCATGGAACTTTATGTTCCCCTTACTGATTACAAATCCCCAAAGGATCCCCCAAGCATATCATGTCCACCTCTGCCTTGATGTCCAAGGGTCCCTCAAAGGCCCACTTTTGTGGGATTTTCTATCCCTTGTGAGCACTGCCAGCCTGCACTATTAATTCCAACACGAGTTTGACATTGGCCAAATTAAGGTTATCTTGATCAGTTTCCAGCAAATCTTTAAAAATTTCCCACCTATGCCCATTGTTGCTACTCACTGGCTAGTCCAATTTGAACCTCTTTTCCTCAAATCTTTGCTTCTGTTTGAGAATAAACTCATTCACCAAGAAATTTGGATAGAGATGGTCAATATTATCCACAGCATACTTACACTTGGGACATATATTATTGTCCTACAAACTCTGATGAATACACTTGTAGCAAAAGCTGTGGCCAATTTTTCATGTATGCCTCCTCAATCATATCAAAGCAGATGTGCCAGGGACTCCACGATATTATCCTCTACCCTCACACTTGGTATTTAGATGTTTACCTCACATGATGCTTACAGTATTACTCCCTACATTAATAGGGATCCCATTAGATTCCAATATGACCCCATGATAAACAATTGGGATTTATATGGCCCCTCTAATTGTCTTGATTTACACCCCTTACTCTCCTAAAGAGTGGTATCTCTTTACTAGGAAAATATTAAGAGGCTGTTTGACCCCTTATAGATATCCGTTTACACTATTATGGGAGGAATTGTCATACTAATAATTATTTTTTTAAGCATCTTGCACGGCATATCTCTAGGCAGTTTTCCATAAATAAGGTAACCCTCCAGGTGCTGATGGCTCTCAAGAATTCCGATTGTGCCCCCCTTAAGGAATTGATCAAAGCATGCATGACAGATATCCATGAGACCACCATGTAGGCTGTTCCTCAATCTCCCTTTTGTGTGACATGCCTCTGGAGTGATATCTCATTGAAGGCTGGTAGTCAATGACAGGTAAGATCCTGGAAGACAGGACAACCTAAGACAGGCACAGTCCAGTATACCTGGAATCCTCTGGGGTGGGGTCAACAATGTTGAGGCAATGGCATCCTAGCTCTCACTAGGCTGTCAAAATCTAAAAACAAAATGATGGACATGTAGCAGGAATGGTAGGGCAACCTCTATGTAAATGTTGGGGGCCATGTAGCCAAAAAAGCATCTCCTGCAGGAGGACCTAATTGAGAACAGCCTGGGAGAACATGAATTGCTGGTGAAAACAATGCCAGCCAATTGGGAACTGCTGTTGAGACTAAATGCTTTCTTGGGACTAATGTGGGTGTGGATGGAGGGTATTGAAGGAGATTGCAGCAGTGTTCAGAGAGCTTGCTGCAGTGTTTCTCACCTGCTCCCAGAGTCTGTGTTGTTGACTTTGTGCCAACTCACTCCTAATCCCCAAGGGTAGGTAGAGAGTTGTCCAGGGCACAGGCAAAACACACTATATCAAGAGGAAATGCCTACAGCCTGTCAGACATCCACAGGTAATACCTACAGCATGTCAGTCAGGAATAAGACACACACAGCCTGAAACTCTTCCACAGTAAACAGACACAGCCAGTCAATCATCCACAAGACAGGCTAACAACCTGTCAGTCTTCCATATGAGAAGCCTACATCCTATCAGTCAACCATAGGACAAGCCTACAGTGGGTCGGTCAACCATAGGAAATGCCTACAGCCTCTCATCCATGATTAAAACATGCCCACATCTTGGCAATAATCCATAGGAAATACCCACATCCTGTCAATCACTAGTAAGAGATGTCCACATCATGTCAATCATCTGCAGAAATGCCCACAATCCATTAAACATGCATCAGAAATGACCACAGTCTGCTAGTAATGCATAGATAACAACCATAGCCTGTCAATAATCCATAAGAAATGCTAAGAGTGAACAATATAGTAATTACTATACTACTCATTATAGTAAATGCCCCAAACTGTCAGTCATGTATGGGATAGGCCAACAACCTGTACATCAGCCATAAAAAGTGCCCATCACCTGTCATTCATACAAATGGGAAGGCCACAGCATGTAAATCATTTATAGGAGTGCAGACACTGCCTGTGAGTCATCCATAGGACATGCCCACAGGCTGGCAGTCTCTTATTGGGCATGCCAACAGCCTACCAGTCTTCCACTGGACACACCAACAGTTTGACAGTCATCCACAGGAAACGCCCATAACCATAGCACCCAGTCATTCATAGGAAATCCCCACAACCTGAGATTATCCATAGCAAATGCCCTCAACCTGTCAATTAAGCACAGGAAATGCCTACTGCCTGTAAGTAATCCATGGGGGGGGCAGACAAAGAAACACAGTTTGTCAGTTATCCACATGAAATTCCCTTAGTCTGTCAATTATCTACAGGAAACACACACAGCCTGTCAGTCATCCAAAGGAAATGTCTACAACATGTCAATCATTCAGTCATCTATACGAAACACCAACAACCTGTCAATCAACCATACACATAGCCCTGCCTGTTAAATATACAAAGTAAATGCTCACAGCCCCTCAAACGTCCACAGGAAGTTCCCACAACATGTCAATCATCTATAAAATACACAGAAAGCCTGTCAGTCATACATATGAAAAGCCCACAACCTGTCAATCACCCACAGAAAATGCCCTCAGTCTGTCAATCATCCATAGGTCTTGCCCTCAGCCATCATCCACAGGGGAAGGTCAGAGCTCATCAGGCTTATGCAGAACAATGCCACATCCTGTAAATCATCCACAATCATCACCCACAGCCTGTCAATCATCCATAATAAAGAAGCACAGCCTGGCAGTTATCCATAGGAAACTGCTACAGCTTGTCAATCATCCATAGAGAATGCCCACAGCCTGTCAATCATCCATAGGAAACAACCACAGCCTGTCCATAATCAACAGGAAATACCCACAACATACCAACCATTTATAGGAAATTCCCACAACCTGTCAATTATCCATAGGATATACCGGCAACCTGTCAATCAACCATAGACACACCCCTGCCTGTTAATTATCCATAGTAAATACCCTTAGACCCCCAAATATCCACAGGAAACTTCCCAAACCATTCAATTATCTAGAAGATACACACAAAGCCTGTCAGTCATACATAGGAAATGCCCACAGCCTGTCAATCATCCATAGTAAAGGAATACATCCTGTTAATCATCCATACCAAAGGAACACAGTCTGTCAGTCATCCTCAGAAAACACCCACAGCCTGTCTATCATCCATAAGAAAAGCACTCAGTGTGTCAATCACCTACAGGACATGCCCACAGCCTGTCAGTCATCCACAGGACAAGCTAACAGCCCATTAGTCCAACCCAAGAGAATCTCATAGCCTGTCAGTCATGCACAGGACACACCAGCAGTCTGTCGATCATTCATAGGAAATGTCCAGAACTTGTCAGTTACTCAAGGTAAATTCCCACAGCCTGTTAATCATCCATATTAAATGCCCACAGGCTGTCAATCATCCATAGGACACTGCCACAGTCAGTCATTCACAGGAAACTCTCACAACCTGTCAACATTCATAGTAGATGCACACAGCCTGTCAATCATCCAAAAGTTACACCTACAGTCTGTCAATCATAAAAGAAAATACATACATACTGACAATCACTCAAAGGAGATGGGCTCAGTGTGTCAATCCTCTACAGAAAACTTCCACAGCATTTCAATCATCCATAGGAAAACCTCACAGCCATAAATCATCCACAGATATGCCGATGGCCTGTCAGTCATCCACAGGACATGCAAACAGCCTGTAATCTACAGTACAGCACAACAACAGGTCAGTCATTCAAAGATGGCCACTGCTTGTCACAAAGTCTTTCAGTCATCCACAGGACATGGCCTCTGCCTGTTAGTAATCCAGAGAAAACGCACGCAGCCTGTCCACCATCCATATGAAAGACCTTCAGTCTATCAATCATCCCAATGAAACTCCACAGTCTGTAAATCATGGACAAGATACTCTCCACAGGCCTGAGCATCGGCAGCAGACATCTTGGTTCTGGGACTCCACCGAGAGTATTCTGCATAGGTGAGAGTGTGGAATACAGAAGCTAACAGCTTCTGGGACAGACAGGAGCCACAGAGCTTCTAAGGAAGCCCCCTTTTCGGGCCCCAGACATCTGGCCACTTTCCTGGCGAGAGGATAGGGGACTTCCCGGCCTGAGAGCTCTTGGCCTGAGCATCTGCTGCAGACATCTTGGTTCCAGGACTCCTCTGAGAGTATTCTGCACAGGTGAGAGTGTAGAATACAGAAGCTAACAGCATCTAGGATAGGCCAAAGCAACTCAGCTTCAGGACAGGTCCTGTTTTGGGCCTTCATCTTCAGTCAGGAGGGAGGTCCTAATGCCAGATATCTGTGCACCTCCCCTGTAAGAGGAGAGCTTGCCTGCAGAGAGTGCTCTGACCACTGACACTCAGAAGAGAGAGCTAGTCTCCCAGGTCTGCTGATAGAGGCTAACAGAATCACCTGAGGAACAAGATCTAACCAGAGACAACTAAATCAACTAACTCCAGAGATTACCAGAAAGCGAAAGGTAAACGTAAGAATCTTACTAACAGAAACCAAGACCACTCACCATCACCCCAGCACTCCCACCTTGCCCAGTCCAGGGCACCCCAACACACCTGAAAAGCTAGACCTGGATCTAAAAGCATATCTCATGATGATGGTAGAGGACATCAAGAAGGACCTTCATGACTCACTCAAAGAAATACAGGACAACACTGCTAAACAGGTAGAATATCTTAAAGAGGAAGCACAAAAATCCCTTAAAGAATTACAGGAAAACACAACCAAACAGGTGATGGAATTGAATAAAACCATCCAAGACTTAAAAAGGGAACTAGACACAATAAAGAAAACCCAAAGTGAGGCAATGCTGGAGATAGAAACCCTAGGAAAGAAATCTGGAACCATAGATGCCAGCATCAGCAACAGAATACAAGAGATGGAAGAGAGAATCTCAGGTGCAGAAGATTCCATTGAGAGCATTGGCACAACAATCAAAGAAAATACAAAATGCAAAAAGATCCTAACTCAAAACATCCAGGAAATCCAGGACACAATGAGAAGACCAAACCTACGGATAATAGGAGTGGATGAGAATAAAGATTTTCAACTCAAAGGATCGGCAAATATCTTCAACAAAATTATAGAAGAAAACTTCCCAAGCCTAAAGAATGACATGCCCATGAACATACAAGAGGCCTACAGAACTCCAAATAGACTGGACCAGAAAAGAAATTCCTCCCGACACATAATAATCAGAACAACAAATGCACTCAATCAAGATAGAATATTAAAAGCAGTAAGGGAAAAAGGTCAAGTAACATATAAAGGCAAGCCTATCAGAATTACACCAGATTTTTCACCAGAGACTGTGAAAGCAAGAAGAGCTTGGACAGATGTTATACAGACACTAAGAGAACACAAATGCCAACCCGGGATACTATACTCAGCCAAACTCTCAATAACCTTAAATGGAGAAACAAAAGTATTCCATGACAAAACCAAATTCACACATTATCTTTCCACGAATCCAGCCCTTCAAAGGATAATAACAGGAAAAAAATAACAATACAAGGATGGAAACCACATCCTAGAAAAAGCAAGAAGGTAATCCCTCAACAAACCTAAAAGAAGACAGCCACAAGAACAGAATGCCAACTTTAACAACAAAAATGATAGGAAGCAACAATTACTTTTCCTTAATATCTCTTAATATCAATGGACTCAACTCCCCAATAAAAAGACATAGACTAATAGACGGGCTAGACAAACAGGACCCAACATTTTGCTGCTTACAGGAAACCCATCTCAGGGAAAAAAAATAGACAATACCTCAGAATGAAAGGCTGGAAAACAATTTTCCAAGCAAATGGTCTGAAGAAACAAGCTGGAGTAGCCATTCTAATATCTAATATAATCAACTTCCAACCCAAGGTCATCAAAAAGGACAAGGAGGGGCACTTTTTACTCATTAAAGGTAAAATCTCCCAAGACGAACTCTCAATTCTGAATATCTATGCTCCAAATACAAGGGCAGCCACATTCATTAAAGAAACTTTAGTAAAGCTTAAAACACACATTGCACCTCACACAGTAATAGTGGGGGTTTCAACACACCACTTTCACCAATGGACAGATCATGGAAACAGAAACTAAACAGGGACACAGTGAAACTGACAGAAGTTATGAAACAAATGGATCTAACAGATATCTACAGAACATTTTATCCTAAAACAAAAGGATATACCTTCTTCTCAGCACCTCATGGTACCTTCTCCAAAATTGACCACATAATTGAACACAAAACAAGCCTCAACAGATACAAAAATATTGAAATTGTCCCATGCATCCTATCAGATCACCATGGACTAAGGCTGATCTTCAATAACAAAATAAATAATAGAAAGCCAACATTCATGTGGAAACTGAACAACACTCTCCTCAATGATACCTTGGTCAAGGAAGGAATAAAGAAAGAAATTAAGGACTTTTTAGAGTTTAATGAAAATGAAGCCACAACATACCCAAACTTATGGGACACAATGAAAGCATTTCTAAGAGGAAAACTCATAGCTCTGAGTGCCTCCAAAAAGAAACTAGAGAGAGCACATATTAGCAGCTTGACAACACACCTGAAAGCTCTAGAACAAAAGAAAGCAAATTCACCCAAGAGGAGTAGACAGCAGGAATAATCAAACTCAGGGGTGAAATCAACCAAGTGGAAACAAGAAGAACTATTCAAAGAATCAACCAAACGAGGAGCTGGTTCTTTGAGAAAATCGACAAGATAGACAAACCCTTAGCCAGACTCACTAGAGGGCACAGGGAAAGCATTCTAATTAACAAATCAGAAATGAAAAGGGAGACATAACAACAGATCCTGAAGAAATCCAAAACACCATCAGATCCTTCTACAAAAGGCTATACTCAACAAAACTGGAGAACCTGGATGAAATGAACTCAAGAAGGTGGACTCCAGAAAATCAAATAACCCCATTAAAAAATGGGGCTCAGAGCTAAACAAAGAATTCTCACCTGAGGAATACCGAATGGCAGAGAAGCACCTGAAAAAATGTGCAACATCCTTAATCATCAGGGAAATGCAAATCAAAACAACCCTGAGATTCCACCTCACACCAGTCAGAATGGCTAAGATCAAAAATTCAGGTGACAGCAGATGCTGGCGAGGATATGGAAAAAGAGGAACATTGTTGGTGGGATTGCAAGCTTATACAACCACTCTGGAAATCAGTCTGGCGGTTCCTCAGAAAACTGGATATAGTACTACCAGAGGATCCCTAAATACCTCTCCTGGACATATATCCAGAAGATGTCCCAACCGGTAAGAAGGACACATAGTCCACTATGTTCATAGCAGCCTTATTTATAATAGCCAGAAGCTGGAAAGAACCCAGATGCCCCTCAACAGGGGAGTGGATACAGAAAATGTGGTACATTTACACAATGGAGTACTACTCAGCTATTAAAAAGAATGAATTTATGAAATTCCTAGGCAAATGGATGGACCTGGAGGGCATCGTCCTGAGTGAGGTAACCCAATCACAAAGGAACTCACACAATATATACTCACTGATAAGTGGATATTAGCCCAAAACTTAGGATACCCAAGATATCAGATACAATTTGCTAAACACACGAAACTCAAGAAGAACAAAGACCAAAGTGTGGACACTGTGCACCTTCTTAGAATTGGGAACAAAACACCCATGGAAGGAGTTACAGAGACAAAGTTTGGAGCTGAGAAGAAAGGATGGACCATCTAGAGACTGCCATATCCAGAGATCCACCCCATAATCAGCTTCCAAACGCTGACACCATTGCATAAACTAGCAAGATTTTGCTGAAAGGACCCAGATATAGCTGTGTCTTGTGAGACTATGCCAGGGCCTAGCAAACACAGAAGTGGATGCTCACAGTCAGCTATTGGATGGATCACAGGGCTCCCAATGGATGAGCTAGAGAAAGTACCCAAGGAGCTAAAGGGATCGGTAACCCTATAGGTGGAACAACATTATGAACTAACGGAGCTCTTAACTCTAGCTGTATATGTATCAAAAGATGGCTTAGTCGGCCATCACTGGAAAGAGAGGCCCATTGGACTTGCAAACTTTATATGCCCCAGTACAGGGGAACGCCAGGGCCAAAAAAATGGGAATGGGTGGGTAGGGAATTGGAGGGGGAGGGTATGGGGGACTTTTGGGATAGCATTGGAAATGTAATTGAGGAAAACACAACATAAAAAAAAAGAAAAAGAAATAAAAAAATGAGGCTGTAGCATATGTGTTTTTATTTCTTTTGTTTTACTGTGTAAGTCACCCAAAATAAATCCCTTTCTTCTTACCTAAAAAAAAAAAAAAAAAAAAGAAAGAAAGAAAGAAAGAAAGAAAGAAAGAGGGGCTGGTGAGATGGCTCAGTGGGTAAGGGCACCCGACTGATCTTCCGAAGGTCTGAAGTTCAAATCCCAGCAACCACATGGTGGCTCACAACCACCCGTAATGAGATCTGGTGCCCTCTTCTGGTGTATCTGAAGACAACTACAGTGTACTTACATATAATAAATAAATAAATCTTTAAAAAAAAAAAAAAAGAAAGAAAGAAAGAAAGAAGGAGAAATATGGACAGATAGTGGAGTATTTTCTCCAAAGTTGCTCAAATACAATGGGATTGGACATGGTGAATGTAATTCTTACCTGATAGTTCTCATGATTGTTATTATTGTATATAGTTTATAAATATTAGAGAAAGAGCCTTCTTTTTGACAAACTGGGGAGATGATAGGATGATCTTTTAGTGCATGTGTGAAGGTTGTCCTTATATTATTCATTTGTTAATTGCTGTACTACCAAATAGCTGAATGCTAACCAGACTTTGGTATTATTCTTTTTACAAAGCATCATCTGCCTCAGTATTTTGTAAACATACATCTCCTTCACCTTTTAATTGATTTAATGATCTGACAGTCAATAGATAAACAGGAGAGGGTAGGTAGAACCTCTTGGCAGAGATAGAATTTCTGGGGAAGAATTGAGAGGGTGTGTGTGTGTGAATCATGAGCTAGACACAGAGGAAGTCAGATGGGCACGAGGACTGAGAAAGTGAGAGGTAATGGGCCAAAGAGGCTATGTGGCATACATGTAGCAGGCCCATGCTAAGGCATCCCCTGAGGTACCAGCCATGTGACAGGTCTAGTATAAAATGAAGCTTATTTGGGATGTGTCACGGGACTCCGGTGGAGTCAGATTGACAGATGAAAGTCTGAAAGCTTTCTAATGAGGAAAGAGTTTCAAGGAAACTTACTCCTGGATCTTTGGCTATCCCCCTAACCCATAAAATTAATTTTCCAAATCCACATTAGTCTAGTGTATAGATCCACGTGCACTCTATATAGTATTACCTTATAGTAAATGCCTTTTAAGATTGTATTCTAACATAGCTAAAGCCTTTTCCCAGTGTTCTTAGATTCCAGATAGCAGCAAGGAGCTTAACCCATTCAGTAGCTAATAAAGCACTAGCCATTAATTCAGATGTCTGCAAATAGAGTCTAAAATTCTCACTGAGATAGAAATTCTTATTACAGACTACATTCCATGCCAAGAGCAAATTAGTATACTATACTGAAAATGGACAGTCTCCAGATATAGATAAGAATTAACGAGGCCTAGAGAATTTTGGGGTCAGTGACACTACATTAGTCTTGAGGCGTATCAAGAGTTAACTACCCTGAGGCTATTAACTCTAAGTGTAAAACTCTTGCCTGGCAGAACATTTATCTGGTCCCTACAAATTCCCTTTGTAGTCACTCCCTTTGCATCTGTGCTATCTCTAGTGTTTAACATTTATCTGGTTCCTTTTGAAGTCACTCCTTTTGCACCTGGAAAAATTCAATGTGCCTTATTCTGTTATGATTTGCAATTTACTCTGTATTATAAAAGTCTGAGGCTCGACTAGAACATTACATTCAGATTTAACACCTCTCTTGTGTGTGTCTGATTGTCATTTCATCCAACTCCTTTGCCTGTCTGCTTAAGTAATCCCGTTCCTCGCAGACCAGGGACCCAGAGGGTCTGCGGCAGGGATGTAGGAAGGGAAGTGTGAAAAAAAAGAGTGTTGGCAGACAAAGAAAGGGGATAGAGATGGACAGAAAAAGAGAGGGAAGTGAAAGAAGGGAAGTTAGTCAGGAACACCTGGAGCAAGAGGGAGAGGACAGAGGGGAGAGAACAGAGGGGAGAGAACAGAGGAAGAAGGGAGAGGACAGAAGACAGAGGGAGAGGACAGAGGGAGAGACAGAGGACAGAGCTCTGGAGAGGGAGAGGACAGAGGAAGGGAGAGAGGGAGGGGAGGGGTAGAGGGAGAGGGAGAGAGGAAAAAGCCTGGATAGCCTTTTAATAGCCTATAGGAAATGCTAACATTACTGATGCCAAGTGGATTTTATATCCACCATAAGAAGAAAGGTAACTGACATAACAAATGCAGCAAAGACAGGCAGTTGGCATTCAGAACATGGCAAAAAGCTAACACTCATGAACTGTTATAATGGTTTGTCTTCTCTTAAAAAAAGGTCTTTGCATATTTTAAAATGTAACGGTCCCAGAGAATCATGAAGTGCCTTGTCGTTTCTGCTGTTGGCTTCTGATAACCTCTAGTTGTTTTTTGCATTGCTGGTAATAAGTAGAAAGGCTTTTGTTTTCATCTAAAAGCTTTTTATGTTCCTGTACCAGACGAGATGTATTTTGCTGGTCCTTTTCATCCTGGTCCAATTCTGCAACTACTTCTTGCTTTCTCTGTAGTAACAATGCGATTTCGGTTTGAACTTTCATATACTCCTGTGCCATTTTACAATGTTGTTCAAACACTGCCATGAATTATTTGGAGTTTGGGCACGGCGCTAGAGGCTGTAGCTGGTGATCCAGTGTAAGATATGCCATTGGGATGGAGTTATCTAAGCCATTGGTATCTGTGGAATCATCAGGGTTCCACGGGTGACTTCGAGCTGGCTTCTCTGAGGTTGGTCCTGAGATAGTGATCATTCCAACTCTAGGGCTGGATGACCGACTGCTCACCTGACCAGGTTCTGTCCCAGTAACAGTCAAGTCTTGAATGGATCTACGCCTTGGTTGCCCATTACCTGCAGTCGCCACAATCCTGGCTTCTATTTCAGACATGTCAGCACTCGTCCTCTTGCCCTCAGAAGTGGGGGGCAAGCTCTCCACACTGCTCCCATGAGAGGCTCCAAACTCAGGCGTCCACATTCACTCTGTTCCTTTGCCTGGTTTATCAACAGTTTTGACTCCAAGCGTTTAATAGTGTTGTTTGTGGCAGGAATCTGTTCCATATTTGTGTTACTTTTATTACTGGTATTTGTAGAAGCAATGTCCATGAATGAGCCTGTGCTGGTGGCTGAGTTGCTCTGCCCTTCATCAGAGTACTGACAAGGATACTGTAATGGCTCATCCGCTCCTGGGAAGTACCGCATCAAGTGAGTCATTATTTTCACAATTTCCTCCATTGAAGGGCGTTGAGAAGGATCCTTAGACCAACAGTGTGTCATCAAGCTCTCAATGGGCTTAGGTAAATTTTTGATCAGTGGTGGTCGAGTGCCATTATGAACAGTCCACATGAATCTGAAAGCTGGGCCACCGATCTCATCGGGTTTCCAGCGTGTTATCACTTCCCAGAGGATAATACCCCAGCTGAAGACATCACACTTTTCACTGTAATTGCTACCTTCAAACACTTCGGGGACCATCCAAGCAGCACTCCCTTTATTATTGGTCATGTGTGTCTGGATGTCACAAGCTGTATCAAAATCGCAGATTTTTAGAACTGTCCCTCCTGCAACCAGCAGCAAGTTTGGAGGCTTGAGGTCCCTGTGAATTAGAGCTTTGGGCTGCATGCTGTGCAGGTAAGCTGTAAACACCAGCTCACTGCATGAGCAGCAGTGTAGTAAGGCAATGGTTCAGCACCATGCAGCACATTATACAATGAGCCCCCCTCTGTATATTCCATCACAAGACATACTGGATGCAGGCAGGCTCCATACAACTTTACAATATTAGGATGGTTCACACGTGACAACTGCCGGAGCTCCACAATGAAAGCCTTCCTTGCTGACTCACTTTCTATCTGTTTAATAGCAACATCTTTTGCTCTCCACTTAGCGTTGCAAACTACTCCAAAAGCTCCTCTTCCAACAACCTCTTCCACCTCGATCTCCTTGTAGTCAATCTCTTCGAAGTTCAGGACCCGAGACAGCGCTTTGATCATCTCACTGCCAGAAGACAAGGAGGCAGAGCCAGTAATGAATCAATAGGAGCCAAAGAGCAAGGTTAGTCCAGGTAGGGACTATTCCATAACTATAGACTTTGATGGATTAGACCTTTGTTTTTATTTTTGGCAGGTGGTGCTATGTGCTGACTTTACAGCCTGAATTGTAGTGCCATCATGGCATCAGTTGTGCTAAGGCCCAAAGCCATGTTATATTCCCCATTGGTCTTAATGAATGAATCAAATGATGGCTTTGTCCTATTTTAGTTTAAGATGTAGGGCCCCACCATTAATCCAATCAGAATGAAAATTAAAGCCTAGTCAAGTGCTGAAGCAGTTAGCGAGAGGACTAAGAGAACAGAGACTAGTATCAGTTATTTCCCAGACCATGACAAATGTTTTCTGCTGTTTTTGTTTTAAGATTTATTTATATATAGGTACACTGTATCTGTCTCAAGACACACCAAAAGGGGGCATTCTTGGGATCCCATTACAGATGGTTGTGAGCCACTATGTGGTTGTAGGGAATTGAACTCAGTACCTCTAGAAGAGCAGTCAGTGCTCTTAACTGCTAAGCCATCCTGGCAAGGTTTGTAAAATTAGTAATGAACAATTAGCATAGGAACAGCAAGTCTCTTTCCAAAGCCATAGTTTCTTTTGTATCATGAGAAGTAAGTCCTAAGCCTTTTCCATTTGTAGGATCATTTTTGTAAGAGAATCTAAGTGTTGTTTTAATCCAGAAACTTCTAATAACATTAGTTGCTGGTCAGCCTGTCTACTTAGTTTGGAAAGCATCAAAATAGATATATTTAATCAAACAATTAGTATATGCCCACAGAGTAGTCTGGGGGTCTTGAGAACATTATTGCTCTCCAAATGAATTAACTTGTATTGTAAAGCAGAACATGAATGTGGGCTTCCCCTAGTCACAGTGAGTTTGGTCAGTCAATGGGCTGAAAGTCTGATAAGGTCCCCAATGTCTGAACATAACCAACAATCATGTCTGAATTCTGGCTTGGAGTATTTGTCTCCATTCCCAGGGTCCCTTCCTGTGGCATAGAGACTGATTTTCCAGTTATTCCTGTTTCTTCAAGGCTATACTCTCTTTAAAGGAATTTTCCAGGAAGCTTCAGTTTCACAAACCCTATTTTTACAATGGAAACTCCCTTGTTTCTGGCAATTAGGGGGCTCAACTGCAATGGGTGTGTAGAGTTTTAAGGTCTGTATTTCCATCTCAATAGATAAAATCTAATATTTTTCCTTGTTGTAACACAACTGGGATAAAAAAAATCCCACCTAAGGTCAGCTTAATCTTGCAAGCTGTGGGGATGGGGGTGGTGGGCTTTATGCCCTTACCATAGTTAATCCACCTTCTCCCTAAGCCACTGTAAATTCCTGTATATGGGAGTGACTCAGCTGTTATTCTAAGTATTTACTCTAGTTCCTTCTTAGACCACAAGCTTCCTTCTTCCTAGGCCATTGTAAATTCCTGCACTTGAGAGTGACTTAGTTGTTACTTTACGCATCTGTAGGAAACCTCCATTTATCAGAGGAACCCACCAACTTTCTAATATGTAATGTAGTCTGCCGTACATGACTGTAATGAGAATTCTAAGTTTACTTTGTTGACCTAGCCCTGAGATTTCTAGCTCTTACCCAGGAAGCTGCAATGTCTGATTTCTTTCACTGTCTATCAACACTGGAGGCATTTTGTCTGAATGAGTAGCATTACCTATAATATAACACCGACTATCGCAAGGACAAATCTGGAGCATTCATGCTACAGGATGCCAAGAGACTAAGTTTCCCTGAAACTTTTTGCCTCAGAACTGCATCCAAGCTTTTGGGCTTGCCACACAGACTTCACTGGAGTGGGTGTGGCACATATCCATTCTTTGCTAGCTTCTAATGAGAGTTTTGTTTAAGGTTTTGTTCATTCATTCTTTTTAAATGTCCTGTTTATTCCTTTTACCTGGCCAGAACCTGAGTTCTGTATGGACAATAAAATTCTCAATCCATGTCTAAAGCTTTAGACCAGGTGGGAAACACTCATCAGTCAGGAACCGCTCCTTCCCCGTGATGCAGTTCTGAATCCTCCCTGTAGCAGGGGGTCTTTGCTCGTGCCTGAAGATGTTTCTTGTCCCGGGTTTTCGGCACCACTTCTTGCGCGCGCCCGACTCGACCAGCAAGAACAACGCTGCAACAGGATCCTTCTGCACACGTTTATTGGGAGAGCTTGATTGCAGAGGCAAAGAGACCCCGAACCCAGAACTGGTGCTTCTTATATAGGCCTAGGAGAGGCGTGTCTCACACCTGGATTGGTTATGCACTAAGCCTCATTTGCATGTTCCTCATCTGATTGGCTACTCTCTGTACCTCACAGAGCCTCATTATCATACCTCATTTGCATGTCTCACATCTGATTGGTTATACTCCCAAAGCCTCATTATCATGCCCGGGCCAGGCAGTGTCTTTGCAAAAAACTTTACTGCATATGTAAACATTGGTTGTTTGTCCAAACTTATGCGTGGTGGCCAGCAGTAGTCAGTGCCACTCTGCAACGGCACATGTGGCTTCCCACACTCTAGGAGAGCCAGGTTTTGTTGTTGTTGTTGTTGTTGCTGTTGTTTTTAAATGTCTTTTTCCTCGACAGGCCCTCTTTCTCCATATCATACTATGGACATGCCTGGTAGTAAAAGCATAGTGACTCTTCCATGTGTTCGGTGGTGGACTTCCCACCTCTTCCCACCTGAGAGCCTGGATCAGATTGATCAGTCCTGCTTTCTGGACTGAGGTACCTGGATGGGCCCAAATTGTTTCAGTTAAATAAACTGTTGCAGCTCCCACATACCTGGTTTCATCTTTTCATCTCCTGATAGTCATGGACTAGCATCTGTGTCATCAGACAAGAGGAGAGCTGAATTGTTCATAGTGGGTTTCTCAATCCAGACTGGAGGGTGCACCTGTTACTGGGTCAAAAAGGCATTAGACAGCTAATGTTTTATTGTTTCTTAGAGGAGGGCTTTAACCATGTCATATGGTGCTGTGAGTATCTAATCTTGGCCCAGAGTTACCTTGATTGTTTTCCTTCATTAAACTTGTAGTAGCTGCCATAGGCAGGTGGGACATACTGTGGCTACAGTATTCAGTCATTTGGGCAGTTATGTCCCAGGGCATTTCTATGGCCCCAGAGTTTGGGGTAAAATACCTTTTGTCTTTTGTTTCACAGACAAACAAAGGTTCTAAGACATCTGAAGTTGATAGGGGTGAAGCAGAAGTCAGAGCTGACTTCAACGCCTCAAATGCTTTTGGTTTAGTCTCAAGTCTAGATTAAGGGCTTAGTGCCCTTAAAGCATAAAGATGTGCTGATGTATAGAGACCTTGCTATTTCCACAAACTCTGGTATCCAGGGGCAGCAGTATCCAACTGTACTTAGGAACTCTTGAACCTGTCTCGTTTTCTTTGGATTTGGGATCTGAAGGATAGCAGCAATCATACTCTGAGACAGGTTCCTTTTGTTTTCCTTTAGCTGGTTGTCAAGGTAGGTCCCCTTCTACAAATTGGTCTTTCTTAGCCAACATTTTGTAGCCCAAGGTCTATAACTCAGAGTTCCTCAATGCCTCTTTTATAAAATCTATTTTCCAGGAAACCTCTGAAAGAAGGACAGAGATTTGGCATTTAGTGCCTTTAAATTCTGGGGCAACCTGGTCCTGGTATATTGCCCATGTAACCTGCCACAGTGTTTGTCCATTTAAAAGCAAAAACTCACCTCTGCCAATGGGAGGCTGAAGAATGCATGTTTTGGTTCTAAGATGGTATACACTCCTCTTTTTCTGGAAGAATCAGTTTTAAGCAACTCCAAGGTTACAAGGTTTTTCATAGAAGAGATATATTCTGGGGTGACTTGCAGGGCACCAGAACTTGTCTCTTCAAGTCGGGCAATATGGATTGTAATTTACTCTTTTGTTTCTAAAGTCATTGGGTATTGTTTATCTTTTCATTGAAGGCAGAACTTTCAGCTAGATATTCTTCTGGCAGAGAGTGAGATACCAAAATTTTATTGGGTTTCTGTAAGTCTTACTCTGTCTGATTAACTAAGAAGGTGAGGAGTGTCTTTCAGGTTATAAAAGAGATCTTGCTAGATTTATTTATTTATTTATTTATTTATTTATTTATTTATTTATTGTTGTTTTAAACACCTTTTTACCTACCTCCAGCAACTGAAACATACTTTAATCTTTTTTTAACTTTTAATTTTTTTTTTAAATATGAGAGGCCACTTGGATAACAGGAAATCTGTGTAGCAGCCATCTTTAATCTTTCTTAAAAGTACTTAATGAAATTGTTTCAAGTCTCCTTGCTCAGTTTTGGACAGAAGGGAAAATCTGTTCTGTCCAGGTTGTGTTGCCTGGCAGCAATTTTACTGCCTAGGCCAGGGACAGTGTTTTTGTTTTTCAAAATATGGTGAGTATTAGGGATCACTGGTTGAAAAAGTGACATAATTTATTAAAGAGAAAGGTGTAGTGGAGCTTTCTCCCTTCCTTTGGGCTCAGCACAGGGAACCATTTCCCCTTCCCAGAACTACTCAGAGTAGGCACAGAGTGGAGGGGATACTCACCTGAGTAAACAGTTTCCTCCTCCCTGTGTACATTCTGCTTAAATGGGGAAGGAGTAGGACATGGATAAGAGGCCTGGCTCCTCCTCACCTCCACACAGACCAGTCCAGAGGTGTGAGCAAGAGTCAAGCAACAAAGCAAGCAAGTAGTCCTGCGCCTACAGTGGGACAGGTAGAGGGTGTTTTGTTTTGTTTTGTTGTTTTTCTCTGGGTGGCCTGGCAGAACTAGTAGTTTTCAAGTCCCCACCAGAAGGAAGCATGGGTCTTAAATCAGGTGGAGAAGGGTTTCATAGCAGAGAAAGCCACTGGTCAATAAAGAAAACAAAACTGATAGACATATAGAAAAACACACAGAGAGGCAGACATGCAGAACAAGCAACTGGCTGGGGTGGCCATCATACATTCATATACCTGAACTGACAGAGGAACCTAATGATATCTAACATGGTACCAGGACACTGGACCAGCTGCCATGTCTAGCCTCCCTTATGTATCTAAACAGAAGTCCCCTCAACTAGAGGAGACAGAACAGATGACTTTCTCTTTTTTCCTTTTTGGGTGGGCGTGTTAGATACCTCTGAAGCATTAGGCAGCCAGTGATCAAAGGGAGGTCTGGGGACATGGAATATCTCAGGTTGTATATCCCCTAGGAGTTGCCTGATCATTGCAATTTTGCCCCCTACAAGTTGGCTCAGAGGTACCTTGTATCTTCAAATCTGATATCTGGAATCTCAGTGAGACCTCCAGAAAGGTTGTGGGATATCCACCAGAGAAGACTGCTGAGACATGGGCTTGAGTCAATATAAAGTCTTATCTTATCTTGGATTTGGGATTCCAATATCATCGAGACACTTTCTCAAGGTAAGCTTTTCAGCACAAAACCCATGTTCTAGGTTGACATACTTCAGATAACAACAGTTAGCCAAAAATGGAACTACAAAATCTAAAAAGCAAGAGTCGTACTTGACTAGACGTCCCATACTATGGATTTGATGGATTAGTCATTTGTTTTTTATTTTTGGCAGGTGGTGTTGACTGTGTGCTGTACTTAACAGCCTGAATGGCACTTCATCACAGAGTCAGTTGTGCTTAGGTCTGGAGCCCTGTTACTATGCTAAAAAGAAGGTTTATTCTTTCGTGTTTGGGTGAAATATTCTGTAAATACCTTTGTGGTCCTTTTTGGTATATAACATCTATTAGCTCAAGTCTTTCTCTGTTTAGTTTTTGTTTGATGATCTGTTCATAGATGAGGGTGGAGTATTGAAGTCTTGTACTATCAGTGTGTAAGGGTCAGTATGTGATTTAAGCTGTAGAACTGTTTCTTTTACAAACCTTGGTGGCATTTTGGGGCAGGGATAGATGTTTGAAATTGAAATGTCATCTTGGGAGAATTTACCTTTGAATATGTAGTGTCCTTCCCCATCCCTTTTGATTAATTTTGGTTGGAAGAAGTTCACATGTATTTTATATGTTTATGGGGAAACTGGATGAAGAATGGAGCCAGATAAATTGTTGGGTTTTTTTCCCCTAGGGCTAAGGAATGAACTCAAACATTTCACATGTGATGGGCAAATAGTCTGAGACTGAGCCAGCGTTTTTACAGATTTTTTTTTTCATTCATTGATGGTGACTCACATCTGTGATCCCAAAACTTGAAACACTGAAGCAGGATGATCACCTTGAGGCTGGAGGCCAGACCAGAGCATAGAATGAGACCTTTCTCCAAAAACACAAAATGATTACCTCATTAGAAGACCAAGATCTCTCCAGGGCATAAGTTGTGAAAATTCTACAGTGTGTCATTGAGAAATAAAATGCAAACTTTTCCTAGGCCAATAGGAAACGAAGTGGTGACACCTGTGCCATGGTTGGACTTTGCAATGGCAAAAAGTTAAAAGACTTAACACTGATCTGTCACTGTCACTTTATTTTTGTCATTCTTCAAGTAGTTGCCATATATGTGTCTATATCATATTTTGATTTAGTCAATACATTTAGCTGAAATGGGGTCTCACACCTGTCATCCTAGTACTTTGGAGGGAGACCCAGGATGTTCAAGATTAACCTGGTAAAACTACTGAGTTTCAGGAAAGCTAGAGCTATAAAGAGATCCTGTCTCAACACACACACACACACACACACACACACACACACACACACACACCCACCCACCCACAGAGTTGTAATGTGTGTAAGTATACCACAGATAGATGAAACCATCTGTGGTCAGAATTTGACCAAATAGTGGTGGTGAGATATTTCAGTAGGAAAAATGCTTGGTATGCAATCCAGATGACCTGAGTTTGGTTTCAGAAACCCTTGGTGGAAGGGGAAACCATCTTCTGAATGTTTTCCTCTGATATTCATACTTTTGTGCCTGTTCTGACAATCACTGACATACATTCCATGGATGCACACAATACTAATTTTTTAGTTGTCTGAATAGGAACAAAGAATACTTTTTGATCATGGTTTATACTGAACCATTGTGATGGGATCAAAATGTCAAGTCAACTAATGTATAGGTATTATTAAATAGATAATTCTTAGAATGAATATGAAGTGTTTTTATGCCACACTATTTCTCCAAGAGATTCTTTTAATCAACAGGCACCTTTATGTATCACTATAGGGAGACTTTGTTTTATTTTTTGAGCTAGGTTCTCAAGTGGCTAAAGCTTGCCTTGAACTACCAATTTGTGGGAAGCCACATGTGCCGTTGCAGGGTGGTGCTGGCTACCCCTGGCCACCACGCATAAGTTTGGGTAGACACCCAATGTGTACATATGCAGTAAAGTTTTTTGCCAAGACACTGCCTGGCCCGGGCATGATAATGAGGTTTTGAGAATATAACCAATCAGATGTGAGACATGCAAATGAGGTATGTTAATGAGGTTTCGTGAGGTACTGAGAGAGTATAACCAATCAGATGTGAGACATGCAAATGAGGTAGTAAGCATAACCAATCTGGGTGTGAGACACGCCTCTCCTAGGCCTATATAAGCAGCACCAGTTCTGGGCTCCGGGTCTTTTCGCCTCTGCAATCAAGCTCTCCAATAAACGTGTGCAGAAGGATCCTGTTGTGGCATCTGCTTTGCTGGCGAGTCGGGCGCTCACACCAATTCTCTTGCATTGATGTCCCAGTTGGTGTATTATGGGTTTTAGGGTTTAGCTGATGAAGGAAGGGTGACTTGGAGGAGTTGAGCAAAGAAACACCACAAAATCACACCATGCAATAGACCTCAAGGAAGAGGTTTATTGATGGTTGCATACAAAGGCTGTCTTTGAATTGGGTTGAAAGGAAAAAAAGTGTTGGACCATGAAGGAACTGGGTTTTTACAAAAGAATATAGCACATATGCATCCAGAAAATACATTACTTGTGGTGACAATAGAAATGTGTTTTGATGGCTGGTGATGATGTAGCTGCTCTTGGTGGGTTACTGAAGGTGAACTTGGAAGTATTTACAAAATCCCTTCCCTCATTCATTGTAAAATGTGTGGGAATATTTAGGCATGACTTAGGAGGCAGGAATGGGGACACTTTGCTCTTTGGACTGCTACCTGCTTGCCTGAGGGTAGCAATATCTTTGGGACACTGTTGATCCTCCTCAACAGGATATAGTCATTGGTAGTCATGAGTCTCTGGCTCTGTGGCTAGCAGTAGGTGATCCTATAAGAATAACTTATAAATTGATTAGAGACTTTTGAACTTGTCATTGGAGAAACATAGAGAATAAATTGATAAAGCAAGGTAAATTAGTTAAAGCAGGAAAATGAGAAGGAGGGGAACAGGAAGACAAGAATCTACTTCCAAATGTGATTCTCAAAAGCCTAGGTGCTGGAGGCATTGAGTTGTTCCTTAATGCTTTTGGAGGTCTGAAGTTGTTGAAATTTTTTTTTTTTTACCCAATTGGTTGGCATAGAAGCAGCATTCTTCTTGGACAAAGAGGTAAAGGCCACCTTTCTGAGATGTAAGAAGATTTGTCCTTGAAGGCTGAAAATGGTTTGGGACACCCATTGTAAGCCCAGGATGAACCGGGAAGAAAACTGATTATACAAGATCAGGGATATTGTTATTCCATCTGTCCCACTGGTGACTTCCACAGTTATTCCTATAAGAGACAGAAAGGATAAGATTTCAACTACCCTTTTATTACAGCAGCAAATGAGTTAACAATAGGGATCATTAGGGCTCTTTTCCATGTATCACCCCAACTTGAGGAAGAGAAATACAAGTGTGCAAATAGCAGGTAGGTGATGGTAGGCACTGGGGATAAGACAGGTTGTCAATGGTTAAGGTTTTGTTTTAATCTAAGAAATGTAACACCTCTATAAAATGTGCCCTGGATGCCTTTTTAAGTTTTACAGTTTGCCATGCCAAATATGGTGCTATTGGAAAGGTAGGGAATTTTGAGAACACTAAACTTGGGCTGTTGGTGACTGGTGAAGTAAGATTATTTGTCAAAATTATAGGACAAGCTGTAAGCAGAAGTAGTGAGGTAATACCAGGAGGAACAACTGCCAACAATCCCCAAAGCAGCCAGGTTAGATGATATTAAAGATCCATTAGGCCAAGAGCAGTCTGAAGCAGAAGATGAAATGACAGGTTTGTATTAGTTAGGGGAGGAGATGTTAAAGAGCTTGTGGCCTTGGAGGAATATTGAATCGCCTCCTCTACTACCTCCCCTATCTTTAAGGGTTGAGTGGTTGAGAATATATTTTCTCTTGGTTTTAATCATGCTTTACACGTGCCTGCAGTTGAGAAAATGGTAGTGTTTACTGATAAAACCCATTTCCCTGCATGAGCACAGATGGCAAGATGGAAAGAGGTCACTTGGGGTAGAGTGAGGGAGTCAATAGGTGATCAGAGAAAGGTGAGGCTTTTGATGAAAGATGGGGTCAGAACCATTTGTCCATGCATGAGAACAGATGACAAGATAGAATGAGGTCATTCAGGCCCTCCGCCTAAGAAGAGCCAGCAGTAGAAGTTTTATGCAGTTGAGGTGAAGTTCTTGTAAGAGTTCTACAAACATGGTTTATAAGGTGGTTAGTTCATTCTGTCTTTCTGAGTACTGTGGATGGTATGGAATATGGAAATGGCCAGGGATGTTGAAGGCTGTGTATAGAGTTTGGGAAATCTTGGAGATGAATATAGGGCATTGTCTGACTGGGGGGAGGTAGTGATTCATCTCCCAAAGAAAAAGGTCATAGACTGCGTTGATCTCTTTTTCATGTGGTTGGCAGTGCCTCCCCTCATCCCCCTCACCCCACCTTCCACCCCACCCCCCACACTTGTGAAAATGTCCACCAAGACCAGGAGAAACTTAACATTCAACTATAAGCACAGGGGTAAAATGAAGTTATCAGTCAGTTCTGGAAGAAAGCCTCTGGCCTGGTGAGTTGGAAAAGTGGGACCACAATAACAAGTTGTGGGGGTTAGGGGACTGACATTTGGCAGATTTTACAAGTGGCAGTAATAGCCCTTAAGATTTGCAAATCCTAGACATTTTATATCATTAGTGGCTATTGTGAAAGGTTTGTCTCCTGAATTTCTTTCTCAGCCCACTTATCATTTGTATAAAGGAAGGCAACTGATTTCTTTGACTTAATTTTGTATCCAGAAACTTTGCTGAAAGTTGTTAATCAGCTGTAGGAATTCTCTGGTCAAATTTTAGGGGTGATTTATGTATATTATCATATCATGCACCATCAGTGATACCTTGATTTCTTAACAATTTGTATTCTCTTGGTCTCCTTTCCTTGTCTTATTGCTCTAGCTAGTCCCTGAAGTACTAGCCTTAGCATAACTGTCCTCTGACGGGCTCTACCAAGCAACTAGCTGAAACAGATGCAGGTACCCACAGACAAATATTGGATGGGAGTCAGAGACTCTTAAGAAAGAGTTGGGGGAAGGAATGAAAGTCCTGAAGGGGATAAGAACTCCATAGGAAGACCAACAGAGTCAAATAACCTGGACCCCTGAGACCCACCAACACAAGCTGGATGGAGGCCCTTCACAAGCTGGATGGAGGCCCTTCGCACATATGTAGCAGACATGCAGTTCAGTCTTCATTTGGATCCCACCAACAACTGGAACAAGGGCTGTTGTAAAGCTATTGAATCTGTTCCCCAACAGGGATACCTTTTCTGGCCTCAATGGGATAGACTGTACCTAATGCTGCAGAGACTTGATGTGCCAGGGTGGGGGGATATCCCAGGGGTGGCACCCTCTCAGAGAAGAGGAAAAAATGAAGGAGGGACTCTATGATGGGGGACTGGGAGAGGACAGCATTGGGGATGCAAATGAAAAACAAAAAGAAACACAAATCCTTAGGGGTGTGCTGCAGTGGACCTTAATGAAGTGACAAGGTTTGGCTATTAGAAGGAAAAGGCTGGTATAAGCTGGTGTAGATATAACAAAATTTTTTGAATGTTGAGGGGTGATAGTGGGGATGTGAGTGGTAATACAAGGACATACTGCAGTGGGTAAGATGGGTCTGGGCCTTCAAGGGCTTCAGCCCTAGCCTCCACATCAGTTTGGTTATTTCCCTTAGAGATGATAGAATGATCAGTCTGGTGGGATCACCAATAAACAATTCCTATAGCCACAGGGAGATGAGTGACTTTTATCATGGCCATAATTTGGTCTGAGGTAGTTATTGATTCTCCTTCTGTAGTAAGTAGTCTGTACTCTTTTCATATACCAGTGTGTAACAGGAGGATGGGAAACACTTATTTGGAGTCTGTGTAGAGTTAGGGATTGCCCTAGTGGTAATTGGAAGGCACAATGAGAACTAGAAGTTCAGCCTGTTGATTAGTGATATGGGCAAGGAGGAACTGTGTTTTAGCTGCCTCAGTATGGCATATCCTGTTTTTTAGCACTCCTTATGTAAAAAGGAGCTGAAGTTGTTGTGCTAACTACAGATGGTTTGAGGCAATGTGCCATCCTATATGTGTGAGGAATGGGGTAGTATTTTTTTCTATAGTCTCAATTTAAGAATGAGATGAGAAGTAGTTTGTTTTGTCAGTGAAGATTTGAGATGTTGAGGGGTAGGCATGATTAGAAAGTAAGTATGATATCTTCTGCTACTGCTACCAGGAGAGAGAGAGAACTCACGAGGAAGATAGAGTTTATAAGCCTTTATATGTTAAGAGGTAGACAAGATGTTGATATTGACTATAGTGGTAGGTGAACCAAATGTTAGTTTTCGGGATAAGGAGCTTTTCAGCTGCTAAAGCATGTATACAAGGTACCCATCGCCAGGTCCTAATGTCTAATATTTTTGACAGGTACACCTTGGGTGCAGAGGAAGTTCCTAGGACCCTGAGGGCATATATACCTCTTTTTCTGTTAGGTAGACGGAAAAGCAAGTGGAGATGTAGGCTTTGCATCTGAAGAAAGGCATGTTGGAACTTCTCAAGAGGCTTGGTAATGGATGTGAGAAGAGGTTCAAGTGAGGGACCAAGAGCTGCTTGTGGTTAGGCAAAGAGGGGAAAAAAAAAAAGAAGATTCAGGAATGTAAGAAGGCAGCTATTCATAGGAATGGAAAAGGACAACAGGATGCCTGGATTATGTGTTTTCTGTGCAAGGTAATGGTTTTGTGGGTTGGGGTAGTAGTCCAAAGTAGGTGATCTGAGGGATGGACAGTTGCACTTTAGACAGTGAGACTATCTTGCTCCATTTGGACAAAAATTTAGAAGAGCCATATAGGCTTAGATTTTTCAAAACCTACTTTAATAAGGATTCTCAAACTCTTTGACTCCACCACTTCTAGTCCACTGTTTAAAGGTAGGGGAGAAAAGATGATAAAATAGGACTAGGGGATGTGGATGTGTTAAAAAGTAGTTCTTTGGGACATTCCTAATTTCTGTTTCTCAGGATACCAGCAGTTCATTGTGCGAGGATATAAACAGTACAGTTAAAACTGTCACCAAATACAAATCAACAATGGCAGCAAAATCTAGCAAATAACCTCACTGTGTTTAGTTTTTATCCAATATTGTGTGTTGATCATTTTACATTCTTGATTTCCTTTTCTCATCACTTTTCTCTTTTTGGTAGTATAAATTATTACACTTTTTGTTGGACATTTGTTAAATCTATAGCTCAAATTCTAGATTACTGTAACATAATATGTTGTAACAGCCAAGATGGCAGTAAACCACATGGTTGCTTTTTCCTCAAGGTTAGCTCAGCTCCTGGTTAAAATGAGCCCATCCCCCACCAGGCACTAGTCCAAGTGGAATCCACACCGGTCAAAGGTTAAATGTATAGTCCTACAGTCTTTATTTTTTTTAATTAGGTATTTTCCTCATTTACATTTTCAATGCTATCCCAAAGATCCCCCATACCCACCCCCCCCAATCCCCTACCCACCCACTCCCCCTTTTTGGCCCTGGCGTTCCCCTGTACTGGGGCATATAAAGTATGCGTGTCCAATGGGCCTCTCTTTGCAGTGATGGCCGACTAGGCCATTTTTGATACATAAGCAGCTAAAGACAAGAGCTCCCGGGTACTGGTTAGTTCATATTGTTGTTCCACCTATAGGGTTGCAGTTCCCTATAGCTCCTTGGGTAATTTCTCTAGCCCATTAGGGGCCGTGTGACCCATCCAATAGCTGACTGTGATCATCCACTTCTGTGTTTGCTAGGCCCCGGCATAGTCTTACAAGAGAGAGCTATACTGGGTCCTTTCAGCGAAATCTTGGTAGTGTATGCAATGGTGTCAGCATTTGGAAGCTGATTATGGGATGGATCCCTGCATATGGCAGTCACTAGATGGTCCATCCTTTCGTCACAGCTCCAAATTTTGTCTCTGTAACTCCTTCTATGGGTGTTTTGTTCCCATTTCTAAGAAAGGGTAAAGTGTCCACACTTTGGTCTTCGTTCTTCTTGAATTTCATGCGTTTGGCAAGTTGTATCTTATATCTTGGGTATCCTAAGTTTCTGGGCTATTATCCACTTATCAGTGAGTACATATTGTGCGAGTTCCTTTGTGATTGGGTTACTTTACTCAGGATGATGCCCTCCAGGTCCATCCATTTGGCTAGGAATTTCATAAATTCATTCTTTTTAATAGCTGAGTAGTATTCCATTGTGTAAATGTACCACATATTCTGTATCCATTCCTCTGTTGAGGGGCATCTGGGTTCTTTCCAGCTTCTGGCTATTATAAACAAGGCTGCTATGAACATAGTGGAGCATGTGTTCTTCTAACCGGTTGGGACATCTTCTGGATATATGCCCAGGAGAGGTATTGCTGGATCCTCCGGTAGTACTATGTCCAATTTTCTGAGGAACCGCCAGACTGATTTCCAGAGTGGTTGTAAAAGCTTGCAATCCCACCAACAATGGAGGAGTGTTCCCCTTTCCCCACATCCTCGCCAACATCTGCTGTCACCTGAGTTTTTGATCTTAGCCATTCTGACTGGAGTGAAGTGGAATCTCAGTGTTGTTTTGATTTGCATTTCCCTGATGATTAAGGATGTTGAACATTTTTTCAGGTGTTTCTCTGCCATTCGGTATTCCTCAGGTGAGAATTCTTTGTTCAGCTCTGAGCCCCATTTTTTAATGGGGTTATTTGATTAACTGGAGTCCACCTTCTTGAGTTCTTTATATATATTGGATATTAGTCCCCTATCCGATTTGGGATAGGTAAAGATCCTTTCCCAATCGGTTGGTGGCCTTTTTGTCTTATTGACGGTGTCTTTTGCTTTGCAGAAGCTTTGCAATTTTATGAGGTCCCATTTATCTATTCTTGATCTTACAGCACAAGCCATTGCTGTTCTATTCAGGAATTTTTCCCCTGTACCCATATCTTCGAGGCTTTTCCCTACTTTCTCCTCTATAAGTTTCAGTGTCTCTGGTTTTATGTGGAGTTCCTTAATCCACTTAGATTTGACCTTAGTACAAGGAGATAGAAATGGATCAATTCGCATTCTTCTACATGATAACCGCCAGTTGTGCCAGCACCATTTGTTGAAAATGCTGTCCTTTTTCCACTGGATGGTTTTAGCTCCCTTGTCGAAGATCAAGTGACCATAGGTGTGTGGATTCATCTCTGGGTCGTCAATTCTGTTCCATTGGTCTACTTGTCTGTCACTATACCAGTACCATGCAGTTTTGATCACAATTGCTCTGTAGTACAGTTTTAGGTCCGGCATGGTGATTCCACCAGAGGTTCTTTTATCCTTGAGAAGAGTTTTTGCTATCCTCGGTTTTTTGTTATTCCAGATGAATCTGCCGATTGCCCTTTCTAATTAGTTGAAGAATTGAGTTGGAATTTTGATGGGGATTACATTGAATCTGTAGATTGCTTTTGGCAAGATAGCCATTTTTACAATGTTGATCCTGCCAATCCATGAGCATGGGAGATCTTTCCATCTTCTGAGATCTTCTTTAATTTCTTTCTTTAGAGACTTGAAGTTTTTATCATACAGATCTTTCACTTCCTTAGTTAGAGTCACGTCGAGATATTTTATATTATTTGTAACTATTGAGAAGGGTGTTGTTTCCCTAATTTCTTTCTCAGCCTGTTTATCCTTTGTATACAGAAAGGCCATTGACTTGTGTGAGTTAATTTTATATCCAGCTAATTCATTGAAGCTGTTTATCAGGCTTAGGAGTTCTCTGGTGGAATTTTTAGGGTCACTTATATATACTATCATATCATCTGCAAAAAGTGATATTTTGACTTCTTCCTTTCCAATTTGTATCCCCTTGATCTCCTTTTGTAGTCTAATTGCTCTGGCTACGACTTCAAGTACAATGTTGAATAGGTAGGGCGAGAGTGGACAGCCTTGTCTATTCCCTGATTTTAGTGGGATTGCTTCCAGCTTCTCACCATTTACTTTTATGTTGGCTATTGGTTTGATGTAGATTGCTTTTATCATGTTTAGGTATGGGCCTTGAATTCCTGACCTTTCCAAGATTTTTATCATGAATGGGTGTTGGATTTTGTCAAATGCTTTCTCAGCATCTAACGAGATGATCATGTGGTTTTTGTCTTTGAGTTTGTTTATATACTGGATTACATTGATGGATTTCCATATATTAAACCATCCCTGCATCCCTGGGATGAAACCTACTTGGTCAGGATGGATGATTGTTTTGATGTGTTCTTGGATTCAGTTAGCAAGGACTTTATTGAGGATTTTTGCATCAATATTCATAAGGGAAATTGGTCTGAAGTACTCTATCTTTGTTGGGTCTATTTGTGATTTAGGTATCAGAGTAATTGTGGCTTCATAGAATGAGTTGGGTAGAGTACCTTCCGTTTCTATTTTGTGGAATAGTTTGTGAAGAACTGGAATTAGGTCTTCTTTGAAGGTCTGATAGAACTCTGCACTAAACCCATCTGGTCCTGGGCTTTTTTTTTGGCTGGGAGACTATTAATAACTGCTTCTATTTCTTTAGGGGATATGGGACTGTTTAGATGGTCAACTTGATCCTGATTCAACTTTGGTACCTGGTATCTGTCCAGAAATTTGTCCATTTCGTCCAGGTTTTCCAGTTTTGTTGAGTATAGCCTTTTGTAGAAGGATCTGATGGTGTTTTGGATTTCTTCAGGATCTGTTGTTATGTCTTCCTTTTCATTTCTGATTTTGTTAATTAGGATTTTGTCCCTGTGCCCTCTAGTGAGTCTAGCTAAGGGTTTATCTATCTTGTTGATTTTCTCAAAGAACCAACTCCTCATTTGGTTAATTCTTTGAATAGTTCTTCTTGTTTCCACTTGGTTGATTTCACCCCTGAGTTTGATTATTTCCTGCCTTCTACTCCTCTTGGGTGAATTTGCTTCCTTTTCTTCTAGACCTTTTAGGTGTGTTGTCAAGCTGCTAATGTGTGCTCTCTCTAGTTTCTTTTTGGAGGCACTCAGAGCTATGAGTTTCCCTCTTAGAAATGCTTTCATTGTGTCCCATTAGTTTGGGTATGTTGTGGCTTCATTTTCATTAAACTCCAAAAAGTCTTTAATTTCTTTCTTTATTCCTTCCTTGACCAAGGTATCATTGAGAAGAGTGTTGTTCAGTTTCCACGTGAATTTTGGCTTTCTATTATTTATTTTGTTATTGAAGATCAGCCTTAGTCCATGGTGATCTGATAGGATGCATGGGACAATTTCAATATTTTTGTATATATTGAGGCTTGTTTTGTGACCAATTATGTGGTCAATTTTAGAGAAGGTACCATGAGGTGCTGAGAAGAAGGTATATCCTTTTGTTTTAGGATAAAATGTTCTGTAGATATCTGTTAAGTTCATTTGTTTCATCACTTCTGTTAGTTTCACTGTGTCCCTGTTTAGTTTCTGTTTCCATGATCTGTCCATTGGTGAAAGTGGTGTGTTGAAGTCTCCCACTATTATTGTGTGAGGTGCAATGTGTGCTTTGAGCTTTACTAAAGTTTCTTTAATGAATGTGGCTGCCCTTGTATTTGGCGCATAGATATTCAGAATTGAGAGTTCCTCTTGGAGGATTTTACCTTTGATGAGAACAAAGTGCCCCTCCTTGTCTTTTTTGATGACTTTGGGTTGGAAGTCAATCTTATCAGATATTAGGATGGCTACTCCAGCTTGTTTCTTCATACCATTTGCTTGGAAAATTGTTTTCCAGCCTTTCATTCTGAGGTAGTGTCTATCTTTTTCTCTGAGATGAGTTTCCTGTAAGCAGCAAAATGTTGGGTCTTGTTTGTGTAGCCAGTTTGTTAGTCTATGTCTTTTTATTGGGGAGTTGAGACCATTGATATTAAGGAAAAGTAATTGTTGCTTCCTGTTATTTTTGTTGTTAAAGTTGGCATTCTGTTATTGTGGCTGTCTTCTTTTAGTTTTGTTGAGGGATTATCTTCTTGTTTTTTCTAGGGCGTGGTTCCCGTCCTTGTATTGGTTTTTTTCTGTTATTATCCTTTGAAGGGCTGGATTCGTGGAGAGATAATGGGTGAATTTAGTTTTGTCGTGGAATACTTTGGTTTCTCCATCTATGGAATTGAGAGTTTGGCTGGGTATAGTAGCTTGGGCTGGAATTTGTGTTCTCTTAGTGTCTGTATAACATCTGTCCAGGCTCTTCTGGCTTTCATAGTCTCTGGTGAAAAATCTGGTGTAATTCTGATAGGCTTGCCTTTATATGTTACTTGACCTTTTTCCCTTACTGCTTTTAGTATTCTATCTTTATTTAGTGCATTTGATGTTCTGATTATTATGTGTCGGGAGGAATTTCTTTTCTGGTCCAGTCTATTTGGAGTTCTGTAGGCTTCTTGTATGTTCATGGGCATCTCTTTCTTTAGATTTGGGAAGTTTTCTTCATTAATTTTGTAGAAGATGTTTGTTGGTCCTTTGAGTTGAAAATCTTCATTCTCATCCACTCCTATTATCAGTAGGTTGGGGCTTCTCATTGTGTCCTGGATTTCCTGGATGTTTTGAGTTAGGATCTTTTTGCATTTTCCATTTTCTTTGATTGTTGTGCCGATGTTCTCTATGGAATCTTCTGCACCTGAGATTCTCTCTTCCATCTCTTGTATTCTGTTGCTGATGCTGGCATCTATGGTTCCAGATTTCTTTCCTAGGGTTTCTATCTCCAGTGTTGCCTCACTTTGGGTTTTCTTTATTGTGTCTACTTCCCTTTTTAGGTCTAGTATGGTTTTGTTCATTTCCATCACCTGTTTGGATGTGTTTTCCTGTTTTTCTATAAGGACTTCTACCTGTTTGGTTGTGTTTTCCTGTTTTTCTTTAAGGACTTATAACTCTTTAGCAGTGTTCTCCTGTATTTCTTTAAGTGAGTTATTAAATTCCTTCTTTATGTCCTCTACCATCATCATGAGATATGCTTTTAAATCCATGTCTACCTTTTCAGGTGTGTTAGGGTGCCCTGGACTGGGCGAAGTGGGCGTTCTGGGTTCTGATGATGGTGAGTGGTCCTGGTTTCTGTTAGTAGGATTCTTACATTTACCTTTCACCATCTGGCAATCTCTGGAGTTAGTTGTTATAGTTGTCTTTGTTTAGAGATTGTTCCTCTGTTGATTTTTTTACCCTCTATCAGCAGACGTGGGAGACTAGCTCTCTCCTCTGAGTTTCAGTGGTCAGAGCAGTCTCTGCAGGCAAGCTCTCCTCTTTCAGGGAAGGTGCACAGTTATGTGGTGTTTGGACCTCCTCCTGGCTGAAGATGAAGGCCCAAAACAGGATCTTTCCCAGAAGCTGTGTTGCTTTGGCCAGGAAGGTGTCCGGTTGTCTGGAGCCGAAGATGGCACCGTCTCAGAAGCTCTGTGGCTCTCGCCTGTCCCAGAAACGGCTGGCCTCTGTATTCCACATCGTCACCTGTGCAGCCTGCCCTCTGCGGAGTCCCGGAGCCAAGGCTCCTGCCGGGGCCTGAGACAGAAACCTCTCAGGCCGAGCGGACCCCTGTGCTCTCACCAGGAGGGTGGCCGGTTGTCTGGAGCCGAAGATGACGCCGCCTCAGAAGCTCTGTGGCTCTCGCCTGTCCCAGAAATGGCTGGCCTCTGTATTCCACACCCTCACCCGTGCAGCCTGCCCTCCGTGGAGTCCCGGAGCTAAGGAGGCTCCCGCCAGGGCCTGAGGCAGAAACCTCTCAGGCCGGGCGGACCCCTGTGCTCCCACCAGGAAGGTGGCCAGTTGTCTCGGTGCTATTCCTAAGTGTCCCAGTCTTTATTTTTAAAAGGCCCTTTTGTGAGGGTACTATGAATATAGGAGAAGATGGTACCTACGACATGGCCTAAGCAGGTATACTCCTCATAGCTAAGGAAGAGAGGAAAGATTTCTATGGCCTCGAGCAGAGACAGTTAAATCCATCCATCTTACCACATAGATTGTGGAAGCAAGTGTTGCCATCTACGGGTTTCATTGTCTCCTCAGTGCTCAAACATAAGATGTTGCTTGGCCCCATTTTATCCCAGTTGTGTGTGGTGTGGATTGTGAGCAAATATTTCTGAGGCTCCTCTACATTGGCTGAAATCCAAGACTTTCAGCTTTCAACTTGTAAAATACTTGAATTAAATTTGAAACTTTACTAGGCTTGTGTGGCACTCATGTACATTTAGAAATGCATCATCCCGGTGGCATCATCAACAACAGTCACAATTAAGCACATAAGGAGAATGCCTTCACTGCTTCTACCAGACCTTACAGGAGTTCCATGAAGGAACTTTGTAAATAGGAAAGCCTTGTCCCTCTTGTGCCAAGAGAAAAGAAACATACTTAAACCTGAGTTTGGAGGCCTCCAATTGTTTAATTTCTTCTTAGTCAGAGTAGGGAGGGCCATATTAAGGAAACTGATGAGACAGAGGAGTTGCCTCCATACTATTTAGAAGAAATGTTTTCTTTCTTTCTTCTCTCTTTCTCTCTCTCTCTCGTTTTTTTCCCTTTCTCTGTTTCCATTAGTATCTTTCACATTTCTCCTTTAGAGTGTTTACTAGTTAGGTTATGTTCCTCTCATGGTATATATTAGTTAAACAACCTCATGCTCCTATTTTTAGATGTTTGGTCTTCAATTAGTAGAGCAAATTGTGTAAAATTAAGTAGAATGCCATGTGGTAGTAGGGTTTGTCTCATTTCTTTAAGTGTGCCACTCAAGTTGGATTTTGACATTTCAAAAGACTAGTGCAAGGCAAGTGTTTCTTTCTGTGTAGCTGCCTGTGTACTAGGATGCTCCACTCAGCCCCATGCCTGCCCACCATGATGCTCCCTTCCTCAGTCACTATAATCATTTCCAAAGGTGATCCCTTACTCATAGTGCTTCCTCACATCTCAGAACAGCCACTAAGACAGGTGGTTTTTTTACATTTTGACATCTCTATTCTGTGTGTGTCCTGTGATACCAAGTAAGGCTAAATGAAAGAGTAATGGACTTATATCTGGACAAAATATTCAGTTGTGTGGCACACTTACTACTCATGACTCATGCAGGTCCATGGGGTAAAAGCAACAACAGGGGCACAAATTAATGTAACCTATGTGGTTTAGAAAGAAAAAGAGGTGTAGGTAAATTCAGATGGCAATCATGTGCTGAAACAGATTGATCAATTATCAGGGAGATTAGGGTCATTAAAGAGAAGACACCTGCTCTTCTTTGGACATATAGAAAATGTGTTGTGAGGGTACTGCACCACCCAGCAAAGCTTTTAACTATGGAAGGAAAGGACAGGATGATTTCTAGTCCCAGATAGCAATTTATACAGAACCTGCTGCTACTGTTTTTTTCCCCCAGTGAGATAGGATCTATCCCAAGCTAGAACCTAATTTATTGTTATCATCTATGTGCTATTTTCCCTTGAAAGAAGAAATATGCATGTTTTAGGGGTCATGGATTCTTCCTGTGTGTGTCAGCATGGTTTGATCCCTATCTGCCAGAATCTGATCCCCAGTGGGGAGACAGGGAGATTTTATTAAAATGAATCAATGATGATTCATTTTGAGTTGCATTTTGAGACCACAAGATGTTAATATACCCAAGCTCTGAAAAAACTGCCACGAACATCTGCATGTGAGCTGTGGAAGGAGGCACAGAATGAGGTGTGTGAGAAGCTGCAGACAGAAGCAGCTATCTGAGCCTTTTGACACAGAATCCCCAGGTGTCAGGCACCAAACTACACAAATAGGTGTTTGCCCAGCAGGGTTTCAGGGTTACCTTGGTCCAGTCTTTCCTTCTTCACAAAGAAAATGTATATTCTGTGCCTTTATCTGTTGGGAAGATACAATTTGTGTTTTAATTTTATAAGATGTCAAAGTTGACTGTCTTTAGTGTTAAAAGAGGCATTGGACATTTCATTAGTGTTGAAACTGTGGCATAATATGGAACTCTCTGAAGTTAGAATAAATGCATTTTGCATTATGGGTTAGTGTGAATCTGTCATGACCTGTGTGAAAATGTGGTGATTGAATGAAATGTCTCCCAGGTGAGATGATGCATTTGCACATTTGTCTCTGGTTTGTGGCATTCACTGGGGGTGGATAAGGTGCCTTTAGAGGGTGTTTCCTGGAGGAGTTTAGTCTCTGTAGATGGGCTTTCAGTGTTTATACCCTTATCACATTGTCTTTTTGTGTGTGTGTGTGTGTGTGTGTGTGTGTGTGTGTGTGGTTAAAATTTAGCAGCCCACTTCCTTCTCATGCAACCATACAGTTACCACCATTGCAGACTCCATCCCTAAATAATGTTCAGTAAAATACAAGCAGTTTTTCTTCAGAAACCATTTCAGTAACCTGATACTTTTATATTTATATTTTTGTCTTATAGGATTAGATTTTTCTACACATTGAGCATTTGCTATTGTTTTGAGCTTTACCTACATATTCACATTTGATCTTTGGTAGAGAATATAATGTTTTACACCAGGTTAGCATGTATGCACGATATTGATACTGATCTCTGATTGAACTGCATGTGTGTAACATTCTCCCTACTATAATGTATGTTTTTGGTTCTTAAAAAAATTATAAACTATATACATGAGCCTTTTGCCTGTATTATGGATGTGAACCATGTAAAAGACTGGTGTTCACTGAAGTCAAAAGAGAGCATTGGATTATCTTGGCTTGGACATAGGAATGATTGGGAGCCTCAAAGTCAGGGCTGGGAATTGATGTAGGTCTTCTGCAAAAGCAATAAGTCTTCTCCATTGTAGCATCATCTTTATATAGCCTATTGTCTTTGTTGCTGGTATTGTTGGTTTTGTTTTTTATTACAACCATCATTTACTAATTGAGAATTTTTGAGAACTCTTTGATCTGTCAATCAGTAACTTATTAGCAGTTATTATCAGTAGCATATTAAAATATGCTTTTCATAAGAATATATTATCCTTAGAGTTTGTACAGAATCACTCCAGTTTTCTGATAGATAAGTATGTTTCTGGAGTGAATGTTTAAATCTTTGGAGAAGTTGACCTTGTAATCATGGAGATTCTACAGTCTCTGCCTCCTGAGTTCTGGAATTATAGGTGAGCGTCACCACACCCATTTCTCAATCCATTTTTGAAGTTAATAATTTTGATACAATTTTGCTGATCCATCTTCAATAATGCTGCTCTGCTTGCATGTCTCTTTGTATGTTACTAGGCATTTCTCTTACAATGCCATATAATATTTAGTATGTATAGAAATTAGAGGAATTATTCTCCTTTTCCAATTCCTTCTAAAATAAGTTGGTGATTGTGTTTTTATCTCTATGAATTAATATGTTCAGCATGCAAAATTATGTAAATATATTTTCAATGAAGTGTATATTTACAATACTATCACTTACAATTTCTATTACATATATACAAACTTTACATAAAGTATAACATATAGAAAGTTTAAATACAGTAAAAATATATAAAGTATACATACATGTGGTATACTTTAGAATGCGGTGACCTATGAGGATGTACATGTGAACTTCTCTTGGGAAGAGTGGGTTTTACTGGATTCTTCTCAGAAGACTCTCTATAAGGATGTGATGCTGGAAACCTACTGGAACCTTTCTTGTATAGGTAATTATGAGAATTTTCTTTCACTTTTGAACTCAAGGGATCAAGCCTTTCTTAAAGCTAGGTGCTCTTTTGTGACTTTGATTGTGAAAGTGCAAGAATGCAAGTAATTAGTTTTACAGCTTCAGTGGGAATACATCAAAATGCTGTCATTGAAGAAAAGCCCTATGAATATGAGGAATGTGGAAAATCTTCTATCTGTTCTGGTTTACTTTGCACATATATTATGAATCACAGAGTAGCAAAATATGAATGCAATCAATATGGGAAAGCTCTGAATTCTCTTCAAAGACATCAAAAATATCATATGGGAAAAGGAACTGTAAAATGTAAGCCTAGTTGTAAAATCTTTACCCATCACAGGTACCTTCAAATATACAAGAAAACCTATAATGAGGCATATCTATAGGAATGTAATGAATGTGATAAAGCCTCTTTAGAATTACAGCAAAGAACTCATTTGGAAATGAAATCAAATGAATATAACCAAGAAGATAAAGTCTTTGCATGTCACAGTCATCAAGTAGGTAGTCCTAATACTAGGGAGAAAAATGTATAAATGTCATCAATGTGGTAAATCTTTTGCATGTCCCAGTCATCTTCAAATACATGAAAGAACTCCGACTGGAGAGAAACTCTATGAATGTAATCAGTGTGGTAAAGCTTTTACATGTTTCCGTACTCTCCAAATACATAAAAAATTTCATACTGGAAGGAAGCTGCATAAATGTAATCAATGTGGTAAAGCCTATGCAAGTAAGAGTGCTCTTCAAATACATGAAAGTATTCATACTGGAGGACCCCCTATGAATGTGCTCAATGTGGTAAAGTCTTCACATATAACAGTTCTCTTCAAATATATGAAAGTATTCATACTGGAGAGAAACCATATAAATGTAATCAATGAAGTAAAGCCTTTGCACATAAAGGTTCTCTTGACAAGCATGAAAGACATCATACTGGAGAGAAACCTTATGAATGTTGTCAATGTGGAAAAGCGTTTACATGTAAGAGGTATCTTAAAATACATGAAAGAACTCATACTGGAGAGAAGGCATATGAATGTACTGAATGTGGTAAAGCCTTTGCAAGTAGCAGTCAGCTTAAGAAGCATGAAAGAATCCATACTGGACAGAAACCCCATGAATGTAGTCAGTGTGGTAAAGTCTTTGGAAGTAACAGTCATCTTGAGACCCATGAAAGAATCCATACTGGAGAGAAACCCCATGTATGTAGTCAGTGTGGAGAAACTTTTGCACATCGCAGGCGTCTTGACTTGCATAGAAAAAAAATCATGCTGGAGAGAAATGATATGAATGCAGTCAATGTGGTAAAACCTTTGCACATAACAATCTTCTACACAGGCATGAAAGAAGTCATACTGGATAGAAAGCCTGTGAATGTAATCAATGAGGTAAAGCCTTGGCATGTCTTAGTACTCTTCAAAAGCATGAAAAGGTTCATACTGACAAAATGTTTCCCAGAAAATTAATAAATGAGGTAGAGTTCTGCATACCATATTAATTTTCCTCACTGAGCTCTCACTGGCACATGAGTAAGATTAGAACAGTTCCATCATTAAAACATTATCTCCTTTTCAAATTGTAGACATAGTGTCATCCAAAAATAAAAGAATACAGGACTATTTGAATAATAAAATCTATTTGCAAATGAAAATGATACTCATGCTGTCATTTTTTATACTATATTACTTTATTCTGACAAGTATTTGCTCTTAACAGTTTCTCAGAAACACAAATGAATGCCAGAGAATTGTCTCAGTGAGTAAAAGTTGTTGGTTCTAAGCTTCATGACCTGAGTTCCTTTTCTTGAATACCCACCTTACTCATGCAAGTTTTTCTCTGCATACTACAGTTTGGTTGTATGCACACTGACATACCAACACATGATGTAAGTATTGTTGAATTCAAAATAAGGGACAATGAGTTATGGCACATGAACACTATGTCACAGGTGCATACATAAAGTTAGAAAGTTTTAAAGAGATGAAACTAACAAAGCAAAGAAATGAACCAAAAAATGAGAACATAGAATACGATTACCAGTTGTAATTAGTGTGTGTGTGTGTGTGTGTGTGTGTGTGTAGTTTTATAAGTCCATATTTTAAAAATACCTTTCTTTATCTCAATGTTAGTTGTTTTAAATTAAATAAATTGGTTGCATTGTCAGAACATGGTTTTGGAATTCAGTCACATGAGAAGAATTCTGAGTGCTTGTGAGAACACTCCAAAAAAAACAAGACAAAATTCTTTTGACCTCAGTTTCTTTGAAGCTAATATCATTCTTGGACTGTATTTCTGTGCTCCTCCCAGGTGTTGCACATAGGAGTTATGTTCACTGCTTATTACTCATTATTATTTGATGTTGTTATTCAGTTAAGTATCCTTCATATGTTTCTATGCAAAAAAATAACCACATGTTTCTGTACCATGAGGCCCATTTTTTTTCACTGTATATACCTAATTAGAACTGTAATATTGTCTTCATGGCTTGACAATCTCATAACTCTGATTTCTTCCTTTTCTTTAGGTATAGTCTCTGAAGATATTTTGGAAGCTCTTCATGGATCTATCATAGGTGAATTCAGACTATCAGGTGTCCACAAAGGGTTTTTTTAGTGTCCTAAAGAAAAACAGAAGTGTAGCCTCAGCTCCAGTGACTTTCTGAAACTGGGTCCTTACTTTGACTTGGCATTACATCTTTTCAAATGAACATGACCTTGAGTTTTTTTTCAGATAACTCCCAAAGCATTCTTTAGTTTTGATGTCATTTGTGCCCAAATTTAAAAAAAAAATCAAAGAATATATAGATGATAAAATATTGTGGAAAATACATACTTTTCTTCTCCCCATTCTTTATTTTTCAATAATGTTTAAGTTGACAATTAGCACTTTCCACTAAAGATTGACCCTGAGGGTTATATGGAATGCCTGTAATGTGGGGTATATCAAACTCTTGGCAATCCGCCTTAATGGGCTTCTCAATGTATACAGGATATTTGTCAGTTTTTAATATTTTTCAGGACCCTAAAAGAGCAAAAGCTCTGAGCAAAAATGTAAAAACATCCTTAACTGCTTCTTCTGGTAGGGTATCAGCAAAAATGAGCAATGAAGAAGTGCCCACATAGACATGAACATACTTCAGCCTCCCAAAACTGGGGCACAAGTAACATCCATTTACCAAATATGATTTGGCAATTATCCTGGGTAAGTCACAAGAGAGTAAAGGGATGATATGTTATTTTACATGTGGATGGCATTCCTTAACTGTCGAGTCAACCTGCTTTTTGGGTAGTGAAAGCCATTTGTTCAGTGCTAAAGCATTTTGGGGGAAAGCTTGCATAAGATTCTTGTACTTTCTTTAGGTTGTTATTTCCTAAGAAAAAGGATAGGGAACTGCCTTTGTATTTCCCTCAAACAAAGGTCCTGGAAGATTAGAATGTGTCCTAATATGGCCAAAATCAGCTGGATTCTCTTGAGGCTGTAATGGTTAACATTGTAAAGTAATGTAAATCATGTGTAATTCCAACTGTTGTACTGAATAATCTGTGCAGGTAAAACCATGTGAAGCGTCTTTAGAGACCAGGGTACCCTTACCATGTTTTGTGGCATCTGTAAACACTACTTGTGCAGAGGGTATCTGCTGATGTTGGGTTCTGTTAGAAAATAGAATATTACATTTTGATTAAAATAAGTAAGTTTACTGCAAAAAGGATGGCTATCAATTTGAAAGGGATATTGCCGGGAGCCATGGCCTCAGCCATGGCCTTGTGGGTATTTCCTAGCTTATATAAACAATCCTGAGAGAACATTCGTGGTCATAGCAGTAAGAATGTTTATGGGAAAAGAGGACACTGTGTCTGATGGTTCCAGGAGCTGAAGATTGCCACCCGACTTTCAGAGAGTCCCCGGGCTCTTCCCCCCTCCCTTGCAGCCTCATCTTGCTTATGCTTATATTGCCACTCTTGAATAACGTTTTTAGACCTTGATCAGTATGATTGACTTGCTCTCATTCTTCCTGTCTCCTTCCCTCCCACTCTCTCACTCCCTTGCCCTGGGTCCCCACTGATTATCCCTGCAGGTCAGGGCAGGATATGCTGCAAAAGCCAGTGCTAAGTTATCTGACACAAACATTAAAGTTTCCAGTTGTTTTTATCATAAGGAATACAGATTTATAGTTGCTCTTGACCAAATCATTGTTTATTCTGAGAGGTACCTAGACAGTTCCAAAACCATAAACCAGCATGGAATCATTAATTGGCTCATTATCCCAGAATAATTCCATAAAGATGCTGGGAGAAAAAATAACTAACAACATAGGAAGAGTAAAGAGAAATGAGATATGCATAAAAGGAGCCTTTTTAAGTGCACTTCCCCTTGCTCCAGTGCTAAATATGCACAATCAATGCATTCTCTAGGAGACGAAGGATCAATATTCCCTTAAAGCACATCAAATAAAGGTTGGAGTTATAATGTCAGAATTTTTAACATGCATCTAACTCAATTCCCATCCACTAGCAGTTTTTGAAAAACCATTTAGTGTAAGATCTCTACACCTTGAGGAATGATTGCTGAAGACTATCAATTTTCCTAGATGTAAGATTGGAGTAGTGTGTTGAATTTTATTGAAGTTTGCAAGCAGGAAGATTTTTTTTTTCGAGACAAGGTTTCTCTGTGTAGCCCTGGCTGTCCTGGAACTCACTCTGTAGACCAGGCTGGCCTCAAACTCAGAAATCCGCCTGCCTCTGCCTCCCAAATGCTGGGATCAAAGGTGTGCGCCACCACCACCCAGCAGAAATTTTTGACACAAAATTGGGATACTTGTCATTCTTTAAGGTAAAATGTCCCAATGATTTCTTTTTATTGTTTCAGACAAGTTAAGAGAAGGTAAACTAAAAGCATTTTTTGAACACTCTTTAGGATACAATGGTATCGTGTAGAAACAGTCCATTAAGTCTAACATTATAAGAGGACTGTTCCTTAGGAAATGGTAACAGTTGTTGGAAGGCTTGGTTGTAAAGGTCCCATTAACTTCATGGTGGCATTTACTGAACCTGGATCCTGCAGAAAATGCCATTTTCCTGATCATTCTTAATCACAAAATAGATAAATTCCATGGACTGTCACAGTATGCTTTTTCCAGGTGTTCCAAGGGTGACTCCTGGGTGGCAAATATGGTTTTCTTCTAATGGGCCATGTTGATGTTTACTCAACATAGATCTGTGGGAAAACCCTGCTTATTAAAGTCGAATGCTACCAAGTGTTCTGAGCTCTGTGCAATATGGCAGACTGCCTACATTGGTGGTGCTCCCCTTTCTCTGACCTTGTCTGAGGTGTTAAAAAACCCACATGCTTATACATGCAGAGTCTAACATAGCCTTAGATTACAAATTCAACTCTCTCCTGATAAAAAGCAGTTAAGTACTAACCTGAGATTCTTGGAATACATCTTTATGTTCATGACACATTTTGGTCCTGTAAACCTTCAGCCAATGACCTATGCAAATCCTAGATATTCTCACTCCTGTCCCCAAAATTGTGTATGCCTTGAATCACCCCAAGTAAAGTTGATCTTCCTTTGCACAACTGGTCCTGGTGTCATTATTTCCATATATACCGCCAGTGCTTCCAAACTCCCCAGCCATTGTCTCTGTTCCCTTTGCCCTCATGGACCAATAGCAGCTGATGATCCACAGGGGAAGGGGGTGGCACCTAGATTCTGCAGCAAATGCCATTTTTCTGATATTTTCTTAATCACCAAAATAGGGGAATTTCATAGACGGTTGTTCCAAGAGAAATGACTGGGTGGCTACTCTTTTCTTTTTTAAGGGTCTGTTCATTCACTCAAATGGGATTCTCAGAAAGCCAGGTTATAGGGGTCAGGTCAGTATGACATTTTGTGGCAGCTCTGGGAGAAATACCCCAAATCTTGTCTATTAGATTATAGGTGGAATTTAAAATTTCAGTGGTTTCCTGCATCTTTTCACATACCATTTCCAGAAATCCATAAATTAACTGCCAGCTAAACAATGGCACTGGAATAAATAACATTTGAGCAATCCATTGGCCTTTTCCTAAAGTTTAAATATAAGCAGGAGCAGAAGCCATCAGGTTAATCTGACCAATATAATTCCAATCCATAACTCCTAGAAAAATCTGCAATCCCTTCACGGTCACACTACTTTTGCCTGTAATCATTTGAGCTACTTCCTATGGCAAATGCCCAAATTTATCAGGGGTATGGTTCAGACCTAATTTCTGGTGTTAGAATCAATCTGGAGGCAGCACTGGAGTAATATCTGGGGCTGTCCAAGGTTGACCTGGAATGTTTGGGTGCATGGGAATATTATGAACTAATGAGGGCTGTTGGATATACATTTATTCCTGAAGATACTTCTGAGTTATTATTGGATGCACTCCAAATTTTGGTGGTGCCTTGGGCTGACCCATTCTCCCTGAGACAAACATCATTCTTCACAACCACTCAGGCATCATAACTCTTTTACCTAATGATTTCTTTGTTTATAGTGAGAGCATAAACTTGGAATCCTAGCCATCATGACCTGAAGAGCATTCTGCTGTCTTTGCAGACATTGTCATTTAAAATGTACAAGATGACCACACGTAAAACATACATTACCATGATTTTGCTTCTTGGATGTCTGGTGATAATTGAAACACCCTTTGGCCTTGGAGGGCAGCAGCAGAGAGAACTCTTTAGCATATGAAATCCAATATGAACAGAGAAGAAGATGTAATCCTTTTTTTTCTTTTTTCTAAGAGTGATGGGATTCTGGCATGTAGCATCAGCATCCTCATATGTTGTTTTACAGTTATTCTTGTCTCCTCATCAACCACCAGGTGATTGGCTGCCTACAAAAGATGGGAAACGAAATCTTGATATTGCTCATCAGGCCACTGGGTAACTTTAGAAAGTTTCTCTGTCTTTTCCAGAATCCAGAAATTATGCCCTGCTTATAAAGCCAAAGCACTGATTTGTCCATATACCCCAGGAGAACGTATAGTCTATAATTGAGTATCAAAAGCTCTGGGCATTATTTGGATGGTTTCTGGTAGCTTGGTCCTGGCATCTTTCTGAATTAATCAGTCTTCACCATGTTAAGATCTTCCAGTCAGAGGGAAGAAAAGCTTCCCCAGAAATACAATCAAGGACAGCCAATGTAAAAAGGTAGTCTACATTGAACGGAAGTCTGCTTTTGTCACTCAATAGTCTTAAGTTAAATGGATATATAGTTTCTACTCATTGCCTCTGGTTATCATAGTGAGGTATTTCACTCACTGCTGTCATCCTCCACCTCCTGGACACCATGCCATGCTTCCTGATTTGGAGACTTGTACTCTGACTTAGAAGAATTTAATTATTTTATTGGAGGATGAGAAACATGTTTAATAGCCTTACTAAGAGATGCACTAAAGCAGCAAAGGAGTTTCTATGCTATCAGGAACTGCACTTGATCGTTAGGTTTTAGGAGCAGAGGAAATTGGACCCAGTGGTTAGGGAGCAAAACCCTCAGCCTCAATACTGGGAGAGACATTATATAATGTATTTTCAGCTTCTAGTTTCTCTTCTATTCCAGTGTTCTGCTTTTTCCTTTTAAATTTTAACTGTGTCATTTTTATCTATTACTGTCTTTATTTTTTTCACAAGCTGAAAAGCATCACTAGGAGTTTTTTTCTGATCATCTTGTACCTAATTCTTACTGAATTGTTCATCTTAACTGGGTCAACCTCTGTGACCCAGAGATTCCCACTACAGGGAAAGACGACTGAGGTTCACGGATGAATTCCAGGTATTTTATCAAGTAATAATGTCACACTTTAACTCCTTCCTCCAGTAATGGAGTTCACAGAACTTCTAAAAACTAATGTTGATCCTTCGATCCTGTCTACCCTAAATTTACTTTCAGTGTACACTTCTGCCTTTTTATGCTTGCCTCCATAGGATTGCAAAGAGTTCCTGGCCATTAATCTCCCCCATCCCTTAAATCACTATGTTTTAGATCCCTCTTCTTGGTATATGCCACCTGTTAGCACTGATCCTTACAGGACCAACACTACCTGACATGGCTGTAAAGCATGAAATCAGGGTAGTTGGAGCAGCCACAGCAAGACTCTGTGACATATTAAAAAGCTAACTTCATTTATCTATTCCTTCTTGGACTCATCAGATATGATTAATATTCTCAGTGAAACTTCAGAAAAATTAAAATTTTTAGCATCTAAGTATATACTAGTTGATGTATTTAAAACTATAGAAGAAGACATGGCATTGGAAAATCCCAGCATACTATCTTGAGAGGTTAGAAAAATACACCCACTTGAATCCAGATCTCAGGTACATTTGTTTATTATGTGGATTCCTCGGTGACTTTAAACTTGCTTATTTTCCCCACTAAATTGTCTTCTAGGGGCATTATATCCCAAAAGGATAATCTTTTGTGATGGGTATATGTATAGTACAACAGTGAGAGAACTTTACAACCTAGTTTACCTGAGCCCACCGCTATTCTAATAGTTTTATATAGAAACAATTGCTTTTATAATATAAATATTCATCATGGGTATTTTGCCTTTTCTCTTGCCTCACTCAATCACAGAGAAACTTATTTCTGATGTCAAAAGACCATATTACTTCAAGGCATAGTCCTACCACCTCTTAGCCAACCTCATCAAACCTGCCAAAACAGAAACATACATTTTAGATTCCTTCCCAACACACATTCCTGCCAAATCCTGCACCATGCCTGCCTGGATGCTGCCATGTTCCCACCCTGGTGATAATGGACTGAACCTCTGAACCTGTAAGCCAGTGTCAATTAAATATTGTCCTTATAAGACTTGGTTTTGATGTCTGTTTGTAGAAGTAAAACCCTAAGACAATTGCTTTTAAAAAAAGTCTCACATAACCAAATGATGTTTATTGAATTACAACAGTGATGCCTATATAAGGTAGTGTCAATGGTGAATTGCCAGGTCCCAGCCAGGCTGGTTTTTTTTTTGGTTCTTCTTGGGGCAGAGGAGGGGGGAAGAGTATGGGGGTTAGACTTAGTCTTATGAGATATTTAGGGTTGCTGTTTAATAATAAAACATTTACCTATCTTAAGTCTAAGTCACTTTGCTATTGTAGCTGACCTTCCTGGGTTCCTTTTGGGTGAGAAACTACAGTCTCTGACACTTAGCACCTCATTATAAAAGAGCAGGGAATGATTAAGTAAGATAGAGCTGCACAGTTTCTATGGAGATAGAACAAAGGCTATTTTACTCCCAGCCTGCTGGTTGAAGTCACAGGAAGAAAGAGGGACACGTTGAACAGTGGTTTTAGATTTTATTTCTAAGTTCTTAGTTCTCCAAAAAGATTCTATAAAAGTCCTCCAAAAAGTTCACCCCGCTCTCTTCTTTTCCTAATCTTGCTCTTTCCTCCTGCTCTGATGTAACAATGAATCCGAATCCCTCACTCTTATTCCCAGTGCTATGCCCTTACTTCTAAATTCTTCTTGAGCTCAGTTCATTTCTGTACAGTTCTCCCTCTCTCTCTTTGTTCTTATCACTTACACACTTTTCAGAATACATGATCACATGGTGAAAAGTTGACCACAAGTTTACACATAAATTCAAATCATAAACTGAATAAAAGGGGAGTGGGGGAGGGGTAGTCTGGTTTATTCTTCCATATCACTGTTCACCATCAAAAACAGTCTGGACAGGAAAACAAGTCCTGGAATTTGAAGGCAGGAATTGATATAAAGACCATGGATTGATCACTTGCCCTTTATTTTTCCCCGTTTTGAATAACTTGCCATATATCTTGATTTTATACTTTGACATAATAAATATATTCAACTCACTTTGTGATTTGACTTGCCTACTTTATATAAAGTTATAGTGTACAGAGTTTGCTTATATGTATATGGTTTCTTAAGTGAAAAGTATTTTAGTTACTAATGCTTTTTAGCTCTCACACAATGAGCTTTTGAGTTCTGGGGAGTAGCTATAACTCCAGATAAGATTCAGAGGCAATATCTTTTAATACTTAGGGTTTTTAGCTATATTAGAAAATCGTGGTACAGAAAATCTAAGAAGGAAAAAATTGATTTGCTTCAAAATTTTATTTTCAAAAGCTTCCAGGAGATGTTAATTAGCTAAGACCTCACCTTGAGGCCTTAAAGCAACTTAAACCTTTGTTAGGTGTTATCTAGTGAGATTCAAAATTACTGGTGAGAATCAAAAAGGTTTCACAAAAAGCAGAGGAAACTTCTGTGATCAATTGTTATGAATTATAATCAATGGTAATTAAATATTACCTGCTCATTTTATTTATGTGCCCACAAAAATCTTTGGCAAGAGAAAACATTGTTGTAAAAATCATCCTTCTTCACCTCAAAGTAAAGTTTTAACACCCTATAAAGCCACGGTGGTGCTAATAAAGAATTGTAAGATAAATTCATATATTTTAGAAAAACTATAACAAAAATTGTGTCTTAAGAACCTGACTAAGTGTCTGTTCCTTGTTCCAAACAGCCATTAATTTATTACAGAATACTGATGTTTGAGCTATTGCAGAACGTCATATTAAATAAAGCTGATAATCATTATCCCAAAGATAAGTTAAAAATTGATTTATGCATGCTTCTATATCTTCTATAAATTCATGCATGCATACATCCCATTTACCGTGTTTAAAAAACAGCCTTTCTATGGGAGAAAAGTATATGTGAATTGGATCACACACTTATTCTTTTGAGTTTCCTCCTGTTTCAGCACAAATAATTAAATTGTGTGCTGTAGATGGTGTTTTAAAATGTTGAACAATCAAACTTTAAGTTGTATACTAATAGTCAATATTACTCAGAGCTTACAATTGCTTAAAATTGTTCATCCCTCAGATGCTATTAATTCTCAAGCTTGCAATTGCTTATGCAACTTATAAGAAAAAATACTGTTCCTTTAAGAAGACTGTTTTTGGACAGTTAAGAAATTGTCCTGGGTTGCCTGGAAAAGACCCCCAGGATTTGCTTTTGTGTTATAGAGGTTTACATAAAGCTTTAACTGATAAAGATTACAGATAGCTCCTGAAAGGATACAAACTCAGGATCCTTATAATTATTTGGGTTTTAGACTTACTAATGAAGCTATTTTTCCCTAGAAGATAGTTATTCGCAGAGACAACTTAAGGACTTTGAATGATTTTCAAAAATTGTTAGGTGATATTAATTGGTTTTGTCCCTATTTAAAGTGTACTACAAGGGAGTTGAAACCTTTGTTTGATAGTCTTAAAGGGAGTTCTAATCCAACCTCCCCTAGATCTTTAACTTCAGAAAGACTGCTGGCCTTACAACAGTGGAAAAGGCTATTGAAGAGCAATTTGTCACTTATATAGATTACTCTTTGCCTTTACACCTGTTAATTTTTAATAGGATTCATATGCCTACAGGATTGTTATGGCAAAAGTCCCTTCTAATGTGGATACATTCGAGGATTTCTCCTAAACGTACTATGTTGCCATATTATGAAGCAGTAGCTCAGACAGTTATCCTTGGAAAAAAGCAGGCACTAACTTATTTTGGCAAAGAGCCAGATATTGTAAAATTATGTCCTACATGTATTACATTATCTCCAGTGCCACATTTAGGAGTTAATCCACAAAGTCTTATGCCTAATCATATTTGGCAAATGGATGTAACCCATTATGCGGAATCTGGAAAATTAAAATATATACATGCTTGTATTGACACTTGTTCAAGATTTCCTTTTGCTTCTCTGCATACAGGAGAGGCCTCTAAAAATGTAATTGATCATTGCCTATAAACCTTTAATGCCATGGGATTGCCTAAACTTATTAAGACAGATAACGGGGCATCCTATTCTAGCAAGAATTTTACTTCATTTTGTAAGGAATTTGGCATCAAACATAAAACTGGAATTCCTTATAACCACATGAGACAAGGAATAGTTGAACGTGCTCATTGAACTTTAAATAATTGACTATATAATCTCGTTCTTTATATATTCAAAATAGTAATGGTTTAAGATAATATTTTGGGAGCGGTCGCCATCTTGGTTCCGGGACTCAGCAGAACTTAGGAAATTAGTCTGAACAGGTTAGAGGGTGCGCCAGAGAACTGGACAGCTTCTGGGACGGGCAGAAGCACAGAGCCGCTGAGGCAGCACCCTTGGCGGGCCGCAGACAGCCGGCCACCGTCCGGACCAGAGGACAGGTGTCCGCCTGGCTTGGGAGGCGGCCTCAGTCTCAGCAGCAGCGGTTGCCATCTGGGTTCCGGGACTCCGCGGGACCTAGGAAATTAGTCTGAACAGGTTAGAGGGTGCGCCAGAGAACCGGACAGCTTCTGGGACAGGCAGAAGCACAGAGCCGCTAAGGCAGTACCCTTTGCAGGCTACAGACAGCCGGCCACCATCCAGACCAGAGGACAGGTGTCCGCCTGGCTCGGGAGGCGGCCTCAGCCTCAGGAGCAGCGGTCGCCATCTTGGTTCCAGGACTCCCTGGAACTTAGGAATTTAGTCTGCACAGGTTAGAGTCTGCACCACAGAAGCTGACAGCTTCTGGGAACTGCCAAAACAACACAGCTTCTGAGAGAGGCCCTGTTTTGGGCCTTCTTCTTCGACCAGGAGGAGGTCCAAAAACAAGATATCTGCGCACCTTCCCTGTAAGAGAGCTTGCCAGCAGAGAGTGCTCTGAGCACTGAAACTCAGAGGAGAGAATCTGTCTCCCAGGTCTGCTGAGAGACAGTAACAGAATCACCAGAAGAACAATCTCTAAACAGAGTCAACTATAACTACTAACTCCAGAGATTACCAGATGGCGAAAGGTAAACGTAGGAATCCTACTAACAGGAACCAAGACCACTCACCATCATCAGAACCCAGCACTCCCACTTCGCCCAGTCCAGGGCACCCCAACACACCCGAAAACCTAGACCTAGATTTAAAAGCATATCTCATGTTGATGGTAGAGGACATAAAGAAGGACTTTAATAAATCACTTAAAGAAATACAGGAGAACACTGCTAAAGAGTTACAAGTCCTTAAAGAAAAACAGGAAAACACAATCAAACAGGTAGAAGTCCTTACAGAAAAAGAGGAAAAAACATACAAACAGGTGATGGAAATGAACAAAACCATACTAGACCTAAAAAGGGAAGTAGAAACAATAAAGAAAACTCAAAGTGAGGCAACACTGGAGATAGAAACCCTAGGAAAGAAATCTGGAACCATAGATTTGAGCATCAGCAACAGAATACAAGAGATGGAAGAGAGAATCTCAGGTGCAGAAGATTCCATAGAGAACATCGGCACAACAATCAAAGAAAATGGAAAATGCAAAAAGATCCTAACTCAAAATATCCAGGAAATCCAGGACACAATGAGAAGCCCCAACCTACGGATAATAGGAGTGGATGAGAATGAAGATTTTCAACTCAAAGGACCAGCAAACATCTTCAACAAAATTATTGAAGAAAACTTCCCAAATATAAAGAAAGAGATACCTATGAACATACAAGAAGCCTACAGAACTCCAAATAGACTGGACCAGAAAAGAAATTCCTCCCGACACATAATAATCAGAACAACAAATGCACTAAATAAAGATAGAATACTAAAAGCGGTAAGGGAAAAAGGTCAAGTAACATACAAAGGCAAGCCTATCAGAATTACACCAGATTTTTCACCAGAGACTATGAAAGCCAGAAGAGCCTGGACAGATGTTATACAGACACTAAGAGAACACAAATTCCAGCCCAGGCTACTATACCCAGCCAAACTCTCAATTACCATAGATGGAGAAACCAAAGTATTCCACGACAAAACCAAATTCACACATTATCTCTCCACGAATCCAGCCCTTCAAAGGTTAATAACAGAAAAAAACCAATACAAGAACGGGAACAATGCCCTAGAAAAAACAAGAAGGTAATCCCTCAACAAACCTAAAAGAAGACAGCCACAAGAACAGAATGCCAACTTTAACAACAAAAATAACAGGAAGCAACAATTACTTTTCCTTAATATCTCTTAACATCAATGGTCTCAACTCCCCAATACAAAGACATAGACTAACAAACTGGCTACACAAACAAGACCCAACATTTTGCTGTTTACAGGAGACACATCTCAGAGAAAAAGATAGACACTACCTCAGAATAAAAGGCTGGAAAACAATTTTCCAAGCAAATGGTATGAAGAAACAAGCTGGAGTAGCCATCCTAATATCTGATAAGATTGACTTCCAACCCAAAGTCATCAAAAAAAGACAAGGAGGGGCACTTCGTTCTCATCAAAGGTAAAATCCTCCAAGAGGAACTCTCAATTCTGAATATCTATGCTCCAAATACAAGGGCAGCCACATTCATTAAAGAAACTTTAGTAAAGCTCAAAGCACACATTGCACCTCACACAATAATAGTGGGAGACTTCAACACACCACTTTCACCAATGGACAGATCATGGAAACAGAAACTAAACAGGGACACACTGAAACTAACTGAAGTGATGAAACAAATGGATCTGACAGATATCTACAGAACATTTTATCCTAAAACAAAAGGATATACCTTCTTCTCAGCACCTCATGGTACCTTCTCCAAAATAGACCACATAATAGGTCACAAAACAGGCCTCAACAGATTCAAAAATATTGAAATTGTCCCATGTATCCTATCAGATCACCATGCACTAAGGCTGATCTTCAATAAAAAAAAAAATAACAGAAAGCCAACACTCACGTGGAAACTGAACAACACTCTCCTCAATGATACCTTGGTCAAGGAAGGAATAAAGAAAGAAATTAAAGACTTTTTAGAGTTTAATGAAAATGAAGCCACAACGTACCCAAACCTTTGGGACACAATGAAAGCATTTCTAAGAGGGAAACTCATAACTCTGAGTGCCTCCATGAAGAAACGGGAGAGAGCACATACTAGCAGCTTGACAACACATCTAAAAGCTCTAGAAAAAAAGAAAGCAAATTCACCCAAGAGGAGTAGACGGCAGGAAATAATCAAACTCAGGGGTGAAATCAACCAAGTGGAAACAAGAAGAACTATTCAAAGAATTAACCAAACGAAGAGTTGGTTCTTTGAGAAAATCAACAAGATAGATAAACCCTTAGCTAGACTCACTAGAGGGCACAGAGACAAAATCCTAATTAACAAAATCAGAAATGAAAAGGGAGACATAACAACAGATCCTGAAGAAATCCAAAACACCATCAGATCCTTCTACAAAAGGCTATACTCAACAAAACTGGAAAACCTGGACGAAATGGACAAATTTCTGGACAGATACCAGGTACCAAAGTTGAATCAGGATCAAGTTGACCTTCTAAACAGTCCCATATCTCCTAAAGAAATAGAAGCAGTTATAAATAGTCTCCCAGCCAAAAAAAGCCCAGGACCAGGCGGGTTTAGTGCAGAGTTCTATCAGACCTTCAAAGAAGATCTAATTCCAGTTCTGCACAAACTTTTTCACAAGATAGAAGTAGAAAGTACTCTACCCAACTCATTTTATGAAGCCACTATTACTCTGATACCTAAACCACAGAAAGATCCAACAAAGATAGAGAACTTCAGACCAATTTCTCTTATGAATATCGATGCAAAAATCCTCAATAAAATTCTCGCTAACCGAATCCAAGAACACATTAAAGCAATCATCCATCCTGACCAAGTAGGTTTTATTCCAGGGATGCAGGGATGGTTTAATATATGAAAATCCATCAATGTAATCCAGTATATAAACAAAATCAAAGACAAAAACCACATGATCATCTCGATAGATGCAGAAAAAGCATTTGACAAGATCCAACACCCATTCATGATAAAAGTTCTGGAAAGATCAGGAATTCAAGGCCCATACCTAAACATGATAAAAGCAATCTACAACAAACCAGTAGCCAACATCAAAGTAAATGGAGAGAAGCTGGAAGCAATCCCACTAAAATCAGGGACTAGACAAGGCTGCCCACTTTCTCCCTACCTTTTCAACATAGTACTTGAAGTATTAGCCAGAGCAATTCGACAACAAAAGGAGATCAAGGGGATACAAATTGGAAAGGAGGAAGTCAAAATATCACTTTTTGCAGATGATATGATAGTATATATAAGTGACCCTAAAAATTCCACCAGAGAACTCCTAAACCTGATAAACAGCTTCGGTGAAGTAGCTGGATATAAAATTAACTCAAACAAGTCAATGGCCTTTCTCTACACAAAGAATAAACAGGCTGAGAAAGAAATTAGGGAAACAACACCCTTCTCAATAGTCACAAATAATATAAAATATCTCGGCGTGACTCTAACTAAGGAAATGAAAGATCTGTATGATAAAAACTTCAAATCTCTGAAGAAAGAAATTAAAGAAGATCTCAGAAGATGGAAAGATCTCCCATGCTCATGGATTGGCAGGATCAACATTGTAAAAATGGCTATCTTGCCAAAAGCAATCTACAGATTCAATGCAATCCCCATCAAAATTCCAACTCAATTCTTCAACGAATTAGAAGGAGCAATTTGCAAATTCATCTGGAATAACAAAAAACCTAGGATAGCAAAAACTCTTCTCAAGGATAAAAGAATCTCTGGTGGAATCACCATGCCTGACCTAAAGCTTTACTACAGAGCAATTGTGGTAAAAACTGCATGGTACTGGTATAGAGACAGACAAGTAGACCAATGGAATAGAATTGAAGACCCAGAAATGAACCCACACACCTATGGTCACTTGATCTTCGACAAGGGAGCTAAAACCATCCAGTGGAAGAAAGACAGCATTTTCAACAATTGGTGCTGGCACAACTGGTTGTTATCATGTAGAAGAATGCGAATCGATCCATACTTATCTCCTTGTACTAAGGTCAAATCTAAATGGATCAAAGAATTTCACATAAAACCAGAGACGCTGAAACTTATAGAGGAGAAAGTGGGGAAAAGCCTTGAAGATATGGACACAGGGGAAAAATTCCTGAACAGAACAGCAATGGCTTGTGCTGTAAGATTGAGAATTGACAAATGGGACCTAATGAAACTCCAAAGTTTCTGCAAGGCAAAAGACACCGTCAATAAGACAAAGAGACCACCAACAGATTGGGAAAGGATCTTTACCTATCCTAAATCAGATAGGGGACTAATATCCAACATATATAAAGAACTCAAGAAGGTGGACTTCAGAAAATCAAATAACCCCATTAAAAAATGGGGCTCAGAACTGAACAAAGAATTCTCACCTGAGGAATACCGAATGGCAGAGAAGCACCTGAAAAAATGTTCAACATCCTTAATCATCAGGGAAATGCAAATCAAAACAACCCTGAGATTCCACCTCACACCAGTCAGAATGTCTAAGATCAAAAATTCAGGTGACAGCAGATGCTGGCGAGGATGTGGAGAAAGAGGAACACTCCTCCATTGTTGGTGGGATTGCAGGCTTGTACAACCACTCTGGAAATCCGTCTGGCGGTTCCTCAGAAAATTGGACATAGTACTACCGGAGGATCCAGCAATACCTCTCCTGGGCATATATCCAGAAGATGCCCCAACTGGTAAGAAGGACACATGCTCCACTATGTTCATAGCAGCCTTATTTATAATAGCCAGAAGCTGGAAAGAACCCAGATGCCCCTCAACAGAGGAATGGATACAGAAAATGTGGTACATCTACACAATGGAGTACTACTCAGCTATTAAAAAGAATGAATTTATGAAATTCCTAGCCAAATGGATGGACCTGGAGGGCATCATCCTGAGTGAGGTAACACATTCACAAAGGAACTCACACAATATGTACTCACTGATAAGTGGATATTAGCCCAAAACCTAGGATACCCAAGATATAAGATACAATTTCCTAAACACATGAAACTCAAGAAAAATGAAGACTGAAGTGTGGACACTATGCCTCTCCTTAGAAGTGGGAACAAAACACCCTTGGAAGGAGTTACAGAGACAAAGTTTGGAGCTGAGATGAAAGGATGGACCATGTAGAGACTGCCTTATCCAGGGATCCACCCCATAATCAGCATCCAAACGCTGACACCATTGCATACACTAGCAAGATTTTATCGAAAGGACCCAGATGTAGCTGTCTCTTGTGAGACTATGCCGGGGCCTAGCAAACACAGAAGTGGATGCCCACAGTCAGCTAATGGATGGATCACAGGGCTCCCAATGGAGGAGCTAGAGAAAGTACCCAAGGAGCTAAAGGGATCTGCAACCCTATAGGTGGATCAACATTATGAACTAACCAGTACCCCGGAGCTCTTGACTCTAGCTGCATATGTATCAAAAGATTGCCTAGTCGGCCATCACTGGAAAGAGAGGCCCATTGGACACACAAACTTTATATGCCCCAGAACAGGGGAACGCCAGGGCCAAAAAGGGGGAGTGGGCGGGTAGGGGAGTGGGGGTGGGTGGGTATGGGGGACTTTTGGTATAGCATTGGAAATGTAAATGAGCTAAATACCTAATAAAAATGGAAAGAAAAAAAAAGATAATATTTTGGTATTTTTAGAGAATGTGCATGTCAAATTGTAAAAAATTTGCTCTTGGTATCCTCAGTTCCTGCCTGTTTCCACATAATGGTGTTAATTCTTGAGGACCTATACTTAATCAATTGCTGCAAATGAATGCTCTTATTTCTGATTAATAAATAAATAAATTATACACATGTGACTATAATAACTTTTCAAGCATTCTAGTTACAACCGCTCTTCAAGAGAAACAATTGAAAGTGTAATTAGTCACTGCCCATGTTATATTAAAACTGACTATAACCGTCAAGTATTTGAGATGTTTTGTCAACAATTTAATAATTCTCAAAGACAAGGTATTGTGGAACTTTAAAAACTCTATCTTCTTAAAAACAAAAAAGGGGAGAAATTATAACCCCATGCACATTATTTAAATCATACTTTTATTTTTAAGAATTTTGAAATTTGGATGTCAAAGAAGTTAATAAATGCCTCATAATATCCTAAAACTAGACATAATCATGTCTAGGTGAGATGAAAAGGATCCACTTATTGACCCATGGCATGATCCTGAACAGAAAGTTAATATGGGGAAAAGGGGGCAGTGTCTCTGTTTTTTCCACAGAATGCTACAGAAGCATGCTAGCTTCCAGAATGATTCGTGTAACAGGCTGACCTGTGATTTCCTGAGTGCCCTGACAGTGGTGACAAGAAAGCTGTGTTGAGCACACAGAGAAAGAGGAATCAGGGAGAGCCACCACTTGCAAACAAGATGAAGAAACTTCCTATCTCCACCATGGGCTACAGCAAAGAGAGCCTACGTAGTATCAATTTGAGGACAACTATAAGTGATGACCCATGAGATGGAGGGACTGCTACGGTGTATTTAACAAGATTTCATCAGAGACACTGCTTTTGGCCATTCAGGCCAACTCCCCTATAGCTGTGAAAGCTTTTGTACCTTACCTATATGCTATATTGTTAGATAATTTTAAGAGTTAAGATCACCAATCTTGACAAGTCTTTTCATATTCATTGTCATTGTTGTCAATTAACTAATTGTGTAGGTCCTAATTTAGATAAGGAATCTGCTGTTATGATTTTGTTAAAGAGACCTGCTTATGTTTTGCTGCCTGTTAGAGTTAGGAAATGATCCTTGGTTTAAAAATCCAGGAATGCAAACTTGGAAAAGGTCAAATGAGCAATTTTAAGATTTACTGCTTTAATTGCAATTTTAACTTCAATATCTACCACAGCTTTAGATCAACAGCTGCATGCTGCTCATTTTATTAATGATATGCATAAGTATATTAGCAACTTATTGTAGATAAAAAATTGGAGGCAAAGGTTAATGTCTTAGAAGTAATGGTCTCAACAATAAGGCAGGATATAACAAATTTTAAGGCTACAAAGACAGAAATTTCAGATATTAGAAGAATGTTATTTTTATTCTGATAAGACTGGCTTAGTTCAAGATAGCATAGACAAAGTTAGAACTAGTTTAGAAGAGAGAAAACGTAACAGAGAAAAACAAGAATATTGGTATAAAAATTGGTTTTCTACTCCGTGGCTCACTACCTTACTTCCCAGCCTTCTGGGACCTTTCGTGGGTATTTTACTGCTTTTGTCTTTTGGCCCTTGTGCCTTTAATAGATTAACCAGTTTTGTTAAGTCACAGATTGAAGCTGCTTTAAGCAAGCCGGTTGCAGTTCACTACCATCAACTGGATATCTGAGACTCAGACGAAGAAGATGTCCCTTCCACCAATGCAGAAAGAGCAACTGCTGGTCTCCAGTTTTCCACCCTTGCTGCTAATGCAGGGTCCTCTTGGTTCCTCAGGCCGTGGATACAATAGGGATGAGGAAGGGTGACCTCCAGCTCCTAATATAGCCTAAGAGCCACAAATTGTGGTGTTACAATTGGCATAATTCTTGTAGCGGCCTTGCTGAATCTGAGGTTGACAATTCTCATTTGGGAGCTGCACAGGACTCAGAACAGTGCATGCTGGTTCGTGATAATATGAATCCAGTATGGGTACCAGCGTGGGTACGAGGCTAAGCACTGCAGGGGAAGGTTCAACTAGACCGTTTCTGAGTTCCCTGAGAGACACACCTGGTTTGCACGGAGGTTGATATCTAGTTCAAGTTACAACCAAAGAATCTTTCTAAGGCTCTGCTTCCCCTCCCCAAAAGATACCAAGAGCCATGAGTGTGGGTACTGACAGCACCCATGGGAGGAATCGGGTCAATGCTCCCCCAGCCATGGTTAATGCCCACTCATCCAAGGATGAGAAGATCATTTGATCACCTCAGTTAAGTGTGGCCTTATTAAATGTAATTCAAAAGGGGGAGATGTTGGAGACCATACTGTGAGAAAGCAAACCTTTCAGTCTCCCACCCTAACAAGACAAATGGCCTTGTGCTAAGGAGCCAGTCGACACTCCCTCTTCCCTATCTCTTCCTGACTCCCAAGACTTCCAAGGACACGAGTTACATGCTGAGCCCGGCCTAACACCCAAGGCTGTAAAGGAGGATCCAAATTCCGGACATAAGAGGCAGAGTGCCCGCCACCTGGAGCCTGACTTCGGCCTTCATGTCCCCAGATGCCCACTTCTTTGTTCTTTGTTAATTCCCCCTCAACCCCTCCCTATTCCCCTTGCTGTATGCTTAAAAACCTGGCGTTTCAGCCTAATAAACTGAGACCTTGATAGGACCCCTTTCTTGGTCTCCACTTCTCCTTTCTCTCCCTCCCATTTTCTCCCAGGTTTGCGGTCCCCCTCACACCCACGAATAACTAGGTCCTGCTGGACGGGACACTATTTATAATAGCCAGAAGCTGGAAAGAACCTAGATGTCCCTCAACAGAGGAATGAATACAGAAAATGTGGTACATTTACACAATGGAGTACTACTAAGCTATTAAAAACAATGAATTTATGAAATTCTTGGTCAAAAAGATGTATCTGGATGATATCATCCTGAGTGAGGTAACCCAATCACAAAAGAAGTCACTTGATATGAACTTGCTGATAAGTGGATATTAACCCATAAACTTAGAATACCCAAGATACAATTTGCAAAACACAAGAAAATCAAGAAGAAGGAAGACCAATGTGTGGATACTTTATTCCTCCTTAGAATAGGGAACAAAATACCCATGGAAGGAGTCAGAGAGAAAAAGTTTGGAGCTAAGACGGAAGGATGGACCATCCAGAGACTACCCCACCCGGGGATCCATCCCATAATTAGCCACCAAACCCAGACACTATTGCATATGCCAGCAAGATTTTGTTGAAAGGACTGTGATATAGCTGTCTTGTGTGAGGCTGTGCCAGTGCCTGGCAAATACAGAAGTGGATGCTCACATTCATCTATAAGATGGAACACAGGGCCCCCAATGGAGGAGCTAGAGAAAGTACCCAAGGAGCTGAAGGGGTCTGTAACCCTATAGGAGGAACAACAATATGAACTAACCAGTACCCCCAGAGCTCATGTCTCTAGCTGCATATATAGCAGAGGATGGCCTAGTCGGCCATCATTGGGAAGAGAGGCCCCTTGGTTTTGCAAACTTTATATGCCCCAGTACAGGGGAAGGCCAGGGCCAAGAAGTGGGAGTGAGTGGGTAGGGGAGCAGGGCGGGGGAGGGTATAGAGAACTCAAGTCCAAGGGGATCAAGGATGTCAGCTGAAACCCAGATACACTGAATATAATAGACGATAAAGTGGAAAAGAGCCTTGAACACATCGACATGGGTAGAAATTTCCTAAACAGAATCCCAATGGCTCAGGCTCTAAGATCAACAATTGATAAATGGGACATTATAAAACTCAAATTCTTCTGTTAAAGCAAAAGACAAATTGGCAACCTTCAGATTGGGAAAAAAACCTTCACTAACCCTACATCTGATAGAGGGCTAGTGTCCAAAATATATAAAGAACTCAAGAACCTACCTCCAAAAAAACCAAGCAACCTAATCAAGAAATGGGGTATAGAGCTAAACAGAGAATTCACAACAGAGGAATCTTGAATGGCAGAGAAGTACTTAAAGAGATGTTCAAAGTCCTCAATCATCTGAGAAATGCAAATCAAAACAATCCTGAGAGTCCACCTTACTCCAATCAGGATGGCTGAGATCAAAAACTCAAGTGACAACACAAGCTGTCAAGGATGTCAAGAAAAAAGTACACTCCTCCATTGCTGGTGGGATTGCAAACTGGTACAGAGTGGTTACTCTGGAAATCAATCTGGCGGTTCCTCAGAACTAATACTATTAAATGATTAGATTTAGGGATAGCTGTGGATTAAGGTAAACAAGTCTGTAAAGCTCTCATTGTCCAGTTCATATTTTCTAACCATTATGGTGTAAATAAATTCATTCCAAAGCTTACCCTTTTGTGCTATAATTCTTGTAGGACACATTTTAGTAGAAAAATAAGTAATTTTAGACTCAATGATGAATCCACATGACACACAAAAAGGCCTATTTTGGTCTGAATTCAAATACCTATAACTATTTTTGACTCTCAAAAAAATGTGCAGGAACTATCCAATGCTGTCTCTCGTTCTATAGTTTTAAATAGATTGGTTACTGCATAATTAAATGTTAATTTATTTTTGATTTTGCTTAATTTGTACTAGAAATACCAGTCTCAGTTCATGAGGTCAGAAAGGAATTGGGAAATGAAGTTAGCTTTTTCACAGACACTACATTCTCATTAAAATGGAGAGAATTCAAAATTATATTGATTAGTAAAATACTCAACAAATACATGTTCCAGGGTTTAGGGTTTTTTGTTTTTGTTTTTTTGATTTTTGTTTTTGTTTTTTTCCAGAAAATGGATATGTATCTAAAAGAAACTCCAGTTAGGAAGGTGAAGGAGCCATCACCTGAATAGATTTTGCCTGTATAAAGAAATTCATCTTATTTGCTTCTTCTGCCAATTTTAAAGTTTGATAATAACAATTATATTTATTCATGAAATTCTCTATTATTTCTTCATGATTGATATCCTTATCTTCCTTAATTGTTCTGTTAACAGTGCACATTAATAAGTGGTCCAAACTTGAACAGGGGTCTTTTCCTCCAATTTATATGTCCTTTCAATACTTCTTCATCTAAAGTTCCATCTTCTGGAAACCAGGAGTTCTAAACAATTTACAAGTAATATAACAGTTGTAGTTTTAATAATTGTATTCCTAAAATAATAATAATAATAATAATAATAATAATAATATTGTACTAGCTTAAAGACTTTCCTAGATCTGTTCCATTCTTCTCACTCACCTCCTTCTCTGAGGGTCTCATTCTCTTATGTTCTACCTGACTTCTGGTTCCTGTTCAAAGCCTCTTCTAGAGATGGTGGGACCTGGAAGAATGATGGAGCCATTAAGTTAGGAAGATTAAAGTCTCATGTAATAGCCAGCTTTATTAAAGGCCCAGACTTTAAACTTTGATGTATAAGAAAGTTCATTTGAAGCCGGGCATGGCAGAGGCAGGAGGATTTCTGAGTTCAAGGCCAGCCTGGTCTATAAAGTGAGTTCCAGGACAGCTAGGGCTATACAGAGAATCCCTGTCTCGAAAAACAAAACAAAAACAAAAGATCTCATGTGTTCAAGTTAGATCACAAAACAAATCACAAAATCACAAAGACAAGTCATGTGGAACAAAAATATTGTTCCACATAGATATATAAAGAATAGTTTAAATTTTTAATTGAATAACAGCAACCAATATGAGTAATAGGGATTAAACTCAGCTCTAACTGGTATACTGGAGGAAACAAAACAAAAAGAACCATCAAACAAACAAACAAAAATGTTGTTTTGTGCACTGCATATTCAAATGCTTATTTCTGTACCAGGAATCTGGTTGAAGTCTTGCAGTCAGGACATTACCATTTCTATGACGCATCTCCTGTCTCAATGTTGTGTAAAAATTGTTCTCCATCACTTGTGATTGGTTAAAAGCTGAACACCCAAATTTGTAGGCAAGTGAGTGTAAGGTGGTACTTCTGATTCCAGTGAAGAAGCAGGGAGAGAGGACTGGTGATGAGGGACTTGACATAAGGACATGGATAGAGCAGGAACAGCCACACCACCACTAAGATGGTAGGTAACAGGCCCTGAGGCTGGGAAGTAGGCCAGTGTCAGGATTAGGTGGGTAAATTTAGATTGAGCTAATGGAGAATCTGCTCAGCTATAGTGCCAGAAGTTTATAATAAAACTTCATTATTTGGGAGCTAGAACAGGCATAGAAAAGCCCATACATTTACAACACAGCCCAGGAACAATACTGTCTTTGTTTGTTTGTTTGTTTGTTTGTTTTTCGAGACAGGGTTTCTCTGTGTAGCCCTGGCTGTCCTGGAACTCACTTTGTAGACCAGGCTGGCCTCAAACTCAGAAATCCACCCGCCTCTGCCTCCCAAGTGCTGCGACTAAAGGCGTGTGCCATCAGCCCCGTTCAATACTGTCTTTTTAAGAAATCTAGGTCAAAACAGTCTTGTTTTCTTTGAGTGTTCACACAAGCACTCAACACTCTCCTCTTGCCACCATTCCAGTACAGTGTTCCAATATACATTAATTAAATGTGTTTAATTTTAATTACAAAGTAACAAAAATACACATGAAAACCCCCTTTTTAAAATAGAGTAACACACAAATATGTACACACACACATACACAAACATATATGGTTATTTATTTATTTATTTATTTATTTATTTATACAACATAATACCAGGTTCCCAAGGAAGGCAGAAAAGTTCATCAGATGTCATGGACCAGGAATTATAGATACTTCTGTGCCAGCTGATGTGAGTGCTAGGAACCAAACTTGGATACTCAACAGCAGAAGTACCATTGACTCAACTCTCCAGCTCCCAAACATGTCATTATAATGCAGAAAATGAAAATGCCCCTTTAGTCATTCTGCCTTATCCCACTTGTAGGTGATGAAAGTCCTTGCTGTTTAGGCATTGAAGAACTGAATGGGATTCACTGTTGGTGAATGGAGGCTGCATATTGGTGCTTATTGTATTTAACACAGCTCTCTAGATGTGAGTAAAGACAATGAAAGATTTTGTGTAGAGATGAGTTCAGATTAGGAAAAGTTGCACAATGGTATACATGAAATGATTATTTTGCATGCATAGCTGTTTTGCCTGCATTTATATCTTGTGTGAGAGTGTTAGATATCCCAACTCTGGATTTATAGACTTCCATATGAATTTCCATATGTGTAAGCAACAGTCTTTCCAAACACCATTTTTGGATTTTTTTGAGACAGGATCTTTCTACATAATTATGGACATCCTAAAACTCACTATATGGGCCAGATTGGTGATTGGGATGAAATTACAAGTGTATAACATGCGGTAGTTTTGATATGCTTAGCCCTGGGAGTGGCACTATTTGGCAGTATGCCCTTTTTGGAGGAAGTGTGTCACTGTGGGCATGGGCCTTAAGACCCTCCCCTCCTAATCATGTAGAAACCAGTATTCTCATTTGCCTTCGGAACAAGATGTAGAACTCTCGCCTCCTCCTACACCATGCCTGCCTGCATGCTGCCATGCTTCTGCCTTGATGATAATGAACTGAACTTATGAACCTGTAAGCTATCCCAATGAAATGTTGTCCTTATAAGAGTTGCCTTGGTCATGGTGTCTATTTACAACAGTATAAAATCCTAACTAGAACACAATACTATGACTAGGTAAGAGACATATATATATATGTGTGTGTGTGTGTATACATATATATATACACACATATCTATGAATATGAATAACCTATCTTTAAATCAAACAATAAAAGGACAATGTAAGATTTAAACAGGAACCTTTATATATTGATAAACATTTTTTCTCTTTCTTCTTCTTTTTTTTTTTTTTTTGTTTGTTTGTTTTTCGAGACAGGGTTTCTCTGTATAGCCCTGGCTGTCCTGGAACTCACTTTGTAGGCCAGACTGGCCTCAAACTCAGAAATATGCCTGCCTCTGCCTCCCAAGTGTTGGGATTAAAGGCGTGCGTGCACCACCACCGCCCGGCAGGAATTTTTCAATGTATTAATTTCAACCAGGTAAAATATACTTTTTAAATAACCTATCTTCGAATCGAACAATAAAAGGACAATGTAAGACTTAAACAGGAATAAACCATCATATTTTATTGAACAGTAATACTATTTGGAATTTTTCAATGTATTAATAATTTCAACTGGTAAACTCCTACACTCTCGATATTTTGATTGCTTTGCAAATTTTATTTCTTTAAAAAATTTTAGGCTGGAGAGATGGCTCAGCAGTTAAGAACACTGGTTGCTCTTCCAAAGGTCCTCAGTTTAATTCCCAGCAACCACATGGTGGCTCACAACCATCTGTAATGAGATCTAATGCCCTCTTCTGGTATGTCTGAAGACAGTGACAGTGTACTCACATATACATAATATAAATAAATCTTTAAAAACTATTTAACTGTATAAGCATGTGCTGTGATGCACATGTGCCAATCCGAGGGCAGTTCACAGGTATTTATTGTATAGCTCCTCTATGTTCTCACTACGGAAAACCAAGCTCATCAAGCTTGGCAGCAAGCATCCAAATGCACTGAGGGAGTTCACTGCTCCTTGTTTCCATTTCAAAACTATGTATGAAATTCTAGTGTATAATGGGGCATAGTAGTAATCAGAGAAAATTTTGAAAGAGATCATCAAACTTTGTTGCAATGACTTTTACTCCCAGAAACAATTCTCTGGCATTCATTTTTGTTTCTGAAAAAATGTTAAGTCCTAACAAATATTTAGTCCTCAGAATAAACTAACATGAGCTGTGAGAATGTATGGCCAGGGAACCTGACCTGAAACAAGAGTGAGATTGAGACATGCTCCAAACCCAAAAAATCTTAGCCTTAGACTGGCAGGAGTTAGGACTGCTCTCTCCCTGCCCATAGCCTACATACAAACCCTGACACATAATCTCTACTTTTCCTACCTCTGAGGACAGTTACATAGTCTATGGCCACATGATACATCATTGTTCAACTTCTTTTATACCAATAAAGTTCTTGAAATTTCTCTTCATGCAAGTAAAGCATTCCCAGCACTTCAGCCCTAGACAGTAATGTACACTACCACCCCCCCCCTTGGAAATCCCTACCCACTCACTAAGATCTACATAATCCTTTCTCACCCTGATTAAAGTGAAATTGCCTCCCTGTAGCTAATCCCAAAAATCATCTGGCATATCCATAACATTCCTTTTTCTATTTTTTTGTTTTGGTTTTTGTTTTTTGAGACAGGGTTCCTCTGTGTAGCCCTGGCTGTCCTGGAACTCACTCTGTAGACCAGGCTGGCCTCAAACTCAGAAATCCACCTGCCTCTCTCCACGACATTCCAAATCTTGTTCATCACACCATCATGGCCCGGTGGCTAATGACCTCCAAGGAAGGGGAGACCCACAACCCAAAAAATAATGGATGACAACATAAACATCAGTTTCACTTGTAACTAATTTTATTATTCAAATTGTTTGTTCTTAAATCCTTGGATGACAATATGTTTACAATTTGTAAATGAGACATTACTTTAATGATGAACTGTTTCTACAAACCTTACTCAGGCCCCAGAGATAGCTCAATGGGAAAAATGTATGTGGAATGCAAGGCTTTACCTCACTCATTAGTTTTATGACTTTTTTACAAGCATGAATGCTGTCATGCTTCTGAAAATTGCTATAACATGCAAAGGCTTTATCACATTGATTAAATGCATAAGCTTTTGGCTCAGTATGACTTTTTCATGCCTATGAAGATGACTATTCTGTAAAAAGACCTCACCACACTGTTTACATCCATAGTGTTTCTCTCAAGTATGTCTTCTTTCATGCCTGTAAAGGTTACTTTTGCACGCAAAGGCTTTCAAACATTGATTACATTCATAGGGTTTCTCCCCAGTATGACTTCTTTCATGCTTATGAAGATGACTGTTTTGTGAAAAGGCTTTACCACATTTATTACATTCATAAGGTTTCTCTCCAGTATGACTTCTTTCATGCCTTTGAAGATTACTGTAACGCCCAAAGGCTTTACCACATTGACTACATCCATAGGATTTTTCTTGAGTACAGTTTATTTCATGATGGAAAAGATGACTATTCTGTGCAAAGGCTTTATCACATTGTTTACGCCCATAAGGTTTCTCCCCGGTATGACTTCTTTCGTGCTTATGAAGATGACTGTTTTGTGAAAAGGCTTTACCACATTTCTTACATTCATAAGGTTTCTCTCCAGTGTGACTTCTTTCATGACTGTGAAGATTATTCTTCTGTGCAAAGGCTTTACCACATTTATTACATCCATATGGTTTCTCTCCAGTATGACTTCTTTCATGCCTTTGAAGTTGACTGTTATATGCAAAGGCTTTACCACATTGACTACATCCATAGGATTTTTCTTGAGTATGGTCTATTTCATGATGGAAAAGATGACTATTCTGTGCAAAGGCTTTACCACTTTGATTATATTCACAGGGCTTTTGCCCAGAAAGATTTCTTTCGTGACTGTGAAGAAGATTCTTCTGTGCAAAGTCTTTATCACATTGTTTACGTCCATAAGGTTTCTCCTCAGTATGACTTCTTTCGTGCTTATGAAGATGACTGTTTTGTGAAAAGGCTTTACCACATTTCTTACATTCATAAGGTTTCTCTCCAGTGTGATTTCTTTCATGCCTTTGAAGATTACTATAATGCCCAAAGGCTTTACCACATTTATTACATTCGTAAGGCTTCTCTCCAGTATGACTTCTTTCATGCCTTTGAAGTTGACTGTTATATGCAAAGGCTTTACCACATTGACTACATCCATAGGATTTTTCTTGAGTACAGTTTATTTCATGATGGAAAAGATGACTATTCTGTGCAAAGGCTTTATCACATTGTTTACGTCCATAAGGTTTCTCCCCAGTATGACTTCTTTCATGCTTATGAAGATGACTGTTTTGTGAAAAGGCTTTACCACATTTATTACATTCGTAAGGTTTCTCTCCAGTATGACTTCTTTCATGCCTTTGAAGATGACTGTTATATGCAAAGGCTTTACCACATTGACTACATCCATAGGATTTTTCTTGAGTACAGTTTATTTCATGATGGAAAAGATGACTATTCTGTGCAAAGGCTTTATCACATTGTTTACGCCCATAAGGTTTCTCCCCAGTATGACTTCTTTCATGCTTATGAAGATGACTGTTTTGTGAAAAGGCTTTACCACATTTATTACATTCGTAAGGTTTCTCTCCAGTATGACTCCTTTCATGCCTTTGAAGAAGACTGTTATATGCAAAGGCTTTACCACATTGACTACATCCATAGGATTTTTCTTGAGTACAGTTTACTTCATGATGGAAAAGATGACTATTCTGTGCAAAGGCTTTATCACATTGTTTACGTTCATAAGGTTTCTCTCCATTATGACTTCTTTCATGCCTTTGAAGAGTACTGTTGCGCCCAAAGGCTTTACCACATTTATTACATCCATATGGTTTCTCTCCATTATGACTTCTTTCATGCCTTTGAAGAGTACTGTTGCGCCCAAAGGCTTTACCACATTTATTACATCCATATGGTTTCTCTCCAGTATGACTTCTTTCATGCCGGTAAAGATGACTGTTCCGTGAAAAGGCTTTACCACATTGATGACATTCATAGGGTTTCTCTCCAGTATGACTTCTTTTATGCCTTTGGAGATAACTGTTATATACAAAGGCTTTACCACACTGATTGCATCCATAGGGTTTCTCTCCAGTATGAATCTTTTCATGCCTGTGAAGATGTCTTTTATATGCAAAAGCTTTACTACATTGATTACATTCAAAGGGTTTCTCCAAACTAATTCTTTCATGTATTTGAAGATAACTAAGACAGGCAAAGGTATTACCACATTGATCATATCCATACCTTTCCTCTCTAGTATGAGATCTAGGTACTTGATGAAGACTATGAGTTGCAAAGGCTTTTTCACTTTGATTATCTTCATAAAGTTCAATTTCCAAATGAGTTCTTTCATGTAATTTTACAGATGAATTAGATCTAAAGTCTTTATCATGTTGATTATATTCATAGAGATCTTCACTATTGGTTCTTTTATGTGTTTGAAGATACCTATGATGGTTAAAGCCTTTAGTACATGGCTCAGATTTATCACTTCCTTTTCCCACCAGAATTTTTTCACATCCTAGAAGAGAACTGGAAGAACTCAGGGTTTTATCACACTGGTTATATGCATAATATTTCCCTATTTTGTGAGCCACATGACAGGTGCAAAGTGAACCAGTATAGACAGATGAATTTCTGTATTCCTTGTACTCATAAGGTTTCTCTCCAGTGTTAGTTTGGTGATGGGCTGCCATGGAAGTTAGAAAACCAGTTAACTGTAAATCTGTATCACAGTCATCATGTCTTCTCATAGTGGGAACTACTACACATTGTCTAATTGTTCTGGGAGAGACAAGGGTACATTGCTTCTTTTTATATTGCTTATCCTCACATGGCTTGAATCCAGAGTGACAGATGATATACCTATTAAATGAAGGATAACAAATAAAAGATTTTTACACTGCATAAATAATCTAATAATTTGTCTCATAAATACAAATAGGATTCAGGCTTGTCAACTACAACAGCCTTCTTTTCTTTCATGAACTGTTCCTCTAACTAAACTAGGAAAAGTCAACATAAGTATATGAGGGACACTAGCTTTAATATGCATGATTTGCTTATAAAAGATCTTAGATATACATTAATCTCCTTACCAATGTATATGCCTTTTACAGTAATTAGGTAATAAGAAACGAAACGGATAGACAGCTGTACATAATGGTCTCACATATATATGACTAAAATTGTGACATTAGTTACCACATTGTTTCCTAGTCTCAATTCATTCTTTTTTTGGGGGTGTGGGGAGCAAGAGTTGAGACCACATTTCTCTTCATAGAAAGAGAAACCTTCCTGGCTGTCCTGGAACTCACTCTGTAGACCAAACTAGCATCCATCTCTTAGTGACCGGCCTGCCTCTCCCTCCTGAATGCTGGGATTAAAGGTATCTGCCACCAATGCCAGCTTCTTGTTTTGCTTCTGTCTTTGTTAGGGTTTCCATTACTGTAAAGAGACACCATGACCACAGTAACTCTTAAGTTTAGTCCATTATTGTCGTAGAGGGAAAAATGGTGCCATACAGGCAGGTATGTTGCTGGAGACAAGAGTCGAGAGGTCTACATCTTAATCCTGAGGCAACAGAAGGTGACACTGTTTCACTGAGCATAGCTTGAGCATAGAAGACCTCAAAGCCCACCTCCACAGTAACAAACTTCCTCCAACAAGGCCATACCTACTCCAATGAGGCCATACCTCCTAATAGTATCAATCACTATGGGACATTGCAAGATTTTCATAATCAGCACAAAGCTGTGCTTATTTATACTTTTTTACTTTTCATTACAACTTCAGAGTACCACCTGAACCTATCTAAGGCAAGTCAGACAGCCTGGTCCACTCCGTGACCCCGTAAGTTACCTTTCTCCCATAATTCAGAGCACAGCATACATGTCTCCCAGGAGGTCTGTAAAAACCAGGAAAACAGCCCATCTGTCTCCCAGAAGGTCTTTCTGTCATAACCATGAACACTAACATGCCTGCTAACAGACCCCAGAGCCAGCCTGTCTCCCAGGAGGTCTGTCCTAACTAGGGTCATAAGGACACAGGGAAACAGGAGGGCTACTTTAACCAGGGACACAGGAGCCCTGCTCTAACCCAAGTCACACAGCCCTACCTGCCTCCAAGGAGGCCTGCTACAGTCTGAGAAACCCAGGCCAGTTAAAACCAGAGATAAACAGATGGCAAAAGGCAAGCATAAGAACATAAGCAACAGAAGCCAGTAAAATATGGAACCATCAACAACCCAGTTCTCTTACTACAGCAAGCCCTAGATACCTGAAGAGCAGTATTCTGACCTAAAATTCCATTTCATGAAGATGAAAGAGGCCTTTAAGGAGGACATAAATAACCACATTAAAGAAATACAGAAAACACAGGCAAACAGATAGAGACCTTTAAAGAGGAAATAAATGGATCCACTAAAGAAATATAGGAAAATACAATCAAACAGATGAACGAATTGAACAAAATAATACAAGACGTAAAATGGGAATAGAAAAAATAAAGAAATCACAAATGAAGGTAACCATGGCGACGGAATACCTAGGAAAGAGATCAGGATCTACAGATGATAGCATTACCAACAGACTACACAATATGGAAGAGATAATCTCAGGCATAGAAGATACAAGAAAAGATATCAACACATCTGTCAAAGTAAATAGAAAGGGTAAAAAGTTCCTAATCCAAAACATCCAGGAAATTTGGGACACAATGAAAAGACCAAACCTAAAAATAATAGAAATAAAAGATGAAGATTCCCAATTTAAAGGGCAAGCAAACATCTTCAAAAAAATCATAGAAGAAAACTTCCCTAACCTAAACACTAAATGCACAGAACAAAGAAAGGATATTAAAAGTAACATATGAAAGCAGACCTATTAGAATTACACCAGACTTCTCAACAAAGACTCTAAAAGCCAGAAGACCCTGGACAGATGTCATCTAGACACTAAGAGAAAACAAATGCCAGCCCAGGATACTATACCCAGCAAAACTCTCAATCATCATTGTCTTAGTTAGGGTTTTACTGCTGTGAACAGACACCATGACCAATGAAAGTCTTATAAAGGACAACACTTAATTAGGGCTGGCTTACAGGTTCAGAGGTTTAGTCCATGATCATCAAGGTAGGAGCATGGCAGCATCCTACCATGTATGCTTGGTGCAGGAGGAGCTGAGAGTTCTATATCTTCATCTGGAGACTACTAGGAAAATTCTCACTTCCAGGCAGCTAGAGTGAGGGTCTTAAGCCCACGCCCACAGTGGCACACTTACTCCAACTGAAGGCCACACCTCCTAATAGTGCCATTCCCTGAGCCACGCATATACAAACCATTAAGATCACAGATGGAGAAACCCAGATATTCCATGACAAAACCAAATTTAAACAATTCCTTTCTACTAATCCAGCCCTACAGAGGACACTAAAAGCAAATCTTCAACACAAGGAAACATTACACCCAAGAAACCATAAGAAATTACTTATCTCACAACAAACCCAAAAGAAGAGAATCACAGACACATAATACCATCTCCAACAACAAAAATAACTGAAACTAACAATCATTGGTCTTTAATATCTCTCAATATCGGCAGACTCAATTCCCCAATAAACAGAAACAGGCTAACAGACTTGAAAAGGAAAAAGGAGCTTGCTGTATGCAAGAAACACAGCTCAGCAACAAAGACAGACACTCCTCAGAGTGAAGAGCAGAAAAAAATGTTCTCCAAGCAAATGGTCCCAAGAAACAAGCTGGAGTCACCATTATAAGATCTAATAAAATACTTTCAACCAAAAGTTACTAAAAGAGATGGGGTGGGATACTTCATACTCATCAAAAGAAAAAAAAAACCCACAAAGATGAAGTCTGAATTCTGAACATCTAAGGGCACCCACGTTTATAAAAGAAACATACTAAAGCTCAAAACACACATTGACCCTCACACAATAATACTGGGAGACTTCAACACTCCACTCTTACCAACGGACAGGTTATGGAAACAGAAACTAAACAGAGACACAGTGAAACTCAGAGAAGTTATGAACCAAATGGATTTCACAGATATCTACAGAACATCCCACCCACTAAAAAGAAAATGTACCTTCTTTTCAGCACTTCATGGACCCATCTCCAAAACTGACCATATAACTGGACACAAAACAAGCCACAACAGATACAGAAGATTGAAATAATCTGACATATTCTATCAAACCACCACGGATTAAGGTTGGATTTCAATAACAACAAAACAACAGAAAGCCCACATACTCATGGAAACTGAACAACCCTCAACTCAACAATAACTTGATAAGGGAAGGAATAAAGAAATTAAAGACGCTCTAGAATTCACTGGAAATGAAGGCACAGCACACCCAAACTTATGGGATATAATGAAAGCAGTGCTAAGAGGAAAATTCAAAGCATTAAGTACCTTCATAAAGAAACTGGAGAGATCCTTTACTAGTAAGTTAATAGCACACCTGAAAGCCTAGAACAAACAGAAGCAAACACTCCCAAGAGAAAGATGGCAGGAAATAATTAAACTCAGTGCTGAAATCAACCAATTAGAAACAAAGTTAACAATACCAAGAATCGACAAAGCCAAGTGCTGGTTCTTTGAGAAAAAGAAAAAAAAAAGATAGATAAACCCTTAGCTAAACTAAATAAAAGGCACTGAGATAGTATCCAAATGAACAAAATCAGAAAAGGGAGACATAACAACCGAAATTGAGGAAACTGAAAAAAAATCAGCAGATCTTACTACAGATGTCTATATATACCAGACAAAACCGGAAAATCTAGATGAAATGCATGCTTTTCTAGACAGATACCACATACCAAAGTTAAATTAGGATCAGGTAAACAATCTAAACAGTCCCATAACTCCTAAGTAAAGAGAAGCACCCATTTTGAATCTCTCAACCAAATCCAGCCAATGATCATTGCAGAATGTAACCACACCTTCAAAGAGAAGCTAATAACAATACTCCTCAAACTATTCAACAAAACAGAAACAGAAGGAATGCTACCTACTTCCTTCTATAGAGCCACTGTTACTATGTCACCTAAACCACACAAAGACCCAACAAAGAAAGAGAACTTCAGACCAATTTTGCTTACAGATGTAATGAATACAGATGCAAAAATACTTTAAAAATTCTTGGAAACCGAATCTAAGAACACCCCCCAAACCATCTTTCACCACAATCAAGTAGGCTTCATCTCAGGGATGCAAGGATGATGCATATACAAAATTCCATCCATGTAATCCAGTATGTAAACAAACTCAAAGGAAAAAAAAATCATATGATCATGTCATTAGATGCTGAAAAAGCCTTTGAACTCTCTTCATTTTATAAATCTTGGAGAGATCCGGAGTTCATAGCACATAACTAAACATAGTAAAAGCAACACACAGCAAACTAATAGCCAGCATCAAGTTAAATGGAGAGAAAACAGAAGCAATCCCAGTATAACCAGGCATAAGGCAGGCTGCCCACTCTCTCCCTATCTATTCAATATAGTACTTGAAACTCAAGCTAGAGCAATTAGACAACAAAAAGAGATCAAGGGTATACAAATTTGAAAGAATGAAGTCGAGGTACTACTTTTTGTAGATGATATAATAGTATACATGGGTGGCCCAAAAAAGAAGCTGAGAACTCCTACAGCTGATAAACAACTTCAGCAATGTGGCTGGATATAAAATTAACTCAAACAAATCAGTAACCTTCCTCAATACAAATGATAAACAGGCTGAGAAAGAAATTAAAGGAACAACACCCTTCACAGTAGCCACAAATAATATAAAATATCTTCATGTAACACTAACCAAGCAAGTGAAAGGTCTGTATGACAAGAACTGCAAGTCCCAGAGAAATTGAAGAAGACATTAGAAGTTGGAAAAATGTCCATCTTACAAAAAACAATCTACAGATTTCATGCAATCCCTATCACAATTCCAACACAATTCTTCAAAGGCATGGAAAGAACAATTCTCAACTTCATATGGAAAAACATATGGAAAAACAAAATGCCCAAGATAGCCCAAGATAGCCAAAACAATCCTGAAAAATAAAAGAACTTCTGGGAGAATCTCTATCACTCATATCAAGCTCATGGTATTGGTACAGAGTTCTACAAGTTGATCAATGGAATAGAATTGACAACCCAGAAATAAACCCACATACTTAGAGACATTTGATCTTTGACAAAGAAGCCAAAACCATACAGTAGCAAAATGAAAGCATCTTTAACCAATGGTGCTTGAGTAACTGGTGGTCTACATGCAGAAGAGTGCAAATTAATCCATATTTATCACTTTGTACCAAGTTCAAATCCAAGTAGATCAAGGACCTCAACATAATACCAGATACACTGAATCTAATAGAAGAGAAAGTGGGAAATAGACTTGAACGCATTGGCATGTGGGAAATTTTCCTGACCAGAACACCAATGGCGCAAGCTCTAAGAGCAACAATTGATAAATGGGATTTCGTGAAACTAAAGCTTCTGTAAGGCAAAGTATACTGTCAACAGGACAAAATGGCAACCTACAGATAAGGAAAAGATCTTCACTAACCCAACACCCAACAGAGGCTAGTATCCAAAATATATAAAGAACTAAAGAAGTTAGACTCCAATAAACCAAATAAACCAATTAAAAATGGGGTACAGAGCTAAACAGATAATTCACAACAGAGGAATCTCCAGTGGTCAAGATGCACTTAAAGAAATGTTCAACATGCTTAGTCATCAGGGAACTACAAATCAAAATGACCCTGAGATTCCACCTTACATCACCAATCAGAATTACTAACATCAAAAACTCAAGTGACAGAACATGCTGGTGAGGATGTGGAGAAAGAGAAACACTCCTCTGTTGCTGGTGGGATTGCACTGGATACAAACAGTCTGGAAATCAATCTGGCCATTCCTCAGAATTGGAAAATTGGAAATAGTTCTACCTGAACTATGCTCCACAAAACACAAAGGAGAGGAAAATGTCCCACTGCCATGTCTAAAGCAGCTTCATTTACAATAGTCAGAAGCTAGAAACAACCCAGATGTCTCTCAACTGAACAATGAATACAGAAAACGTAGTTTATTTACACAATCGAATATTATTCAGCCATGAAGAACAAGGACATCACGAATTTTGCAGGCAAATGGATGGAACTAGAAAATATAATCCTGAGTGAGGTAACCCATACCAAAAAGGATACGCGTAGTATGTACTCACTGATAAGTGGATATTAGCCAAAATATACAGAATAATTACAACACAACTCACAGACTGTATAACTGTATAAAGTTTAACAAGACAGAAGTCCAAAGTGAGAATGCCTCAATCTCACTTCAAAAGGGGAACAAAACAATCATGAGAGGCAGAGGGAGGAAGAGGAGGATCACATATGGAGAGAGACAGGAGAGAAGCCCAGAGGGCCAGGAGAATGAATGGAAATATGCAGCTGATGGGAGGTGGGGGTGGGGGCGGTGGGCACACAAAGACAACCTCTAGAAAGTCTCAGAGATCTGGGATATGAGAGGCTTCCAGGACTCAATAGGGTTGACCTTAGCCAAAATGGTGAACAGTTAGGAGATGGAACCTGAAAAGACAGACAAGGCCCAGAGGAATAGGACCACCTACCTTCCTTCAAATTTTTTGACCCAGAATTGTTCCTGTCTGAAGGAAATACAGAAAATATATAAATGGAACAGAGACTTAAGGAAATGTCATCCCGTGACCCGCTCAACTTGGGATCCATCCCATATGCACGTACCAAATCTGACACTATTAATGATACCATGTTGTGCTTGCAGACAGGAACCTAACATGGCTGTCCTTAGAGGCTCTATTAGCAGCTGACTGAGACAGTTACAGATACTTACAGGCAACCATTTGACGGAGGTCGGGACCCCTACTGAAGACGGGGGAAGGATTGAAGGAGCTGAAGAGGATGGCAACTCCATAGGAAAGAACGACAGTATCAACTAACTGGGACCCCTCAGAGCTCCCAGAGACTAAGCCACCAACCAAAAAGGACTGGTCAGTGGCCCCCAGCACATTTGTAGCAGAGGACTGCCTTGTCTGGCCTCAGTGGGAGAGAATGTGCCTAATCCTGTAGAGACTTGATGCCCCAGGGAAAGGGGATGCTGGGGAGGGTGAGGTAGGTGTGGGTGTTTGGAGTGTGAGCACTCTCTCAGAAGCAAAGGAGAGGGGGAATGGGGTGAAGAACTCCGGGAGAGGAGACAGGGAAGGGAGACAATATTTGGACTATAAATAAGTAACATAATTTAGTAAAAAAACTATGATCACTTCAAGAACCATTTTTCATGACAAAATAAATTTTAAAAAGTTCAGGGCGCATATATATATATATATATATATATATATATATATATATATATATGCACACATATACACACACACACATATCAGCTTACATATAAAAATTACCTTTCATGTCTTTTAGGACATTTACAATGTTCTTCAATATTGAAGTCTTCCCATTTATAGCCTAAAATACAGTACCAGAAAATGTATATTAATGAAAATTATGCAAAACTGAAATTACTCTCTTCAATGAACCTCAGATCAATTCCTGATTAATTTATCAAACTCTTCCTTTTTCAAGGTTAAAACCATAGAAGAGTACCAATCTCCAAGAAAGGGTTGTCTCCTTAAGGTAAAAAAGCAAGTGAAAACTCTAGTTCTTACCTATAGCCGTGAGGTTCCTGTAGGTTTCCAGCATCACATCTTTGTAGAGACTCTTCTGGGAAGGATCCAGCAAAGCCCATTCCTCTTGAGTAAAGTTCACATGCACATCCTCATAGGTTACTAGATCCTAAAATATGCCATACAAATACTTAATAGAAATGGTGTCTTAGTGTGTTGTAAAAGTCTAGTTCATTGAGAATATGTTTACATAATTCTATCTTCTAGCCATATTAATTCCATGTAATAGAATTTCAAATGCAACTCATAAGTATATAATAAAATAAAAACTGAGGATGGTGCTGTCTATTTCTATGCCAACTGAACAGGATTTAGCATTGCAGGAGAAATGCATAGTAACATATGCATAGAGACATACAGACAGAGAGACAGAGCGACACTATCTAGTAAACATCAGCAAAACTGAATCAAAATTATTAACTTCAAAAAAGAATGGACAGTTTGGATCAGTGGTACATGCCTTTAATCCCAAACTGCAGGAGAAAATAAAAAGTAAAATTGTGATTTCCAGGATAGCCTGATTTATGTAGAGATTTCCAGGACAGCCTGATATATGTAGAGATTTCCTGGATAGCCAAATGTTCATAATGAGACCCTACCTCAAACAAACAAAGCCAAAAAGATAGGGAGTAACAGGGGCTCACTTGAGTTTCCTCCAATGATTTAAAGCATTCCCTCTAATTCTGTACTCATCATCAAAACCTGGAGTTATCCCGTTTAAACTGTAAAGTTAATCTGATATTCCTACAAAGGAATCTATTTTTAATAAGTTATAGATCAAAGGGCTCTCAAAAATATGGTAAGTGTGTATCCTAAAGACGCATCAACAGATCAGATCACTTGATGCTTTTGAAGAAGACCTGGCTCCATCTCCAGCACTCACTTGGAGGCTCTAACCATTCCTAATTCCAGGTCAAAGGAATCGAGTGCTCTCTTCGGACTTCAGTAAACAGCAGTACATAAGTGGTACAAATCCATAAACGCATATATGCAAAAGTGTCACACACATTCCAAAAATTAAAAATTAGTAGAAATATACACAAATATAGGGAGAATGTTATATAACTACAACTCGGTGAATCAGGAGATCAGTACCAGGGTTATGGATGCAAGCCATCATGGTCTAAAACATAACACCCTCTGCTAAAGCTTGACAAGTACTTCAATGGGGGCAATGAAAGGCTCTGAAGTGTGGTCACTGCATGTTGATATCAGCAACCAAGATGATTCCACACAAGAGCTCCTACTCCCAATGCTCTGCACAGACACAGACAGCTGAGCAAAGTCATCCACAGGCCCTGCTTCTGCCTGGGAGCTACAGGCACCTCTCGCAGGACCTCAGTAGACCTCCAGGCATTGCATGAGACCTCACTCAAATTCAGGGGACCACAGGAGACCTCACGGGACTGCTGAAATGCAGTATATCTGACTTTTCCCACCTGTCCTAAAAAGGAACCCATATTTTCTCCTGTGGCTTTTCCTCATGAGGAGACTGTGGCCTCTCACTCACTAGGGTACAGCTTCTGAGTTGACAAAAATCCTGGGCTCATAAGCACACCCTGCCTGAAAATAACTATCTGATTAAGGCTCAGTGGGCATATGTCTGCTACTCAAAGATGTGCCAAGTATCAAACTCCCAAAGTGAAAATTGAAAGGCACATGTGAGGTAAACTGTCCACTCTTGTGTTCCCAGATTCTCACAAGTGAAAAGTGGCCACAATAAACTTCCTATCGCAAGAGAGCTCGGCAATAAGATAGATGATGACCATAAGGCAGACACAGTCTTCAGGCTGAATGCTGTGTAAACACAGCCTGAGCAGGTCTGAGGCACACACTGTATATCTAGTATATACAACCAATGTACTGAAATAGGAGGATTAGAGGGGAAAGCAATAAAGAGCGGGCTACATGTCTGCGTGAATAAATGCACTTGGAACCAACTCCGCGAGCCTGTGGTCATCAACCAGGAGAGAATCCACTCCTTTGACCTTCAAGGATGTGCTGTGGTGCCTTCACAAATACCTCAAAGGCTCAAATTCAGAATGTTATAAAGAAGACGAAAAACAATAAGGAAACCATAAACTCACCCAAACCTAAAAATTCAACAAGTTAGCTAGCTATGTGGTAGTACAACCATTGACCAAAACAGATCTCCTTTCACCACACTGCCAAGGTGACAACAGGAAGCAAAGCATTCAGTTTACCTCCTACCAAAAGGTATCTCCACACAGCTTCCTTAGACTAACACAGGCACAATTAACAAGTTTTTCCATGGAAATGCTTATCTCCTAAGCACTGTCTTTTGGATCAAACAGCTAACTGTACTCTCAGATGGCAAAGAAAAACAAAAACAGAGGAAGAAAGGAGAAACAGAGCAGAAAGCAAAGAAATTTGTAATAAAATGAGTAAGAATTATGAAATAGGGTCTGCCCAATCAAATTATTATCAATATGAACCAAGGTTCACCATACATCTGGATAGTGACTCTGACCAGAGGCTGAGGTGTTGGAAGTGCTTCACACTGCTGTCCTGGGTCACTTATACATGCTACTAAGATCTCCACATAGGTAGGTGCTTGGTAGATTACTACCAAACACACCTACCCTCCTACATGGTATTCCATAGATGTGGTACAAGTGTCAGAGGGTTTGCCTTCATGCTTTCTATCTGACAAGGACCCTACTCTGCAGTTCTGAGTCTCACCACCTAGCACCATCATCATGCAATGCTGTCTTACAGATTCCAGATTTTGGACTGAGGGCTCTGCAGGTAAGTCAATTAGGGGTGCCTCTCCTGCCTGGTAGGTAAAGTGATGCCTTGCTCTTCTCCCCAGGCCTTCTGTACTCGTAGACCTGCTCCTTTGACATCTGGAAACTGAGAGTATTGAGTAGGGAAGGAGAGTGTTTCTTTAAACTTTATTATGCGCTCATGAGTACTTTGCCTGCATGTGCATCCTTCCTCCCCATCTCTGAAGTGCTTCTGGACATGGGAAAAGGCTTGTTGTCCTGGGACGGAACTAAAAACAGCTGACACTCACCATATGGGTGCTGGGAATTAAACCCCAAACCTGTGGAAGAACACCCAGTGCTTTCAACTGCTGAGCCATCTCTCCAGGCCTGGTAGAAGTTAAGTTTTCAAACCAGCCTGAAATTAAATGTTTTTTTCATAACTTTAGCTCCCAAGTTACCCTAGGAACAAAATTACATATTAAGTATCTATCTGAATAAAGGGGTGGAGAGATTTTTATCATGTTCAGAGCACTGGCTTCTTCAGGATACTGCACACATATGGCATACACACACATACATGCAGGAAAATACCCACAAACCTTAGTGATGTTTACACCCTTAAGAAAAGAAACACCAAAAAATCTGGTACATTTACACAATGGAGTACTACTCAGCTATTAAAAAGAATGAATTTATGAAATTCCTAGGCAAATGGTTGGACCTGGAGGGCATCATCCTGAGTGAGGTAACACAATCACAAAAGAACTCAAGTGATATGTACACACTGATAAATGGATATTAGCCCAGAAACTTAGTATAGCGAGATATAAGATATAATTTGCAAAACACATGAAACTGAAGAAGAACGAAGACCAAAGTGTGGACACTTTGCCCCTTCTTAGAATTGGAAACAATCACCCATGGAAGGAGTTACAGAGACAAAGTTTGGAGCTGAGACAAAAGGATGGACCATCTAGAGACTGCCATATCCAGGGATCCACCCCATAATTAGCCTCCAAACGATGACACCATTGCATACACTAGCAAGCGTTTGCTGAAAGGACCCTGATATAGCTGGCTCTTGTGAGACTAGGCCAGGACCTAGCAAACACATAAGTGGATGCTCACAGTTAGCTATTGGATGGATCACAGGGCCCCCAATGGAGGAGCTAGAGAAAGTATCCAAGGAGCTAAAGAGATCTGCAACCCTGTAGGTGCAACATTATGAACTAACCAGTACCCCGGAGCTCTTGACTATAGCTGCATATGTATCAAAAGATGACCTAGTCGGCCATCACTGGAAAGAGAGGCCCATTGGACTTGCAAACTTTATATGCCCCAGTACAGGAGAACGCCAGGGCCAAAAAATGGGAATGGGTGGGTAGGGAAGTGGGGGGGAGGGTATGGGGGACTGTTGGGATAGCATTGGAAATGTACTTGAGGAAAATACATAATAAAAAAATTTTTTAAAAAGGAAAAGAAAAAATAAAAGGAAAGGAAAGGAAAGGAAAGGAAAGGAAAGGAAAGGAAAGAAAAGAAAAGAAAAGAAAAGAAAAGAAAAGAAAAGAAAAGAAAAGAAACACAGTATCAGTTCTGCATCCATAGCACAGGGAAAGACACCAGGACATCACAGGGCCTGAATGAGTAGAGAAACAATGTTATACCATCTTGTCCCATTTTTGGTTTTTGGGTTTTTGTTTGTTTGTTTTCTTCCTTAGTTTCTTTCTTTCTTTCTTTCTTTCTTTCTTTCTTTCTTTCTTTCTTTCTTTCTTTTTTTTTTCCAAGACAAGATTTCTGTGTGTAGCCCTGGCTGTCCTGGAAATCTCTCTATAGACAAGACTGGCATGGAACTCTACCTATGCACCTTTCAAGTGCTGAGATTAAAGGTGTGTACCATCATCACATGACCCTATCTCACTTTTAAAAGCAAAAGTGGGGAGGACATAACAACAGACAGTGAGGAAATACAAAGAATCATTAGGTCATACTTTAAAAACCTGTACTCCACAAAAGTGGCAAATCTAAAACAAAATTATTTTCTTGATCGACAATATTTACTAAACTTAACACAAGACCAGATAAACAATTGAAATAGACCTATAACACCCAAGGAAAAGAGGTCATTGAAAATCTCCCAACCAAACAAAATACCCATGGAAGGAGTTACAGAGACAAAGTTCAGAGCAGAGCCTGAAGGAATGACCATCCAGAGACTGCCCCACTTGGGGATCCACCCCATAAACAACCACCAAACCCAAACACTAGGCAGATACCCAGGGAGCTGAAGGGGACTGAAGCCCCATAGAAGGAACATCAATATGAACTAACCAGTACCCTCAGAGCTCCTTGGAACTATACCACCAGTCATAGAAAACACATGGTGGAACTTGTGGCTCTAGCTATATATGTAGCAGAGGATGGCCTAGTCAGTCATCAATGGGAGGAGAGGCCCTTGGTCCTGTGAAGGCTCTACACCCCAATATAGGGGAATGCCAGGACCAGGAATGGGAGTGGGTGGGTCGGGGAGCAGGGGGAGGGAGGAGGGGGGAGAGGATTTTTGGAGGGGAAACTAGGAAAGGGGATAACATTTGAAATGTAAATAAAGAAAATATCTAATAAAAAAATTTTTTTAAACTCAAAAGGGAAAAAAAAATCTCCCAACCAAGAAAAGCCCAAGGCAAAATGATTTTTATACAGAATTCTATCAGAATTTCAAAGAGCTAATACCAATACTCCTCAAATTATTACACAAAATAGAAACAGAAAGAACATTACAAAACTCATTTTATGGGATCTCAGAAAACATTATACCCAAAAGACAAAAAGATTCAACAGAAAAAAAATTACAGGCCAATTTCCCTTATAAACTAAAAATACTCAATAAAATACAATAAAAAACATCAACCCACCCACAAAACCTTCAACCCAAAATTTCTCCTGCTGACAAGATGTGCAGGGATAAATATGGAGCAGAGACTGAGGGAACGGCCAATCCATGACTGGCCTAACATATGATCTATCCCATGGGAGAGAGTCAAGCCCTGACACTATTAATGATCTTCAGCTATGCTTGCACCCAGGAAGCTAGTTAGTCTCCCGAGAGAACTAATCCAGCAGCAGATGGAAACAGATGCAGTGACCCATAGCCAAATGGCAGGTGGAGATTGGGGCTGAGGAGTGGGTGACAAAATTGAGTGAACAGGAGGAGGCAAGGACACCACAAGAACACCTAGAGCATCAACTAATCTGGGGCCATGGAGATTCAAAGAGACTTGAACCATAAACCAAAGAGCATGAAGAGGCTGGAGCTAGCCCCTCCTCCCACATCTGTGGAAGATGCGCAGTATGGTCTTCATATGTGTCCCCTAACAAATGCAGCAGGGGGGCTGTCTCTGACTGTTGACTGCATTAGATCCACTTCCTCTACCTGAACTGCCTGGTTGGGCTTCGGTGCTTAGTCCTGCTAAGGCTAGATGTCCAAAGGCGGGTTGTACCCAAGGAAGACATTCCCTTCTCTGAGGAGAATGGAAGGAGGTAATGGAGGGAGAGATTTGTAAGGGTGATACTTTGAGGAGAGGAGTGGGCTGCAATTGGGATGTAATATGAATTTTAAAATTATGTAAGTACATATAATAAAAAATACTCAATAGAATACTTGCAAACCAAATCCAAGAACACATGAAAAAGATCATCTGCCATGATCAAGGAGGCATCCGGCTAGAGATGCACGTGTTGTGTGTAATTTCAAAAACATGATTATTCTTCCTTGGGAGCCCTGAGTTCCTGGCTATGCTCCGAGAACAGCTGCGGCCATGTTGCCGTCTGGCAACTTCCCCGAGAGCGCCACCCAGTGGTCTGTCAGTGGAACAAGAGCAGTAGCTCCAGGTGTTCGCAGGAGCAAGCCTGAAAATAGATGCAGCATGTGTGGATGGCTCAACATACAAATAAATGTAAACCATCCTGGAAACAAATGGAAAGGAAAAAACAGTCATATAATCAGATCCCGAATAAGCTTTTGACATAATCCAATAGCCCTTAATGACAAGTTTTGGACAGATCAGTGATAAAGGGCACATAGCTAAATATAAGAAAGGCAATGCACAGCAAGCTCATAGCCAACATCAAATTTAAATGAAGAGAAACTAAAAGCAACTCCACTAACATCAGGGACAAGACAAGGCTGCCCACTTTCACTGTATCTATTCAATATAGTACTTGAGGTTTAGCTACAGCAATAAGACAACAAAGAGATCAAGGGAATACAAATTGGAAAGAAGTCAAAGGATCACTATTCACAGACAATAAGAGAGTATACATAAGCAACCTCAAAAATTCTTTCAGGGAACTCCTACAGCTTATAAACTCTTTCCATGAAGTGGCTGGATACAAACTTAACTCATAAAAAAGAAAAATCAGTAGCCCTCCTATATACAAATAATAAGCAGATTGAGAATGAAATTAGAACAACAATAACCTTTACAATAGTCAGAAATAATATAAAATATCTTGGTGTAACTCTAACCAAGAAAGTGAAAGACTTATATGACAAAGACTTCAAGTCTTTGAAGAAAAAAAAAAAAACTGAAGATTTCAGAAGATAGAAAGATCCCCCATGCTCATGGATTGGTAGAATTAATACAGTAAAAATGGCCATCTTACCAAAAGCAATCTAGAGATTCGATGCAATGAATTAAATCCCATTAAATTCCAACACAATTCTTTACAGATCTTGAAAGAACAATATTCAACTTCATAGGAAAAAACAAAAAACAAAAACAAAAAAACTTAGGATACCTAAAACAATCCTGTACAATAAAACAACTTCAACAGGTATCACCATCCCTGATTTCAAGTTGTACTACACAGCAAGAGTAATAAAAAACACATACTATTGGCATAACAAGAGGTAGGCTGATAAATGGAATTGAGTTGAAGTAAATCCACACATCTATGGACATGTAATTTTTTAGAAAGAAGCCAAATTTATACACTGGAAAAAAGAGAGCATCTTCAAATGATGGTTCTGGTCCAACAGGATGTCTACAGGTGGAAGAATGCAAATGAAGCCACATCCATCACCCTGTAAAAACTAAAGTCCAAATGGATCAAGACCTCAACATAAAACCAGCTATACTTTACCTGATAAAAGAGAAAACGGGAAATAGCCTTGAACACATTGGCACAGAAAAAACCTTTCTGAACAAAACACCAATCAGGCAAATACTAAGATCAACAATTAATAAATGGGATCTCATGTAACTGAAAACCTTCTGTGAGGCAAAGGACACTGTCAAATGGCAGCATACAGAATGGAAAAAGATCTTCTCCAACCCCACATCCAATAAAGGGCTAATGTCAAAATTATAGAAAGAACTCAAAAGACTAGACATGAACAAACCATATAACCAAATTTAAAAATGGGATACAGACTTAAACAGAGAATTCTCGAAAAAGGACTCTCTTATAGCTGAAAAGCCCTTAAGATGTTCTACACCCTTCACGATCTGGGAACTACAAATCAAAACAACTCTGAGATTCCACCTTATGCCCTTCAGAATGGCTAAGATAAAAAAAAAATAAATTAAAAACAAAAACCCCTCAAGTGACAGCTCCTGCTGGCAAGACTGAACACGCCTCCAAGGCTGGCCGGATTGCAAACTGGCAAAGTCACTTCAGAAATCGATTTGTGGTTTCTCAGAAAACTGGGAGCAGGTCTACCTCATGACACAGCTATACCACTCCTGGGCATATAGCCAAAGAATGCTCTACCATACCTTAAGGACATTTGCTTAACTATGTTCATTTATTCATAACTGCTAGAAACGAGAAACAATCTAGATATCATTCAACCAAAAAATGGATAAAGAAAATGTGGTAAATTTACACAATAGAAATTACTCAGTTAACTAAAATCAATAACATCATGAAATATGCAGGTTAATGGATGGAACTCAAAAAGATCATCCTGAGTGAGGTAATCTAGACCCAGAAAGACAAGAATGGTATGTCGATATATGCCTGGGGGGTAGGGTACTGGATGTGGCCTGGATAAGAGGCCTGGCCTCTCCCCACCTCCACACAGGGACCAACCCTGAGTGTGAGCAGGAGTCTAGCAACAACAACAACACAACAAGCGACCCTGCTCTTGAAGTGGAACAGATGGACAATTTTCTTCTCCTTTCCTTTCTTCCCCTTCTCTTTAATTCCCTCCTCTTCCTTCCCCTCCCCTCTACCCCTCTCCCCTCCCCTTCCTTTGGGTGACCTGGCAGAGCCAGTAGGAGTTGAGTCCAAACAGGAGGGAACATAGGTGTTAAACCACGTGGAGAGGGTTTCACACCAGAGAATGCCACAGATCAACACAGAAAAGAAAACTGATAGAAACACGTAGAAAGATATAGACACACACACACAGAGACAGATATACAGTAGAAACAGCCAGTATGGTCGTCACACATTTATACACCTGAACCAGACAGAGACATCCACTGACGTCTCACATGGTTCCAGGACACTGGATCAGCCACTGTCCTATTTGTCTCCTATGTGTCCAAACAGAAGGCACCTCAAACAGAGTTACCAACGGAACAGGTGACTTTCTAATTTTCCCCTTTCAGGTAGGGGCCTCAGATCCCTCTGGAGCATTTGTAGCCAATTATCAAAGGAAGTCCTGAGGACCTTGAATAGCTCAGGTTGTGCATCCCTCAGGAGTCTCCTGACCTTTGTATCATTCTGCCCTCTAAGAGATACCAGGGCTAGTCTGTGGGTATTAGCTGGACTTCCACAAATGTTGTGGCTTTTTATCCAGAGAAGATTGCTAGGGCATGAAAATCTTTCTACAACGTAGTGCTGAGCCTTTCTCAGGGTGAGTTTTTAAGCCCCCAAACTATGTTTTGGGTTCACAGACTTCAGTTAACACAGGGAGAGGAAAATAGTTTCCCCAAGAAGTCATTCCCTCCATTCTGCTCACTCTCAGAGTCCTAGGGAGGGGAAATTGTTCTTCTGAGCTAAGCCATTCACCTTCCTAATGTATGTCTCCTTTTCAACATGTGACCATAAAACCCACCATTCTCTGAAAAAGGTAAAATCTCCTCTGCCCTTGCTCTGGGCAGGGAAACCGCTGCCAGGCAACACAGCCTGGACAGAACAAATGTTCCCGTCTGTCCAACACTGACCAGGGAGACTTTCAGCAAGTTCACTAAGTACTTTTTAGAAAGATTAAAGACAGTTGCTAAAAAGATTTTTATTTATTTATTTATTTATTTATTTATTTTTGTCACCAATTGGCTCTCTGGATATTAGAAAAAAGATTAAAGAGTAAAAAAAAAAAAGATTCGAGCTGCTGGAGAGCTACTTAACAAAAGAAACTGATTATCGGGACAAGATCTTTTGCATAAACTCAAAGCCACTATTACCTTCTCTGATGAGACACATTTATACTTAAGAAAACAAACAAGGTCAGGACCTTATAGCACCACGTGACATGGTGAGCCCCTCCCCAAGAATCATCAAACACTGCCTGTTAATGGCTGTGTGGCCCAATACCAGATCTTACTTCTGGCACACACTCCAGTATAGTTTAAGAATCCCACAGCCAAAAATTCTGCTACCCTGTTGTCTAGTAACAGAAGTGCTAGTCCATGACGGTCCGGCAATAAAAGGTGAAAACAAGTAAGCAGGAACTGCAGCAGTTACTAGAACTCAAATAATTTGGGTCCAAGCCAGGCAAGCAGGTCTGAGCAATCTGACCCAGGCTCTCAGGTGGGAAAAGGAAAGTCCACCACCAAATGCACAGATAGTCACGATGCTTTTACTACCACACATGTCCACAGTATGCTCTATAGAGAAAAAGGGCTTCTCACCACTGAGGAAAAGGAAATGTAAAAACCATGGCCCTCCTACAGGTTATTTGGCTTCCCTTACAAATTGCTGCCCTCCACTCCTGGACTTCTGACCTAGCTGCCACACAAAAGGGCCTAAGACCAATGGAGCCTGTTGATATTCTGATGATATACCAGGACCCCTTCCTGCCTGAGACTCCATGACAAAGAAGAAATGCACAACTCAAACCCACAGGTTGATGGAGGAAACCACAGCAAAAGACCATTCTCACAAAAACAACTGGCAGGACTGTCGGTAACTAACCTCCACCGAGCAACCCATGTGGGATCCTGCACAGACCAAGGTATGTTATACTGGACAGCCTGGCACGGGATGTCTCAGCCAGATGCCAGGTTTGTGCTCAAATGAATCAAAATCAAAGAGCCCTTACCCAGAAAAGGGTCCAAATGAGGGAACAAATCCCAAAGAGCCCTGGGAAAACTGACTTAACCAAGTTCTGGACTGACCGGGGAGGATAAAAGTACTTGCTAGTTTTTATACATACCTTTTCCAGGTGGGTAAAAATGTCCCCCACCTGCACTAAAACTACTCACATAGCACCTTAAAAAACTCTCCCAGGAACTGGTCCCCTGATTTGGCCTCCCCCAGAAATGGGATCCAGCAATGACCCGGCCAAAATCTCTCAACTAATAGCTAAAGCTTTAGACACAGATTGAAACTTCATTCTGCATATAGACCTCAGTGTTCTGGCCAGGTAAAAAGAATAAACAGGACACTAAAAACCAAAAAAACAAAACAAAACAAAAAAACAAAACGAAAAACCTGTAACAAAACTCTCATTAGAGTCTACCAAAGAATGGACAGGCCTCCTTCCTTTGCTTTAGTCAGCTGCACCCCGTGTAGTGGGGGATGTACTCCACTATGAGATTTTGTTCATAAACCATTCTACATTCTTTTACACGCTCAGAGACTGCAGGTGGCAGAACTCTCCCAACCGTTCTTTCTCAATCACTGCAGGCACTCCAGTCCTCCATAAAGACTACTGGACTACCTGAGAGAAACAGCCGACCTCCGTATCCACCAGCAGTTTGCCCTTGTTGCAGTCCAATGATACTGAGTCAAGTGAACAGCCAAAGGGACACTGGAACTAACCTGGGTGAACCCTAAGAGGTGGCCGTGAAGGTAGCTGGTATTACATCATGGATCCACCACACCCAGACCAAAATCTGGATGCCACAACTGCTGCCAAATGACTGTCTCTTGAGTGTGGACCCATTAAAATTAAAGTTTCATCTGTTCTCCATTCCCTTCCTCTCCTTGCCCCTCCACCTTTACCCAAGTCTTATGTTTGATACGAATATAAGAGTCATGGTCCAACCCCAACTCAGGTCCAACCCCTTAGGCTTAGTTCCCCAACCTGGGAACTAAGACAGATACAGGGAAGGTATTACCTAATGTACCTACAGACCAGCAACTAATATTCATTTTGACCTTTGCTCGCTGATGCCCACTTTAAATGCATAGTTGTATTATAGAAAGGAAAGATATGGAGGTTTGTCTTTTGACATAGGGACATAAGAGTTTATAATTCTATGCATGCCCTGCAGCTGAGCCCCCTAGTTGCCAAAAAGAAGGGAGTTTCCATTAAAAGGGGGAGGGAGAGGTTCTAAAACTGGGGCTTTCAGAAAACTTCCTTTAAAGAGATTCTGGCCCTGGGGAAATAGGAAAAAGTGTAGAGCGGGATTCTATGCCACAGGAAGGATCCCCTGGGACAGAGTTAAACATTTGCAGGCAGCATTCAGTCAAGACTGTTGGTTATGCTCACACACCGGATCCCTGTCACACTACATGTGGATAGGAACTAGCCAGACTAACAGCTCATTGGCTGACAAAATTCAATGGTGACTAGGGCCAGCCCATATTAATGTTCTACTCTATAGATGAATTCATCTGGATAACGATCATACCGAGCTCCGAGAGTACTTTGTGGGCATGTACTAATGGATTGACTAGATGTGCCTCTTCTGACGCTTTCCAAACTAAGTATAAGATCAGGACCAAATGGTATTAAAAGTTTGCTTCTCAATTAAAACAAGTTAGATTCCCTTATAAAAATGAACCTACAAAATTGAGAAGATTTACTTCTCACAAGATAATAGAAAATATGTCTTGCTTTGGGGAAAAAAAAAAAGCCTGTTGTTTCTTTGCTAATTGATCAGGAGTAATTTAAAATACCTTCCCATGTTTAGGGAAACAATTGATACTAGTCTCTGTACTCTTGGTCCCCTAGCTAACTAACCTGCTTTCAGCACTGACTGAAAATTTTCAGTCTGATTGGATTAACAGTGGGGCCCTGCATCTTAAACTAAAATTGAATGAATCCATTATTTGACTCATTCACTAAGGCCAGTGGGGAATGTAACACACAGCCCCAGACCTTAGCACAACTGATTCCATGATGGCAGTATCATTCAGGCTGTAAACTCAGTATGGACAGCGCCACCTACCACCATAAAAGCAAAGGCCTAATCCATCGATGTCCGTAGTTACAGGATGTCTTCATTAACTAACCTGGTTCATGGCTTCTCTAGTTCCACTTCTGACTGACTGTTCTTCTTAACTGAAGTTTGTCAATCCAGAACATGGTTTTTGTGCTTAAAAGCTCCTTTTGCAAAAGGCTCAGGGATAAACTGGGATGGGCGCACCTTAACTGGGAGCTGAACTAACTTTGAGTAGAAAGCTACCATGTGGTGTCCTGCCATCTTGGATAGTATGTCTCTATCATGTTACAACAATACAGAATTTGAGCTACAGAGGCAGCAAAAGTCCAATAAAAAGCCTAACAATTTATGCTCCAACAACAAAAAACTGATGAGAAAAGGTAATCGTGAGTGAAAGATGATCAAGGCAAGAATGAATATTAAATACTGTAACATCCTCTGACTTAAATTTTTGAATACAACTATGCAGTAGTGGTCCATACCTTTAATCCTAACCCTAGGGAAGGAAAGGCAAGTGGATTTCTGTGAGTTCCAGGCCATCCTAGTCCACACTGAGAAATTCTTGTTTCAAAAAAAGCAAAGCAAATCAATCAACCCACAACAATAACACACACACAAACCTACCAAACAAACAAACAAACAAACAAAAGATGTCTGGGAAAGAATAAAGAGACAGAACATGAGAATAAACTAAGGGGGGAAAAAAACAAACTACACAATTAACACATAATCAATGTTGACACATGAAACCAGGAAACCCAGTGTGTCTGGCCTTACTAAAACACGTGACTGGACTACTGTGAACCATCTACATGAATGTGTTAATAGCACAGACTTTACACCGGCGCAGAGTTAACTGCAGACAGATCCTACACCCGAATGTCAAGTGCCAAGTGCAGAACTTCTAGAAGATGCTAGATGAACTAGGGCTCTGCCTGTTAGCAAATCTACCTTCCCTTGCAATAATAAAAGCAGCAGAGGCACTGGCTGCACGGTGACGTCAACAAGGATGTTTTCACACAAAGGCGCCGTTCCCCATTCTTTGCGCAGGCGCAGGCAGCTGATCGAAGTCATTCAGGGATCTGCTCTTGCCTGGGAGGTGCAGGGACCCCACGGAACTCACGGGACCTCACGGGGGCACCGACTCGCTGCCGGTTCGCGAACCCCGGAACGAACGCCATGCGGGCTCCCGCGACTCCTCCCCGTATGGGGATGGCGGCCCCTCTCACCATGGCGCAGATTCCGAGCTCTCCCCACTCTCTTTTCAGCTCCCGCCAGTGGGTAGCAGTGTACCACGCAATACCAGGAGCCCCTTTCTCAGCACTGTATCCTAGCCTCCAGCATGGCAGACCGGAAGTGCCCTCCCCATTCTAAGTGACGGTCCTTCTGGAGGTCCTGATTGGATGGTGAGAGCTGAGTGACAGGAGCAGCTACCTTAGCGACACAATTCTCTTAAGTCTAACAGCCCAGTGGTTCACATGACCCCATCACAAGGATCATCTATGAAAGCCCTTTCTAAACTGACCTTCTAGATGGAGCTGGAGAGATGGCCCAGCAATTTAGAGCACTGGCTGCTCTCTCAAAGAACCCAGGTTTGATTTCCACACCCACAGAGATTCTCACGGCCATTTTTAACTCCAATGCCAGGTGATCTGATGTCCTTTTCTGGTCTCCAAAGACACCAAATGCACAGGTGGTGCACAGACATACATGCAGGTAAAACACCCTTATTGACAAAATGAATAATAATTTTCAAAAATCATAGCCACATTAAAAAAAAGAAAGGAGGGAAAGAAGAAGGGAAGAAAGGAGGAAAGGAAAGAAGGAAGGAGGGAAGGAGAGGGGGAGGGAGGGAGGGAGGGGGGAGGGAGGAAAGTATGTGATGTGCTCCAGCTTCCATCTTAAGCACAGAGTTTTCCCAGACCTGCAGAGACTTGCATTGCAGTAGAACTTGTCCCTTGCATTTTTTCCTGCACTCAGTAGGCACTTCTCCTTGTAGGCATAGGATCTCTAGGATACAATACAAGGATTATTAAACAATGTGCAGTGGAGTGATCCACATGCCTCACAGCTAAGGATGCCTAGCCCACCTAGATCAAATTTAATATCGGATATAAAATTTGCTATTCATCAGGCATCAGCAACTTCACTAAGGCACACCTAGGATTGATCACACCTCTCTCCCCTGCATATTGGTAGCCAAGACATTATTAACGTTTCCCCAGCTTTCTGTTGTAACAGAGGCTTATCATGCCAGCATTTGGGAGGTGAAAACAAGACATCAAAAGTTTAAACCCAATCTACGGAGAGTCTCAGGACAGTCAAAGAAACACACACACACACACACACACACACACAAAAGCAGCTTGGTCTATGACACCAAATACCAACAATTAGCCACTCCTGCCCCCAAAATGGAGTGACCAGTGTAAGGACCTGGGGTGAGAAGACAGGGATAGAAGGGTTAAGCTCAATATGTCTAGCATAACCTGATGGCTCATGTTAAGCACATTTATTAACATATACAGCTCTGATAAACTATTTATACATGAAGAACTAGACAGCAGAAAATTTAATTTAGCAATGTTGGCCTCCCTTCCAAGATGACCGTGCCAGGGTCCTTATCTTCACGTTCCAGCACACTAAGCATCTCACAACTTCAAAGCATAAGCTTATGTTTATTTACACCATTTTACTTGTGAACATGATGATAGCTATGACGATCGCCACCAAAAAAAACTTTATATTGACCCTTGCTCTTTTTGAGAATACAGTGAGTGGAATGCTCAAAGTTTTCAGCTGGTCTTTAACACTACAGGGTAAACCAAGGCAGGCAGTGAGGTTGCTGTTGGCAATTGGGATTAGTACTGAGAACAGCTGACAGCTTAGCACCAAGGGCTGACAGGGTTCTGGTCACTATCTGGACTGATGCTGGCTGCTGCCTATGGCAGGCAGAGATTAGAGAAATTACTCAGCTGACTTTCTCTGAGAGAGCAAAGCTTGAGTCACTGCAGCTGGCACACCCTGTGGCCGGCAAATTACTCTGAACTCTTTTAACTAATTAGGGACCAGTAGAAAGTAAAGAGAGAGAAAGTCATACACACACACACACACACACACACACACACACACACACACTGAGTGGATGTAGCAAAAGTCAGACTCCAATAACTTTCATACATATAAATACATGCATATAGACATACAGACAGACAGACATAGTCACCCAATGAATGGATGAAGCAAAGCTCCAGCAAGCAGGCTCCAAGCATTTCACACAAATATACACATATACATACAGTTGGTGGATGGAGCAAGTTCCAACACACACCCACACAAGTTTTACACATATACATACTGTTGGGGTGCAGGAATTGCCTCACAAACCACACAGACACTAATTTCAGTCAGACCAGGACAGGTCTTTTTTTTTTTTCTTGGTTTTTTTTCGAGACAGGGTCTCTCTGTGCAGCCCAGGCTGTCTTGGAACTCACTCTGTAGACGAGGTTGGCCTCGAACTCAGAAACCCGCAGCCTCTGCCTCCCGAGTGCTGGGATTAGAGGCGTGGCCACCTCGCCCGGCTCAGGACAGGTGACTGAGAATGTGCTCCAGGGCCATGGTCCAGATTTGGGGGCTGAACAATGACCCTGAGTTAAGATCCTACAGGGTGTTCAAGCCCAAAATCTACAAATATTTATGCCAAGTTATTTCACCAATCAGAATTTAGGGATAAGAGAGTTCCTTAGCAACTTGTCTTTGTTGTGTATCTATCCTGCTCCCATTGGTTGGGATATTCAACTGTAGTGGGGGAATTGCCTTATCTAATATTCATGTGTTAACTTGTCTACCAGGATGGGACTTGTCTAACACTTATGTCTTAACTTGCAAACCAGGGGCAGTTTATAAAGGCAAACACAAGAAAAGCTTATACACAATTGCAAGAAGTGCTTCTGGGTGATCGTGCCGGCTCCAAGCTTATTGTGGGTAACTCTACAAAACAGTTGTATTGACTTTTAATGTGATTGGTTTCCAAGGGCAAAAATATAACAAAATATGGAATCAATCTTGGCAGCAAAAAGTTTCCTAGTAACATAAGAAACACATGAGAAAGTTTCCTTATAATGATAGGCTACCCAGGTAACAGCTGCCTAGGTCTTGACATTTTACCCAGGCTTTAACACATACATATACATTTGATGGATGGACAAAGTTCCAACAAGTTTATTGTTTCTCTCATAGCTTATATATACCAGCAAATTTTTTCAAGCAGTATAAAGTGACAATGTAATCGCATTCTATTTTCCTTCTAGTGAGTAGTGACTATTAAAAAAAAACCAATATGTTCCCTAATACCTGTAAAAGATATAACATCATATAATACAAGTAAAGAAAACAAATTATTCCCAAGAACCCACGTACATTCTTAACTAAGCAGCATGTTATAGATTAACAAAATGTGGGCAAGCAAGGGAGCTTTCTCAGCAAGTTTCTCAGATTGACAGGCAGCAATTTGTGGTTACAAAGAAAAGATTCATTATTTTATTATTTATCTTTAAAAGTAATCTTATAAGAATCTCAAAAGAATGACGAATCTAAACTTTTATATAAAAAGTCAGTCATCGCTACTTTAAATCGTCAGAATACACATCTACTCATCAGCAATTTTGATTAAACCATATCAGGAAGCTGAGGGCAAAAGTGGGCATAGGAAATCCATTATCACCAGTTCAGCCTCAGTGAGAGTCAAGTCAGCCAGTGCTGTTAATGTTGTTGTTCCCTAACCTTAAAAATTCCCTTCCTTAAGTAATAAGTATGTGCCTTTCTGAGTCTCAAATTGCTCCCTAAGATTTTCTACAGTCACAAAGTTTTACCAGTAGCAAAAAACATCTTAATCTAGCTTCACTAGCAATTATACTTTTCAAAATATTTTCTAGGGGTAGTACTCATTGTCGACAACCTACATCTCTAAGTTCTTTCCTGGGGTGGTGATTGAATCATTAATCTGCCCCCAGCAGCAATGCACACCATTATTGTGAGTGCCAGTGATACTGCCCAGTGAGGGTCTGGAAGCCCCCTTCGAGTTTTTGTACAATTCTTAGATTAAGGGGGATATGAAGGCAACAAGCAGAGCAAAACTCCATAACAGCATGAAGTCCTCAGAAAAGGTAGTCCTCAGGGCTATGCCTCTTTAAGACAAATCCACTGTAGCAGTGCTAACCTGTGGGCTACATGAGTTCCAAAACCATTCGTTGTTCTTCTTGCTTGGCCTGTGGCAGTGGACCATACAAATACAAGCACTGAGTTGGCTTAGCTCCAAGCCTGATCCTTTACCAAACTGCCCAGTAGAGGTACAAAGGTGACTGGTCACTGGCTTGATTCAACGTAGCCACATATGGAACCCTCTCCCCTTACCATATCACATATCTATATAAAGAAGTCTTCATGATGGAGGCTCTGAAAACACAGTAGGCTGCCCCAGCCACCTGTGAAGAAGAGGATAGCTTGTGTGGCCAGGTGATACTCTTGCAACAGTATATGGAGATACTGGATCTGTGGAGCAGGGGTTAGGTGATGAAAGCCTAATCAGACCAGTTGAGGGTACAGACAGGATCCAGGCTGGTTGGTGCACCTGAGGCACATCCCTGACTTAGCGCTTACTCAGGTGCAGAGAGGTGGTATGGGTATGTCTCATTGTCTCTCTTCCTGTTCCCCTCTTTCCCTGCTACCCTCTTCCCTCCTGTCTCCTCTTCCTCACCTCTTAGCTCCCCACATTTCTTTTGAGGCAGTGTCTCTTGTATCCCAGGCTGCCCTCAAACACACTATGAAGTTAAGGATGACTTGAACTCTGCCTATACCTTCATCTCCCCTATGCCCACAGAAAAAAGGCACTGGAGTATGCACTGAAATGGCTTTATACCATAGCCATCTCCTGTATGCCATCAATCCCAGGGTGTTGATCAAACTCCATAACTCCTCTGTCACCACGTGTGTCTGTTTCCTCTTCTTTTCTGGGCCAGTCTTGTGACTTTTTAAAAAAAGATTTATTTATTTATTTATTTATTTATTGTAAGTACACTGTAGCTGTCTTCAAACACTCCAGAAGACGGCATCAGATCTCAGTACAGATGGTTGTGAGCCACCATGTGGATGCTGGGATTTGAACTCAGGACCTTCGGAAGAGCAGTCAGTGCACTTAACCGCTGAGCCATCTCTCCAGCCCCACCTTGTGACTTTTTGGAGCATCTTTATATGTTCATTTACCTCATGGACCACCGAGTCCCTTAGGTTTGAATAGGGACTTGCAGGAGACAAGAGAATCACTCAGCAGGTGTACCAGGGTATGTTTCTGCCTCTGTCTCCTCCCTCCTCACTGTAGAGACAGATGGACAAAGACATACAGTGAGATCCTGCAACTTCAGTTCTGGGACTTCTGAAGACTCAGTTTAGATGTTCAGTCTCCATCCTTCACCTCTATGAGGTGAAGCCTCAGGGACAAACGTTCCCTATCCTACACATAAACAGTACTCATCATGCACTGGGAGGCCAGCCTAAGATCTGACAAATGGCACCGAGCTGATCCCATCACATCATGGCTCCCTATATGCTGACTCTTTGAGTCCCATCACTATGCAGGTTGCAACTCTGGACATGTCACCTACATCCCAATCATTCCCACAGGAGTATAAGCTCACTGCAAAGGGAAACCAGCCTTGTAGAGCACTGGGAAAGGACAGCAATGGGGCAGGGAGGCTAAGAACTAAGTCTGAAACTCTGGACCCAGCCACAGTATGACAATAAACACTAGTACAACGCAGTGTTGAGAGAAACTGGGGAATGGAATTGTGGCTCAGGGATGAATCTTATGTCTTTGATACCCCCAGGAAGACCTTGGGCTCTCTTCCTATTAGTGCTAAAAAAGTGAAAATAAAAATCACAAGCAGGATTCTCTTATTCTTATTTTAATGCTTTTGGTAATCTTGGGGTTTTTTGGTTTTGTTTTATTTGGTGGTTGGTGTGCATCTGTGTGTGTGTGTGTGTGTGTGTGTGTGTGTGTGTGTGTGTGTGTTCCAGTGTCCCTTTGGCTGCTCACTTGACTCTGTATCACTGGACAGCAACAAGGGCCCCTCCCACCATCAAGAAAGAAGCACAATATTTAGTGGGTCTATTTGGATTCTGAAGACAGCACATTCCTCACTTAAGTGTGTTACTCAGGCCCATTTACCAAGTGACTTGGAAAGCTGCTAGTTTCATGTAGGCCCTGGGACAGGAGACGACTTCAACAGGTCCCAGGCTGCTGTGTAGGCTGCTCTACCATATGAACCATATGATCCAGCAGACCAGATGGTACTTGAGGTGTCAGTGGCAGGCAGAGATGCTCTTTGGAGCCTCTGGCAGGCCCTTGTAGGGGAATCACAGAAGAGACCTTTGGGATTTGGGAGCAAAGTTCTACCATCATCTGCAGACTATTCTCCCTTTTAAAAAAAACAAAAAAAAAACCAAAAACAACAACAACAACAACAACAACAACAAAAGAAACAGCTCTTGGCCTGCTATTGGGCCTTAGCGGAAACTGAACGTTTGACAATAGGGCACCAAGTTACTGAGCTGGGTGTTATCAGACATCATAAAGTAGGACGTGCACAGCAGCAGTCTATTATCAAATGGAAGTGGTATACACATGATAGGGCCTGAGCAGGTCCTGAAGGCACAAGCAAGTTACAAGAAGTTGCTCAAATGCCTATGGTTTCTACCCCTGTTACAATGCCATCTGCTGCCAAGCATGCACCTATAGCTTCATGGGGTGTTCCCTATGATCGGCTGACTGAAGAGGAAAAGACTAGAACCTGGTTTACTGATGGCTCTGCACGTTATGCAGGCACCGCCCAAAAGTGGACAGCTGCAGCATTATAACCCCTTTCCTGGACAACCCTGAAAGATATAGGTAAAGGAAAATCTTCACAGTGGGCAGAACTTTGGGCAGTACACATGGTATTACAGTTTGTTTGGAAGAAGAAATGGACAGATATATGATTATTCACTGACTCAGGGGCTGTAGCCAATGGATTGGTTGGATGGTCAGGGACTTGGAAAGATCACGACTGGAAAATTGGTGAGAAAGACATCTTGGGAAGAAGTATGTGGATAGATCTCTCCAAATTGACAAAGGATGTGAAGATATTTGTATCCAATGTACTTCAGCTGAGGAGGAGTTCAATAATCAAGTGGATAGATGACCTGTTCTGTGGACAGTTAGCCTCTTTGCCCAGCCATCCCTGTCATTGCTCAATGGGCACATGGCCATGGTGGCTGGGATGGGGCCTATGCTTGGGATCAATAACATGGACTTCCACTCACCAAAGCTGACATGGCTATAGCTGCTGCTGAGTGACAGAGCTGCTAACAGCAATGACCAACACTGAGCCCCAGATATGGCACCATTCCCTGAGGAAATCTGTTGGCAGGTTGATTACATTGAACCACGTCTACTTCCTCCATGGAAAGGACAGCATTTTGTTCTTACTGGAGTAGATACTTATTCTGGTTATGGACTTGCCTTTCCTGAACATAATGCTTCTGCCAAAACCACCATTCACAGACTTACAGAATGCCTTATCCATTGTCATGGTATCTCACACAGCATTGCTTCTGACCAAGGAGCTCATTTCACAAGCAGAGAATTGCAACAGTGTGCCCACAATCATGGAATCCACTGGTCTTACCATGTTCTCCATCATCCTGAAGCAGCTGGTCTGATAGAAAGATGGACTGGCCTTTTGAAGACATAGTCACAGCACCAATTAGGTGGCAGCAGCATGGAGGGCTGGGGCAGAATTCTTCAGAAAGCAATATATGCTTTGAATCAGCATACTATATATGGTACAGTTTCTCCCATAGCCAGGATCCATGGGTCCAGGAATCAAGGGGTGGAGAAGGGAATAGTTCCACTCAATATCACCCCTAGTGACCCTCTAGGGAAGTTTTTGTTTCCTGTCCCCACAACTCTACAACTCTAGATTCTGCTGGCCTAGAGGTTTTAGTCTAGAGGGGAGAGTGCTCCTACTAGGAGCCACAACAAATATTCCATTGAACTTGAAGCTCAGACTTCCCCCTGGTCATTTTGGGCTTCTAATGCCCTTAAACAAACAGGCTAAGAAAGGAATAACAGTGTTAGGAGGGTAATATATCCAGATTACCATGGAGAAATTGGACTGGTTCTCCACAGGAGGTAAAAAGGACTATGTCTGGAGTGCAGGAGAGCCCTTAGGGTGTGTGATGTGTTTATAAAAAGATAAAGAGAGGGGGGTTTATGTTCTATGGAAGTGTGGTAAGGTGTGGGGCAAGGGGGTACATCAGTGGGCCCATGCTGAGGTATCACTTCCCCCTGAGGGACCAGCCACAGGTATAATCTAGAATAGAGTTTATTCAGCGCACGGAAGGGAAGTTATGAGGATAGCAGAGGCAGAGAAAGGGAGAGAAAGAGGGAGGGAGGGAGGGAGAGAGAGAGAGAGAGAGAGAGAGAGAGAGAGAGAGAGAGAGAGAGAGAGAAGAGGAAGAGAGGGGGAAGAGAAGAGAAGAGAAGGGAAAGGGAAAGGGAAAGGGAAAGGGAAAGGGAAAGGGAAAGGGAAGGGAAGAGAAAGAAGAGAAGAGAAGAGAAGAGAAGAGAAGAGAAGAGAAGAGAAGAGAAGAGAAGAGAAGAGAAGAGAAGAGAAGAGAAAAGAGAAGAGAAAAGAAGAGGAGGAGAGGCTGACCATGAGCATGTGAAGAGAGAGGGGGGACAGGAATAGGGAAAGAGTAGGAGCAGGAAGGGAAGAGCAAGAGAAGAGCAAGAGGGGCAAGCACCCCCTTTTATAGTGCCAGCATACCTGGCTGTTGCCAGGTAATTGGGGGCAGAGCTTAGGCAAAATGCTAACATTCCTTAGTTTGGGTTTAATTAAAAATGAAAAAATTAGAAGTGATGGTCAAGCAGGAATACAGTCATTGTGGTCTCTTACTACTTCCTGCTGGCATTGGAGCAATGCATCTCTAGGGAACCTAGAAGTATGGGTATGGGGATGTTTGTCCAGTCTTAGGAATTGGCTGTTTCCTTGTTGTCCAGGGTCTATGGAGCCATCTGAGGATAGATCAGAAGGAACAAGTCCAGTAGAAGTGTGTGTCTGTGAGAGGAGATTGGAGCATCTGGAGGTCACTTCTCTGGAACTATCCTAGATGTACACACACAGAGAGAGAGGGGGGAGGTACAAGAACCCAGAGGAATCCCACCTTCTGGAATAGGTAGTAAGTGGGAACTTTAGGCAGATGTACTTATCTGGGTGGAGCCATGAGAGGTAGATCTGAGTGAGTTTTCTGTAGCTTATAAGTTACCAAAAGAGATAACAACATGAGTTAAGAACATGAACAGTCTTTAAGATGAGCAATTTGTGAAGCAGAAGGATCAAGAATTTGCGATTATATAGTTGGATCATATGTATAGTGGAATGATAGGGTTGGGCACATTTATAGGAACTGAAATAAGGTTAGGACAGTGGCATAGCAAGAAGAGGAAATATGAAGCATTTAGTGAATGGAACCCAAGTTTAGATAAGGAAGTAACAGATTACATCTGCGAAAGCCTACATCTGAACTAGTCACTAGAAACTGAGTTTTGGTAAGGAGTTAGGTCTGTTTGCTGTCAAGCTACAGTTACCTTAGCTGTCAATGTAGTCAGAAGTCTGGGAAGAATAAACAATAATCTAGCAATCATATACTATTTAAAAAATGACAGAGTCCTTCTGGCCCAGGATCATTTGACAGATGTTTCAAGACAAAATTATTAAGGACTGCTTACCCTTTTTTTTTGGCAGAGCCAACAGTCAACTATTCTGTGTAATATGTCCTTTTCCTGAAAAGTATTTGTCTTCCAATGAAATAGACAGTTTCTGCTTGTGAGAGCGCTGCAAAACAACAACAACAACAACACACACACACAAGGCAAGTAGTTCCTTTTATCTCAATACCTTCATAACAGGGAATTGTCCTTGAAATGTGTTTTGTGCTCCTCTCAAGTGTAACAAATAGAAGTGTTTTTGCTTTAGCTTATTCATCATTGCAATGAATAGACAAAGGCAAGCCTCTCAGGGTTGTTATAATTGGTAGGACAGACAAAGCAATGCCCTTAGTTGCTTAGTTCATCATGTTCAGCACAGGAAACATGGGAAGCTGAGGGACAGAGAAGAAGAAAGTCTCAGTTAGATTCAGTCCTGGTGTTGATACTCCAACTGGTTATTATAACCATGGTAACAAATGTAGAGCATGTTCTGGTCTCTCTAAATACCCTCATGTGTAGTCACAGACATAGAGTGGTGAAGCTACTCACAAAGTAACTCAATCAGTATATGGATTATAAACCAGGATTTGAACCCATATTTCCCAAATGTATCTTTAAAAAAAATTTTTTTAATTAATGTAGGGGTCTGGATATGCATGTGTGAAGTGAGAGAACACCTGGCTTGAATCCATATTCTTATTCAGCCATGTGGCTCTCCTGACAACAGTCTTTACCCAATCCCCCAAACCATCTCACTGGTCCGCAGCTGTATCTTTCTGAATGTGTATGCTCTTGTGTGGAAGTCACAGCTCAACATTGGTAATCCCATAAAATGAGAATCAAATTCAGGGTGCATTTATGGGTTACTAGGCATGGCCAGACAGCTCCAGTACTTAGTATTCCCTGATATGTTCAAACAGAGACCCTAAAAGTGGGATAAGCATGATTGTATTTTTTTTTTGGTATGGCCAAAAATACAAAGTATTTACTGACCTGTAGGCCAAACTGCCTGGTTTCTGTTTGCTGTGAGCAAGCAGGGTCATGTGCCTAAAAAACCTTATGGGAAAATATCAAAATGGGATTTGGAATCCCCTCAGAGGTCACAAAATAATTCTTTCTTTGCATATTTTCTTCCTTTACGAACATTCAGAACTATAAGGAATATTTTCAGCCCCTGGAGTATAAAAATACCAGTTCTAAGTCAACTCAGCTCCTGTCCTAAATCTGTGTCCCTGTACCAGGCTGCCCAGTGAAAAGGTCCCTAGTTCAGTCTGGCTCATGGTGGCTGCTGCCGGAGCCCGCATCATCTCCAGATTACAGAACTGTGGAAACAAGGTTTCATGCTGAAGGAGGCTCTGGAGGTGCAACAGGCTGTGGCCAGCTCTGTGGCTGAGGAGGTGCTGAGTGGGCAAGAGCCAGTCTTGCTTCAAAGGATGAAGATGCTGGCTCTGTGGAGGAGAGGGCAGGTGATAGAAGCCACAGACAGATTAGTCAGGATAGAGAGACAGGGATGGCTGCCTGGATCAAACATGGACAAGGTGCCTCAGTGTCTGTCCCTGACTCACATCAGCTGCCATTGATCATATAGTTTTGACTAAGGTAGTGTGGGCGCATCTTGCTACAGATGGGCCTCCATTCCCATTCCATTCAGATTTTTTTTCATCCTCTCCCCTCTGTTACCCTTTCATTGCCTTCCTGTCCTTCCATCTATTTTTTCTTTCCATACTCCTCTTCCTCTCCACCTTACTTTTGAGGGAGGGTCTTATGTGTTTCAGGTTGACCTCAATATTGTTCATTCAAAGATGATTTTGAATCTCTGATCCTTCTAGCTCCCCCTCATTTGTACCCACAGGAGGAAGCCTGGGAGCATGGTTCCATGGTTGCTTTTTACAGCAGCCATTTCATGTATGCCATTTAGGTGTCCCCTGCCTTATGGCTTCAACTTGAAGTACCCATCGTCCTTCAGCATTCCTATACCATTGCCAGGGTCACAATTTTCCCTTTTGTTCAGGGCCAGCCTGTGTCTTCTGGGAGCTTCTCTGTGTATGGATTTACCTCGTGGACTGTTGACACCTTTGCGTGTGAGTAGATGGATTTGCAGGGGACACCATATCACCTAGGTAATGTAACAGGGTATGTCTCTGCATCTGTCCCCTCCAACCTAACCAAAGGGAAGAAGGACAAGAACATGCAATATATGCTCAGACAGATCTATAAATGCAGCTGGAGATGTAGCTGCTTCAGGTCCCGGGCTGCTGAGGTCACAGCCCCGCTGTTTAATCTCTATCCTTCATCTTTATGAGCCGAAGTTCCCCAAGACCACCTTTCTTTGTCTGCAGGGTCATTAGCAGGAGCCCTTATGTAAAAAGACCCTTGTTGCTGACATCACCATATAGCAAGCACCTCGGCTGCTTTTACTGTCCCCAGGAAAGGCAGATTGCTGACTGTTTCTCTAGTGTCTTCCAGAAGTTCTGCACTTGGCACTTGACATTCAGGAATAGGGTCCGTCTGGATTAATTCTGAGCAGGTGTAAAGTCTGTGTTATTAACAGATTTGCATAAAGATGCCACGGTGGTCCAATCATGTGTGTTAGTAAGGCCAGACTCACTGGGTTTTCTAGCCTCATGTGTCAAAACTGACTGTATTTTAATTGTGTAATTTTTTTCTTCTGTTTGTTCTCATGTTCTGTCGATCTCTTTATTCTTTCACAGACAAAACAGTCTTGTTGTTTTGAAACAGTGTTTCTCTGTGTAGAACAGGCTGGCCTGGAACTCACAGAAATCCACCTGCCTCTACCTCCCCAGGGCTGAGGTTAAGGAGAGCGCCACCACTGCCCAGAGACACTATATTCTTTATTGCAATTTTGTTTGAAGTCAAAGGAGTCACAGTGTTTATTAATTATCCATTCTTGCCTTGATCACCTTTCAGTCATGATTACCTTTTCTCATCAGTTTTCTGTTGTTGGAGCATAAATTGTTAGGCTTTTTACTGGACTTTTGCTGAATCTATAGCTCAAATCCTGTAGTGTTGTATTATGATATTGGCATATTAGCCAAGATGGTAGCAAACCACATGATAGCTTTCTACTCAAAGTTCGCTCAACTCCCTGCTAAGGCAAGCCCATCCCAGTTTATCCCTGAGCCTTTTCAGGAGAAGTTTTTAAGCACAAAAACAGTAAGCTGGAGGTGGAACTATAGAGGCCAAAGAGCAAGGTTAGTCCATGTAGAGACTACCCCATAACTATGAGCTTTGATGTATAAGGCCTTTGTAATAATTATTATTACTATTATTACTACTACTGTTGTTGTTGTTTTGTTAGATACTGTCTATGCTGAGTTTACAGTCTGAATGGTAGGCACTGCCATCATGGAGTCAGTTGTGCTAAGGTCTGGGGCCAAATGTTACATTCCCTACTGGTCTTAGTGAATGAGTTAAATAATGGGCTCGTTCTACTTCAGTTTAAGATGCAGGGCCCCACTGTTAATCCAATCAGAATGAAAATTAAAGGCCCAGTCAGTGCTGAAAGCAGATTACTTAGCCAGAGGACCAAGAGAACAGAGACTAGTATCATTTATTTCCCTAAACATGACAAGATTTTTAAAAATTATTCCCGATCAAGTAGCATAGACACAATGGTTTTTCTTCAAAGCCAGAGATTTTTATTTTTATTTTTATTTTTAACCTCATGAGAAGTAAGTCTAAGCCTTTTCAATTTTGTAGGATCATTTTTGTAAGGAATCTAACTGTTGTTTTAATGCAGAAACTTTTAATACCATTAGGTCCTGATCAAATTAGTTTGGAAATAATCAAAAGAGACACATTTAATTAAACCATTACTATATGCCCTCAACATGTTCTCAGGGTCTCAGTACGATTATTGTTCTCAAGATGAATTAACCTGTAAAATTAGTTTGGGCTTCCCCTAGTCACAGTGAATTTTGTCAGTCAATGGGCTGAAAGTTTGGATAGTTCCTGCCCATATTTAGTATCACGGGGGCTAGGTGTCTGAGCACACCCAGCAATCTTGGTCAAAATCTGGCTGGTAATGTCTAAATCCATCTCTAGGGTCCTTTTCTATGGCACAGAGTCTTATTGTTATGAAATATAATATGGCAAGGTAACATGATGGACCCATGTCAAGGTATTCCCTTGAAATATTACCCCATGCAACAGATCTGTTATAAAGAGGTTTATTTGGGAAAGGGAGGGGAGTGAGGACCTGGACAAGGGGTAGAGGCAGAAGAGTGGACAAGTAGACAGACAGACAGATGGGAGCAGAGCCATTAGGGGCAGAGAAGCTGGACAGTGCAGAGAAGGACAAGAAGCAGACACTGCTGGGAGCCAAGCAAGAGCTTGGGAGGAGGCAGGTCCTTTTATGTGGCTGCCCTCCCCTGGACACCTGTTGATTGCTGCAGGTCATGACTTAAGCAATTGCTAGCTAGGTTCCTGAGGGCAGGCCAGTAGAGTCACCTGTATGGTAACATGCCTCCTTTTTTGTTTAATTAAAAAATGAGGAACTGGGAAGGTGTGATGGTGGGGCAGTAGTAAGGATATTATAGTCTTTAGCCTACTTCCTCCTTACTGGGAGCAACATCATCTTTGGGGACCCTAGGAAAATTGGGGTGCTGGTCATGTCCTGGGAGAGCTGACTGTTTCACTTGTCTAGGATCTATGATAACATCTTGGGCTAGGAAAGTGCGGGCCCAGTTGACGAAGTCTGTGAGGCTACACCATAGCATCTGTGGTTAGCTGCTCTGGAGCCATCCTGGGGGCAGATCTCAAGGAATCTGGAGTCCACTTGACCCATGAGAGGTGTATATGAGTGGATTTTCCGAAGCTTACAAGAAATTTTTTAAGTTTACAAAAAAGAGAAAAAAATTAGATATGTAAGTATTACCATTGTTTGTACTACAGTTCACATTGTAGAGGAAAGCAGTGGACAAAATATTTATGTCATAGCAGAGGCTTGGGAAACAATTTTGGGTTAAAAGCATGAATACTCTTTAATGTGAGCTCAGGGAAGACAGAAACCTTCCATGGGCAGAAGGGACAAAAGCTTACTTGATCTTGGTTTTCAGTATGCCTGCAGACTGTGAAAGAGGGGCTTGTTTCCTCTATTCAGAAGACTCGAGGTATATAAATTTAGCACACTGAGACACTTTTGAGTCTATATTTAAAAGACATCAAAGGAAATTTAAAATCTTGAGCATGCTACGATGATAATGAATCATACGTTACTAGAGTAAGGCTAATAATTTATCAGAACTCCATTGATCAGTGTTAGAACTCTGAACTTTTGAAGTCTTAACATGACAGTAGCATAGTGAGGGGAAGAAGTCCTTTTTTATACCTTAAATCACTTTCTTATCATCATTTAGGCTTTTGCTTGCATTTACCACCCTTAAATCACCTTCTTAGACCCTCAAGCACTTTCTTAGATCATCATAACATAAGTTTTCATAGCCTCAGACCTTACATAAACTTTACACTTTTTCCTATGCACACATGGTGAGTAATTCATGGTATTCACCATGAGACACAGGTGGTTGCTTACTGGGAGCAGTCACTGTAAACTGAGTTCCTTCAGATAAAGGAACAATAAAAAATTACATCTGGGGCTGGAGAGATGGCTCAGTGGTTAAGAGCACCGACTGCTCTTCCGAAGGTCCTGAGTTCAAATCCCAGCAATTACATGGTGGCTCACAACCATCCGTAATGAGATCTGATGCCCTCTTCTGGTGTGTCTGAAGACAGCTACAGTGTACTTAGCTATAATAAATAAATCTGTTTTTAAAAAATTACATCTGAGGGCGGTGGTGGCGCATGTCTTTAATCCCAGCACTTGGGAGGCAGAGGCAGGCAGATTTCTGAGTTCGAGGCCAGCCTGGTCTACAGAGTGAGTTCCAGGACAGCCAGGGCTATACAGAGAAACCCTGTCTCCAAAAAACCAAAAAACCAAAACCAAAACCAAAACCAAAAACCTCTTGGCTGTCTGAGCATGGAAAAAAAATTACATCTGAAACCTGTGTGTCTTTTAACATGACACCTGTGAACAAGACAAAATGTGTTTGCTGTTTCAGAAAAGAGACCTAGTAGTTTTAACTAACTAATGAATTGAATAATTAGCACAGTGGATTACCTTGGGGTAAGGAGCTAATTGCCTGTTGCTCTCTAGCTGTCAAGCTACAGTTAGCTTAGCTGTCAAAATGATCAGAGATCTGAGAAGGATAAATTAATCTAAATGGCCTATGTATCAATTGAAATGACAGACTAGTCCATCGTCCACTACCTAGACAGTTGTTCCTGTTTCCTGTGGTCTCCATGGCGCTGTGGGCAGAGCAGTCTTTGGCGGCCATCAGGCACAAAAAATGAGAGGCTTTTTCTGTGAAGGAGGAACATGGGGGAGACTATCCTCACCTTGTCTTAAGCCACATGTGGCAATCAATTCTCCAGTGTCCTGGTTGTCCAGGCTAGCCCGTAGCATCCAGTGAGGCATTGGAGTAGCCTTGCCCAGTGGTTAGCACACCACCATCCACGTGGAACACTTTGTCAATGGCCCACATCTTCTTGGAGACCTTGGGCATCACTGTTAGGATTTAGGAATATCTGTCAAGGTTTAAACTCATTAAATGCTGTATTAAGTAGATCTCTAACAGGTTTGAGGGCTAGTACCTTTCAAGCATATCTGAGTTATATAATCTTTGTTTTTCATTATCTGTTCTAAATTGTACCTTGCAAACTTAAAACAGGAGGTTAAATAAAGCTTATTCTTGTAATTAACTGCAGCAGTTCTTAGCATGACTTCAAATATATTTCTGAACACATTCAAGAAATTGATCCTTTATAAGGTTACTGACTACCAATTTCCATTTCTTAATGGTCCTTAACAGCTTACAGTAATTTAGTAGCTATTTTAAGACTAGGACTTTACCTTTTATCCCTGTTAGGTTTAGATTTAAAGATCATGGTTTCGAACTGAAACTCTTCTAGTATCAAAATAAAACTTTTTACTCCATAAACATAATCCATGAAGAGACTGGGAACTTTTCTGGCCTTTATATGGTGTATAATAGAACATAAAAGTATCTTCGGAGACCTGTGTCCTTGGTCAGCTCATGTCACATGCTGCTGCTCTTAGTCAAGATGATGATGACGCCATGGCTTTCAACTTACCCCATAGGAAAGGTAGCAAGTATCCACATGTTGCTTATATCTCAAAATATCTCAAAATATAGCCACATGGTTTAAGATTATGCAAGCACAGGCTACTAATCCTGCTATGAGTTTTAACCATATCTAATAATTTATATGTCAAAAATCCTGTTTTTGACTCTGGACTTTAAAAAATATGTTTGGGTCTGAAAAACAATGAGCAGAAACCCGTTTTTAGAGTCAGTAATGAAGTAGAACAGTATAAAACATTTTAATATTATCCTTATTTAATAACATGTGAATTCATAATTATATTAGATCCAGGGGCTAGAAAGCCCAGAGATGAATTGAACCCAGGCAGCTGACATCGGAAAAAGAAACAGAATTCATTCACACAGGCATGTACTGGCCCTGTACATCTTAAATTAGCTTTTGTTAATCTGAATAGACCTTTATAACCTTGAAATTTCATCATCATATAAAGAATTTTTTGAAATTGGGGTTGACTCACATATGCAATATGTTGTAGTAAAAATTGAATTTCTATCATGGCACAAAAATCCATACCAATCTAAAAGTATTTGGAACTTGTTGCTTTCTTAGTCTAAAAGGAGATACAATAATAGAGAGTTCATTAGGAATAAGAAGTTTTATATTTGTTACTTTATATCACATGGTCATCTAAAGATGGTGAGGTCTCATGGCAGGTTGCAAGCCATATGGCTGACATGGTTGCTTTTTAAAAACATTTGTGTTTCTATAGGTAGATATTTTTAAATGATAGCTGCAGCTTGCACATAACATATACACATAAGGGGTTGAATTTGAGTTATATACACACTCACATATATATGCCCTAAACATACATACATACATGTGTGTGTGTGCATTTGCAGATTATATAGATTCTATACCATATACAATGAACAAGTTATAAACCCTTTGATAAAAGTTTTCCGCATTAACTTAACATACATTTTTTGATAGCAAGTGCATAGAAAACAGAAATAAAAGATTTTTTAGAGTGGGTAAGTAGAGCCTTAGAGATAAGAGACTTTGGCACAGAAGAACAGTACACATTTAGATATATGGAAATCATTTGTCCATGGCAGTGAGAAGTTGAGTTTATGAAGAGAGTAAGAAAGCCTCTCTCACAGTTTGCTGGGTCCTGTTTATAGTCTTTCCAAACATCTCATGTTCTTACACAGGTCTTGCCCTCACCATGTGAGTCTATTTTAGTAAAATTGTACGTGGGTCTGTGTCAGCTGACATCACTCTACCAATTGGCCCAAGTCTGTGGAAGGGGCAAGAAGCCATAGGACCTTCATGAGAAGTTCTTTGGTGAGTTTCTCTTTATGGAGTCATGAAACACAATGTAAGGCGAAAAAATACATATGTGTCCTTAGCAAAGAATCCTTCATAGTGCATCCTTTCACGTTCTTGCTTTAGAAAAACACCCTCTCAACTGTGTCTGCTTCAGGAAAACATCCTTTGACATGACTCACTTTCCAAAGAAGCCAAAAGTTTCCACTTCATTTCCTAAGACTAGAATCTTTTTAAAGGAATTTTCCAGAAAGCCTCAGTTTCACAAACTTGTTTTGTTTTGTTTTTAGTGGGAATCAGCAGCCAGGAGGCTTAGCTGCAGGGCATGCATAGAATTGTAAAACCTGTATTTCTATCTCAATGGATAAATAGCTTTATCCTTCCCTTCTATAAAACAATACACATTTAATGTGGGCATCAGCGAACAAAGGTAAAATGAATATGGGTTGTTGGTCTATACTTACATTAGGTAATATCTTACTTGTATTTGTCTTTCTTGGTTCCCAGGTCCACGCCTGAAGACAGTGGGGGCTGGGTCATGACCCTGTATTCATACCAAACATAAGACTAAGGTGGAAGCAGAGTGTCAGGGTATGGAAAGGCTTGGAGACCAAATGAAACCTTAATTTTAATGGGTCCTTAGTCCAAAGACAGTTATTTCGTAGCAATCATGGCATCCACTTTTTGATCTGGGTATAGTGGATCCATGGTGCAATGCCAGCTACCTTCACTGCTAGAGGAGTGGAAAGAATCACCCTTTAGTGTTCTGCCCAGGGTCATTCCAGGGTCCCTTTGGCTGCTTACTTGACCCAGACAGTATCATTGGACTGCAACAAGGACAAACTGGTGATAGCATAAAAGTGCCATGATTCCCCGAAGAATGACACCCCGGACACAAATAGTATGTAAACACAAAGTGTTTTATTCTGCAGAAGTCCAGCATGCTTAGATCTCCCCATTCCCAAGACAGAGAGGCCCGGGTGAGCTTGCAGGCCTGATTTAAAGCACATTAGAGAATCCCCAGTTAGGTGAACTCTATGTTAATCTGTTGGGTCCATCTCTACAGATCTTCTGTCACCGGGCTGGAAACTTGCAGGGGAGGTCTGGAAACTGCTGCCAGGTGGCAGGGCAGCTTCTGAGGCCTGGGCTCGACTGGAACTGTCCAGTTCTTGGAAACAGAGATTTAGGCCTACTCTCCTTACCTGCCCATTTGAAGCCTGTCATGGAATCAGCCTAGCCTTTTCAGTGGACATGGAGGTCAGCTGTTTCTCTCAGATAGTCCAATAGTCTTTATGGAGGACTGGGGTGCCTGCGGTGAATTGAGAAAGGAAAGTTATAGAGTTCTGCCAACTATCATCTCTGAGCCTGTGAAGAGTGAAGGTTTTGTGAACACAATTTCATAGTGGAGTAGGTCCCGCCCTATATGGGATGCAGCTAACCAAAGTAAGGTAAAGGAAGGGGGCCTGTCCATTTTTTGGTAGACTCTAATTAGAGTTTTGTTAGAGGTTTTTTTGTTTGTTTGTTTGGTTTTGTTTTGTTTTGTTTTTAATGCCCTGTTTATTCTTTTTATCTGGCCAGAACGCTGAGGTTTATATGCCAGGCCAGATTAAGTCAGTTTGCCCAGAGTTTTTACAGGTGTTGGTCTATCATTTGGACCCTTTCCTGGAAAAGGGCTCTCTGTATTTGATTCACTTGCGCACAAGCCTGGCATCTGGCTCCATGTGAGGCTATGCAGTCTAGGTATAACACGACTTGATCTGAGCAACTCAGAAAGCTTTGTGGACCTCAGATGCACAGTTTGGTGGAGGTTATTTACCAACAGTTCTGGCAGTTGTTTTTAGAAAACAATCTTTTCCTCTTGTGTCTTCCATTAACCTGTGGGTTTGAGCTGTGCATTTCTTCTTTACCTTGGTGTCTCAGGCAGGAAGGGGTCTTTGTATGTCATCAGAATATCAATAGGCCCATTGTTCTTCTGGCCTTGAGTCAGGCAACCATTTAAGAAGGCCAGCTGTGGAAGACAGAATTTATATAGGAAGCCAAATAGCCTCTAGGAAGGCCAAAAAAATTTTTCACATTTTTTAAATTAGATATTTTCTTCATTTACATTTCAAATGCTATCCCAAAAGCCCCCTATACCCTCCTCTGCCCTGCTCCCTTACCCACTCATTCCCACTTCTTGGTCTTGGCATTCCCCTGTACTGGGGCATATAAAGTTTGCTAGACCAATGGGCCTCTCTTCCCAATGATGGCAGACTAGGCCATCTTCTGCTACATATGCAGCTAGAGACACGAGCTCTGGGGAGACTGGTTAGTTCATATTGTTGTTCCACCTATAGGGTTGCAGACCCCTTCAGCTCTTGGGTGCTTTCTCTAGCTCCTCCATTGGGGGCCCTGTGTTCCATCTTATAGATGACTGTGAGCATCCACTTCTGTATTTGCCAGGCACTGGCATAGCCTCACAAGAGACAGCTATATCAGGGTACTTTTAGCAAAATCTTGCTGGCGTATGCAATAGTGTCTGTGTTTGTGGCTGATTATGGAATGGACCCCCCCCCCCCCACCCAATATGGGGCAGTCTCTGGATGGTCCATCCTTTCGTCTTAGCTCCAAACTTTGTCTCTGCAACTCCTTCCTTGGATATTTTATTCCCTATTCTAGGGAGGAATGAACTATCCATGCGTTGGTCTTCCTTCTTGATTTTCTTGTGTTTTGGAAGTTGTATCTTGGGTATTCTAGGTTTCTGGGCTAATATCCACTCATCAGTGAGTGCATATCAAGTGACTTCTTTTGTGATTGGGTTACCTCACTCAGGATGGTATCCTCCAGATACATCCATTTGCCCAAGAATTTCATAAATTCATTGTTTTTAATAGCTGAGTAGTACTCCATTGTATAAATGTACCACATATTCTGTATCCATTCCTCTGTTGAGGGACATCTGGGTTCTTTCCAGCTTCTGGCTATTATAAATAAGGCTGCTATGAACATAGTGGAGCATGTGTCCTTCTTACCAGTTGGAACATCTTCTGGATATATGCCCAGGAGAGGTATTGCTGGATCTACCGGTAGTACTATGTCCAGTTTTCTGAGGAAGCGCCAGACTGATTTCCAGGGTGGTTGTACTAGCTTGCAATCCCACCAGCAATGGAGGAGTGTTCCTCTTTCTCCACATCCTCACCAGCATCTGCTGTCACCTGAATTTTTGATCTTAGCTATTCTGACTGGTGTGAGGTGGAATCTCTGGGTTGTTTTGATTTGCATTTCCCTGATGATTAAGGATGTTGAACATTTTTTCAAGTGCTTCTCAGCCCTTCAGTATTCCTCAATTGAGAATTCTTTGTTTAGCTCTGTACCCCATTTTTAATGGGGTTATTTGAATTTCTGGAGTTTAGCTTCTTGAGCTCTTTGTATATATTGGATATTAGTCCCCTATCAGATTTAGGATTGGTAAAAATTCTTTCTCAATCTGTTGGTGGCCTTTTTGTCTTATTGACAGTATCTTTTGCCCTACAGAAGCGTTGCAGTTTTATGAGGTCACATTTGTCGACTCTTGATCTTACAGCACAGGCCATTGCTGTTCTGTTTAGGAATTTTTCTGACGAAGACCAGCTTAAGGAGACAGATAGACTACTGCTCTAGTGGTAAGTAGCAAAGCTTTACTGATTTCATCAGCTTATAAACATGGGGTATGACTTTGCAATTTTTGCTCAAAAGATAACATCTTTACTTAGTTACTCTTGCCACACAATATTATCATTTTTGGAGTCATTTTCTCATAACAAGAACATTCTTCAGAAGAAGGAATTGTTTATCATCAGACCCAAGGACATCCTCCTCTCCGGGTAAATAGTAACTCTTGACTAGGAACAAGGAAAAACTCTGGCCCACAGAAAGTTATGTTAGGACATCCCTCCCTTCCAGGAGGGACGGCCCCTGAACTTTCCCCCAATTAACTGCTCTGATCCTTTCAGGCCAGAACCAAAGGGAAGCCATTGTTCTCCTCATTTTTCCCCTGTGCCCATATCTTTGAGGGTTTTCCCCACTTTCTCCTCTATAAATTTCAGTGTCTCTGGTTTTATGTGGAGTTCCTTGATCCACTTAGACTTGAGCTTTGTACAAGGAGATAAGAATAGATCAATTCTCAAGCTGGGCGTGGTGGCGCACGCCTTTAATCCCAGCACTCAGAAGGCAGAGGCAGGTGGATTTCTGAGTTCGAGGCCAGCCTGGTCTACAGAGTGAGTTCCAGGACAGCCAAGGCTACACAGAGAAACCCTGTCTCGAAAAACCATTAAAAAAAAAAAAGAAGAATGGATCAATTCTCATTCTTCTACATGATAACCGCCAGTTGTGCCAGCACCATTTGTTGAAAATGCTGTCTTCCAATTTTTTTAATGTCCTTCCCACCCACCCACCCTCAGTGGTGAGAATCCCTCTTCCTCTCTTTGTAGATCATACTGTAGACCTGCTGACTTTGTCTCTCGGTGGTTGCCAAGATAGGTAGCTTTCTACAAATTGGGCTTCCTTAGCCCACATTTTGTAGCCTAAGGTTGGTAGAGTCCCTCGGTGGCTCTTAAAATCTGTTTTCCAGGAAACCTCTGAAGAAAAGGCAGGAACTCTTCATTTACTGTCTTTAAATCCTAGGGCAACCTGGTCCAGGTATGCTGCCCATTGGAACCTCCAACTGGGTTTTTCTATTAAAAGCAAAGATGTTTTGATTCAACTCAACCAAAGGGAGGCTGAAGAATGCACTCTCAAGTCCAAGACAATGTACACCTGTTTCTCTGGAATAATCAGATTCAGGTGACTCAGAGGTCCCAGGTTTCTTCCTAGGGAGGAGAGGGACATTGGAGGTTAACTGGCAGGCACTGGGATGCCTGTAGCTTCAAGTCAGATAATATGGCCTGCAATTTCTCCTTTTTTCCCAGGGTCATTAGGTATTGTTTATCTTTTGAATGAAGGCAGAACTTTGGGACAGAGGCCACAATTTTGCTGAGTACCTATAAATCTTACTGTATCTCATCATTAGAGAAGGTGACAGTGGCTTTCTGTTTATGCAAAAGGTCTTGTTCAAATAATCAGTTTTTTGTTGTTAAACACCTTTTGGACTCCCTCAAGTAGCTGGGACCTACTTTATTCTCTCTCTCTCTTTCTCTCTCTCTCTCTCTCTCTCTCTCATCTTTAACCTTTTTTGTATTATCTTGGGCCAGTTGGATTGCAAAGGAAAGAAATCTTTATAGCAGCTGTGATTAATCTTTTTTAAAATTACTTAGGGAAATTGTTTAAAGTCTCTGTATTAGACAGAAGGGAATATCTGCTCTGTTCAGGCTATGTTGCATGGCAGCAACTCCCCTGGCCAGCCCAGGGGCAGAGCTTTTACTTTTATCTGAGAATACAGGGTTGTATGGATCACTGATTTTAAAAGACACATAAATTATGAAAGAGAAAGGAGTAGTAGAACTTTCTATTTTCCTTTGGGCTCAGCTCAGGGCAATATTTTCCCTTCCTCAGGACTGCTTAGAGCAGGCACAGAGTCTAGGGAATGCTCACCTATAGAACTGTTCCCTCCTCCCTAAGTGCATTCTGCGTAGGTGGCAGGGATGGGGCTCATATGAGAGGTTGACCTCGCTTCATCTTTATACGTGGAGCAACCCTGAGTGAGTAAGACTCAAGTAAGAAAGTAAGCAAGTGCTCCTCCAAATAGAGTGGGACAGGTGGAGGTTTGTTTGTTTGTTTGTTTGTTTGTTTCTCTGAGTGACCTGACTGAGCTAGTAGGATTCCTGTCCCCAACATGAAGGAACATAGGTCTCAAACCAGGTGCAGGAAGGTTTCATACCAGAGACAGCCACTGATCAATACAGAAAACCAAACTGATAGAAACACATAGAAAAACATATAGAGATATACATACACAGACAGACAGACAATAAAAACAGCCAGTGTTGCCATCACTCATTCATACCCCTGAATAGACAGAAGGATCCAGTGGCATCTCACAGGACACTGGATTAGCAGCTGTTGAGAGCCAGCCCGCGGCTCACATGGACCGGGTTTCACCTGGGAGGCAAGCCGGGGCTGAAAAGAGAGGGAAACTAGGCAGTCAAGAGAAAAATGGAGCTAAGTCAAGATTCCTGATCAAAGCTCAAATGTTTAATAGGGAGCTGTGCTTATAAAGGGGGGAAGGCCCATCCCCCCGCTAATCCATTCTTGGAGCCTGGAACCAACAGCAGGTGACAACGTGCAGGATAGGGTGTAGTCTCTGGAATAGTTCAGCGGCCTCTCCGCAAGTAGCAGTGTCTTGAAGGAGAACAGGGGCATTGGCTGAACAATAGAGTCATCTAGGCAGGAAGGCGTCACCCTAGGTAATCTCCTTAGTGGCAGCAAGGTCAAGGTCTGGATCAGCCTGCTTCAGGCTGGGAGTGTTACAAGCAGCAGTGACCTATCTCTTCTATGTGTCCAAACAGAAGGCCCCTCATCTATACTTACCTCCAAAGGTGACAGAACAGGTCACTTTCTGATTTTTTCTCTTTTTGTTGGAGGTATCAGATGTGTCTTGAAATAGGCAGCCAATAATCAAAGGAAGCCCTAGAGACCTGAAATATATCAAATTATGCATCCCATAGGAGTTCCCTTACTAATGAACTCTTGCCCTCTCCAAAGGGTGCAAGAGATACCTGGTGCCTCCATGTCTGCTCTCTGTGATCTCAGTGGGACCTCTAGAAAAGTTGTTGGGTGATCACCAGAGAAGATTGCTGGGGAATGGGTTTAATCCATTAGAAAGTTTCCTTCTTAGGTTTTGTTTGGGACCATCTGGCAGCCCGGTACCTCCTGCTCACCCCCACCACCACCACCACACCTTCCTATAGAGAGCATAGTTAAAGCTGAAACATTAACCAGATGCATTGTCAACTCAGATAAGCCCTGGGGTTTAGAATCCTTATACACCCCGACCTGCACGTACTACTCTGCTGACTCATAATCATGTTGCTGATGTTTGAATGGGCCAATCGTATGTAACCGCACCAGTTCTTCCTAGCCCCTAAACCCTACCCTATAAAAACCCTGAGTTTTTGAGTCTCAGGGTCGATTCCTCTGTCTCCTGCGTGAGATATGTATTGACCCGGAGCTCCACCATTAAAGCTACCTCGTGCTTTTGCATCAAGGAGGTCTCTCGTGTTTCTTTGGGTAACCCCGTGTCCTGAGGCTTGAGTGGAGGGCTCCTTCTTGGGGTCCTACAGAACTACAGAAGCTAAAAAGCAAGGTTAGTACATGTAGAGACTTTCCCACAGCTGTCAACTTTGATGAATTAGGCCTTTAGTTTTATTTTGGCAGGTGGTATACTCTATGTACTGTATTTTTATAGCCTGAATCCCACTTTCATCATTAAGTTAGTTGTGCTAACGCCTGCAGCCCGGTTATAGTGCTAAGAAGGTTTATTCTTTTGTGTTTGGTGTAGTAGAAAAATTTAATCCCAATCTGGGGTTTCTAACCATGCCTTTGACCATTTAGTTCCCTGATAAAAGATACACACCACCTTTATATTTACAATAAGCCTAAAACAGCACAATAGCTGGGCAAATATCAACCCACTATGCAACTAGAATCTACTATCCTATGGATAACCCTGAATTATTACTTACTATCTTTCATCTGAGCTGCTCCTAACTCCAGTGGACCAGCCCTCAAGGCGGCCATGTTCTCTTGAAGTCACCTAGGCCATGGCAGTGGCTTCTTCCTCCTCCATCTCCTTTCCCCTCCTTATTGCCCAGTTTCCTGAAGATATCCAGTTTTAAGTGAGTTCATGACAAATGTGACTTTCTGGGTCTGCATTACCTCACTCAGGGTGATATTCTTAAGTCCCATCCATTTGCTGGCAAATTTCATGATGTCTTTGTTTTTAATAGCTGAACAGTATTCCATTGTGTAGACGTACCACACTTTCTTTATCCATTCTTCAGTTGAGGGACATCTAAGTTGTTTCTAGTTTCTGGCTCTTACGAATAAAACTGCCATGAATATAATTGAGCAAGTGTCCCCATGGTATAGTGGAACATCTTTTGTGCTGTAATCCCAGCACTTGAAAACCTGAAGCAGGAGAATCACCACCGGCTTGAGGACAGACCAGAGGACACAGTGAGACCTTTCTCCAAAAACACAAACTAATTTTCTCATTATAAGACCAAGAGAACAAGCTGTACAAATTCTGCAGTGTGTTACTGAGAAACAAAATGCAAAGTTTTCTAAGGCAGCAGGAAATCCAGTGGTGACACCTCTTACATGGGTAGACTTTTCATTGGCAAGAGTTAAAATTTTCTAATCTATCATTTTCACTTCTTCTTCTTCTTTTTTTTTTTTTTTTGCAAATTCTTTAAGAAGTTACCGTGTGTGTGTGTGTGTGTGTGTGTGTGTGTGTGTGTGCGCATTAGTTGAACATGGAGCTTTCACACCCATCATCCTAGTACTTTCGAGGGAGACTCCAGAAGTCCAAGATTCACTTGGTCCAAATACTAAATTCCAAGCCCTCTAGAACTATAAAAATGTTCTGTCTCAGTTAATACACACAAAATTACAATGTGTGTAAATATAAGTATGAGACCGTCTGTGGTCAGAATTTGATCAAATAGTTCTGGTAACATGTCTCAGTAAGAAAAGTGCTTGGTATGCAGGCCCGATGACCTGAGTTTGACCCCAAGAACCCTTGGTAAAAGGGGTAACCAACTCTTAAATGTTGTCCTTTCATCTTCAAATTCACAACATGGCACTCTTATGCCTGTCTTGACACATATATCACCCATATACAACACAGATACACACAATAGTAAATTTCTTAATTGTCTGAATATGAAAGAAAAAAAAAAACTTGGGTCTTGGATTATCCTTAACCATTGTGATGGGATTGAAATGTCTTGTCAACCTTTGTGTAGATATTTCAAATAAATAATACTTGCAATGAGAATGAAGTGGGTTTTTGTTGTTGTTGTTGTTGTTTCTTTGTTTTGTAGCACTATTTTCTCCATTTCTCCTAGAGCTTCTTTTAATCATTCTTTATGTGTGACCTTAGAAAGACTTTGTTTTGTTTTATGAGATAGGATCTCAAGTGGCTGACCTTGTATTCCAGATTCTCTTGCTTCCACTTCCCCATTGGTGTATCATGGCTTTTGTCAAGGAAGTTAAGGTTTCACTGGCAGATTAGAACCAAAGAACACTACAAAGTCATACCATGTAACAGGCCTCAAGGGAGAGGATTATTGTGTGTTGTATACAGAGGTTATTTCTAAGTGAGGGTGGACAGAAAAAAAGAGGGTGGGCAATGAAGGCACTGGCTTTTTACAAAGGAATACATAGCATATATGCATAGGGAAAATACACTATGTGTGGTAACTGCAAAAATGTGTTGCTTTTCAATGACTGGTGGTAATGTTGCTGCTGTTTGTCCATTATTCAAGGTGGACTTGGAGAAGAGTAGTTCAAAAATTCCTTCTCTTCTTTATCATAAAATGTGAGGAAATATTTAGACATGATTTATGAGCCAGGGATAGGGGTGCTGTGCTCTTTAGTTCACTTGCTGCTGTCTGAGGGAGGCAACATCTTTGGAGCATTGTTGGTCTTCATTATCAGGACATATTTGGTAGTCATGAGTCCCTGGTTCTTTTGCTAGCCATTGGTAATCCTGTAGCAATAACTGACTAATTGTTTGATTAGAGATTTTTTTGAATTTGCCATTGCAGAATGAAGAATATAAATTAATGTAGGGGTACAGTTAAAGCAGGAAAACAAGAAGAAAGTGGTAGGAGTTTTACCCAGTTGAGGTGAAATTCTTGTGAGAGTTCTAAAATATTTTATAAGGAGTAATTAGTCATTCAATTTTTACTGAGTAGTTGGGGTTGGTAGGGAATATGGAAATATCAAGGGTGTTTCAGCCTTTGGACAATATGGCCATTGTCCAACTTGAGGGAAGTGGGGATTTATCTCCAACAGTAAAGGTTGGAGTCTGTCTTGAGCCCTTTTGCTGGTAGTGGCAATGCCTCCACCTACCCTGAGAATGTGTCTACCAAAAACTGGAGGCACCTAACACATTTAACTGTGGGCATATTGGTAAAGTCAAGTTGCTCATCAACACTGGGGAAAGAGCCTCTGGGCTGGTAAGTAGGAACAAGGGGAATATGATAATGAGTTGGGTTCTGATACTTGACATATTTTACAAGAGGCAGTAATAACCTTTAAATGGGTTGCAAATGAGCCTTGATGAGATGAGACTTGGCTATTAGGATGAAAGAGCTGGTATAGATAGAACAGAATTTGTTGAGTGTGGAGGGTGTTGGGAATGATAGTGTGATGATGTCCTATAGTGGGTGGGACAGGTCTGGGCCTCTAAGGGCTTCAGTTTTAGCCTCCTCATCAGGTCTGTTATTTCCCTTAGACATTATAGAATTTTGGGTGTGGTGGAACCAGCCATGGACAATTTCTATAGCCATGGGGAGATGTGTGGCTTGTAGCATGGCCATAATTTGGTCTTAGTTGGTTATTGACCCTCCTCTTTTTGTAAATAGTTAGTACTCTTTCCAGATGGAAGTGTGAGACAGGGGAATATGAAAGGCTTATTTGAAATCTGTGGGCAGGAGAGGGTCTGTGCTTCAAATAACTCAGTATCTGACACTATGGCATAGCCTGTTTGTTTGTTTTCTGCTTCCCCTCCCTTTGTAAAACGGATCTGCCACTTGTGTACTAGGAATACATGGCCTGAACAATGTGCATCCTGTGTATGTAAGGAGTGGAGCAGTAGTTTCTCTAAGGTTTCAATGCAAGAATGAGATGGAGAGCGGTTTGTGTTTGGTCTGGGAGGAAGATTTGAGATGCTTTCTTATCCAAGTTGACTTTGGTCATGGTGTTTATTACAGCCATAGAAAACCTAAAATACTCAGATACCCCCTCTTTGCTATATTCAGATTTGTTTTCACTACTCAAACAGTAGCAGAATATCCTGTCTCACAGTCACATCTCCAATGCTTAACTGTAATAGCCAGTTCCATTATGTTTTAATCTGATTTGGAACATCAAGCATAGAAAAATAATGTAAGCAATGACTAATTACATTTTTAGTTGCTTCTCCTGTTAAAGCAGTTACAACTAGAAAGCCTGAAACGATATCAATAGTCACATGTGCATATTTTAATTTTATAAAATCAGAAATATGAGTAACATCCATTTATCATAATTGATTAGGTATAAGACCTTGAGGATTAACACCATTATGTGGTACAGGTAGAAACTGAGGACACTGAGAACAAGTCTTTACACACATGTGCACATTCTCTAAAAATACCAAATTATTGTCTCAAGCTATTACTATTTTGATGATGTAAAGAATGAGATTGTATGGCCAATTGTTCCAGAGTAAGGCTTATAATCTGCCTGGTATACAAATCTGCTATGGCATTGCCCTTAGGGGACTGTCCAGGCAATCCAGTATGAACTCTTAAATGTCCAGGACAGTACTTTAAAGGAACAGTACTTTCTCTTAAATTGAGATGTATTTGCATAAATAATTGCAAAATTTGAGAATTAGCAGTATCTAAAAAAGTAACAATTTCAAGCCATTGCAAACCATGAGCTATATATTGACTATCAGTCTACAAATTAAAAGCTTTTTTTTTTCAATATTTCAAAAACAGTGGCTGCAGCACATAATTCAATTATTTGTGCTGAAGTGGAGGGAAACTCAAGAAAACATGTGAGCCAATTATATATAGTTCTCTCCCCTTAGGTGAGCTATTTACAGTAATGTATTCTTTATTGGCTGCATGCGTAAATTTACAGGAAATATAAAAGCATGCACAGAGGCAAATAGTAACAACTTGTCTTTTGGATGATTATCAATTTTGTCTAAAATGTTTGCCATGCAATAGGCCAAATATCAGTATTCTGCAATAACCAATTTAATTGTTTGAAATAAGGAAGAAATGTTTCATCAGGTTCTTAAGACATTCTTCCCAAAATACTTTCATGATTCTATCCTACAATTCTGTATTAACACAGCAACAGTTTCATAATAGGGTGTTCAAACTTTACTTGGAGATGAAGAAAGATGAATCCACATTAATGGTCCCTTTGCCAAAGAATTGCTGTGCACACATGAGTAGCAATAACTAACACAAACAGCCAACAATTGATTATAGTAGCTTCCTCTACTTTCTGCAGAGCTGTTTGTCCCTCACAAGTTAATTTGCATCCCCCTTGAGAACATCAAACAGAGGCTTAAGTCCTCCTGTGGTGAGCTGAAGGTGAGGTCTTAGCCAATTAACATCTCCTAGAAGCTTTTTACAGTAAGTAAACTATCCTTTCTTATTTGAATTTTCTGTGCCACAGTTTGTTTAGGATATAACTGATGTCCCAAATAGTGAAAAAGATAATGCCTTTGAATCTTTTCTGGAGCAACAACTACTCCAAAATTTTAAGGTCCATTGTATGAGAGCAAAAGCTTGTAGTAAAACGCCTTCAGAGGGATCAGCTAATAAAATATCCTCCATATGATAAATAATATACACTGAGGGATTCAAAGTCCTACCTTCTTGTATTGAAGCAGATACAAATTTTTTACACAATGTAAGGCTATTAGCCATTCCTTGAGGCAAAACTTTCCAATGATATTGCTTCATAGGCTCTTTAAAATTACAAGCTCACTAAAAGCAAACCCTTTACAATCAGGATGCATAGAAACAGTATAAAAACAATGCTCCAACTGATAAACACCTCTGTAGGGTCTTGCCAGTATGACAAAGACAAAAGGAATGCCACACAAGCCTCTGCTGAGGCTGCTCTGAGCTTCGCATTAACTCAATTGTAAATATTTCTTAATCTGAGCCTATTTCATGAGGCCTGGCCCAGTGATTACCCCTCCTGCAGCGAGGACAGATTCCAGGGGAGTGATTCTGCTGCCTGTCTATGCCTCTATTTTTTCGGACAGTCTTTCCTAAAATGATTTATGCCCCCATACTTAAAACATTCCTTATCACCTCAGCACTGTGAAAGCATTGCTTGTACTGTAGTCCCCTGCAAGGCAGCAGCCATAGCCAAACCCTGATTATATGAGAGTCCAAATTCTGTACAAAGACAAATGTATTCATATAAGTCTGTCTTTGCCAAAGTCTCCAAAAAGTCTACCAGCTGCTTTTAGCAGTTCCTTGGGAACCTGTTAAATAAACTCCCACTGAGATCTCCTTTCCAATCTTGGGGGGTTAAATTTTGCTTCCACCACTATATCCAATAAAGTTTTTGTAAAGGGGGCAACAGGCCCATACTTTGCCATGGCTATTTTTAACTTTTACTACTCTTGCAATCATCTCCACTTGCTTGACTTGTTCTTAATTACAAACATGGATGAGTTAGAATCCTGAGCCTGTGATTGAGCTGCAGACTGCAGCCAATGGAACACTGGCAGCTTAACCATAATTTTTAAGTTTCTTTTGCAATATTAGAGCATAACCATAACTTTGAAAAGCAAAATTCAACTTCCAACAAACAATCCAGTCTCTCCAAAATCACCACTAAGTGCATCACCCCATGCTACAAAGTTTTTGGCCACCAGTTCCTGTGCACAATGGTGCAGCCTTTAATACCTCAAAGAAATGCTGCCGTAAATCCTAGTCTTATTTCTAGGATAAGAATTACATACAATATTATCCCAATTTAGAGGTATCTTTAGAGACCTGTTTTCCTGGGTTGGCTCATGCCGCGTGTTGTTGTTTAAAATGACTCCAACCCTGAGTTACCAGTTTTAAGCTAACTTTCTGTTACCAATGTTACAAAATTTCTAATACCAAATAACTTTTAAAAGCCAATACTCTATTGCCAAGATGTGCAGAACATATTTATACTTTTAAAACCAGTCAGAAACAAAAATGAAGTGGCTACACATCTTATATATTTAGACCAAATAAAATGTTCTTTCTTTTTCTAGCTGTAATTTCAAGAAAGGAGCACCTGTTACCTTCTGAACCCAATAATCACAAGTGCATGGAATTTTCTAGGAGAAAGCAGCCATCAGCTTATTTGCCATAGAACTTGAGAAGCTGCTGGCCCCTTTAAGAGCAGCTTTTCTCCAGCTGTGTTTGACTCCCAGCTACAGTGCAGTAACTTATCAGCTTCTGCTGTGCAAATTGAGACTACCTTCTAAACAAGTTCAACTAAATCAAGGGATGGACAGCCAGCAGATAAAGTTTTAACCATTTTTTTCTTTTGAACATGAAACATAGAACAACAATCATTCAAACAACAAAACAAAAACAGACATAAGTTGACACATGGACAGATTGGTGCACCAAAGACAGACAATAGACAGAGAGGGAAGAGAACTTGTAACCAGAACTAAGGATATCTCCAGTAGGAGCCAGAGAGGAAACAGAACGGCTCCTGATTTCCTCCAGTCCCTAGGAGAGCTCTGAAATCCACTTTCCTTCTCTTTTGCTAATGCATCCTGGATAGGGGACAACTGCTTTTCTGAAACCTATTCTCTCTCTCTCTCCTTCTCTTTCTCTCTCTTTCTCATGTCATTTGTATATTTATCATTCCACTTCTGAGAATGATGCACAGCATAAACTTACTTGAGCTAAGAATTTTTCTAACATGTTTTTTATTGTTTTTTTTTGGGGGGGGTCTCTCTCTCAAAAAAAAAAAAAAAGGAAAGAAAGAGAGAAAGAAAGGAAGGAAGAGAGATAACTGCTCCTTTCGCCTGAGCTGTTGACTGCGGACAAATGCCTATATAGAATTCCCCTGTCCGAATTGTACTGTCACACCCTAGGTGAATTCGACACTGACTCAGCCTAGCCTGTATCCTCTCTCAAATGCACCTCCTGCAACAGCCTCCAAAAGATGAAATGAACGGCTAGCGCTAGTGTTAATGCTGTTTGTTGCTTGCCACCATGCAGGATACTATTACTTCTTCTGTTTTCTGTGGACCCACCAAGACAGTGTTTCTCAGTTCATCCCCCACCCCAACCTCGTGTCCAGTGCCCTTGTTTGGGCATCACCCGTAGCTGCCCAGCAGCCAAGGAGAACTGGGTACCTGAAAGGGAGGCTGGAAATGAAAAAGGACGGGCAGGTGAGAGAAGGATAAAGCCAAGACACAGGTTCCTGATCAAGGCTCAAAGCTTAATATTCATTCAGCTCTGCGTTTATATAGGAAACCCACAGACCCATCCTTTGTTTCAGCTGGATTATGTTGCAAAGCAAGCTCTGCAGGCTGTCTGCTCCTGTAGAAAATTGAGGGTGCAGCAAGGCAGAAGACCTCCACCTATGTCGGAAAACTCCACCCTAGGTCGGTTAGGTCAGTGGAAGACAAACTGTGGCAAACAATTAAGGTCTGTTTAGCCTGCTCATGGTTAGGGGAAGGGCATATCTGGGTCCTTGGAAGAGTCTCCGTCTAGTTCTGAGGGGACTTGTGCCAGCAATACACATTGTGGGACAAACTCAGTTTCTGGTGGGTGGGGCTCTAACAGCCCAGAATTGGGGAAGAGTCCTGTTCTCAGCTGGGTCATTTCTATTTTTACTGGCATCTTCTGATCTCAGAAATAAAGCTGTCTTGTGTTGGAACCCAACCTTTTTAATTAGTAATCAGACTTAATACACAAATCAAGGAAAGCAGGGGCTTCAGGTATTCCCAGCTAGAGAGAAGCTGTGTTTCAGACGTCATTCGAGAGAGAAAAAGACAATGCCAATTAGACAAGATCCTTGGGGACTAGGATGAATGCTACATCCACTCAGAGACCAGTGAGCAGGGACGTTGGCTACATCCTCTCCCCGTGTTTGCAAGAAGTATAAGGAACTCTGGAGGTGCTGGGCACCCTTTGGTGAGAGAATCCAACAAACAGTAGAAAGTTGTCTGCAGTGCTTTAGACTGAAGCTGTCATGGTTTTTGATAAACCAAACGGACCCGGATAAATCCCAGATCCAATCTTCAGGTGCCTGCAGCCAAGGATCTCACTGTTGAGATCTGGCTCCCCCTTGTGACAGAGAAATAGCCAATTAATAGATTTCCCCCAGCAGCTCCCCCATGGAGAGCATTCTGGGAACTTTTAGTGGCTAGAATTATCTTGGGATATGACAGGGGAGGTCAAGAATCGAGGAGAGTTGTGGAACAAAGGAAGTTTAAGTGGGACAAACAAACTCTGAGAATGTCTTCCTTCAAGGCTAACAGTAGTTATGCAGAGTGAATAACGGAGAATTGGGGCTTTGTCCAAGGATTCTGGGCTCTAGGCAGAGCTAAAGACATTCAGAAACGTGTTAGAATAAGTGGAGAAATGAATGTCTGCAATCCCTTCACGTGGGAGGATGCGGCAGGCATGCGGTGGAGCAGGGTGTGCCCTGGAAGCTGCATAGCAAGATCGCTCTCCCTCTCAAAAAATTATTCAGAGACAAATGTGCTACAGCTTGCCTCTAAATAGCTAGCACTATTTGAAGAAAACAACATCCGAGGGGATGAAAACAACAGGAGAATAGGCTGTGGTGGTGCTGAAAGGATAATGGGGCAGGATGTGTAGGAGGAGGGGAAGGGCGCAGATGACCCAGAAAACTCAGGACCGAAGAAGACAAAAGGAAATGATCTCTGGGATACCCAGTGACCAGATCAAAACTGAGAGGACTTAGAGTAGCAGACAATTGGTTATTGAGCGCATATGAAGTCTAATGTGTTGAAAATGGAACTCACATCCATGCTGTCAGGTCAGCCAGGGGCTGTTTTTCACAACTTAGGTCAGCTAGCTTGGATCTTGGATATGTTTGTTAAAGAGTCTGTAAGATTAAAGAAGAGAGTTTGAACCAGGAAAGGCATGAAAGGACCAACCTAGCTCCATACATGGCCTCAACAAACAGCAAAATGCTAGTGTCCCATCTAAACTTAAGGCAGGGTTTGTTCACAGGGATTAAATCTTAGTGTTTCAGAGCAAACTTAGCATATAGAATGTATTATAAAACACTCCCTTTGTAGGAGGGGGAAGAATTGGGTCTCTGTTCAGCTAGTGACTGAAGGCTACAGAGGGAGAGACATAGAAGGTGAGCTCTTTTTTATAGGGTGCCCAGACTCCCCAGTGATATGAAGTGGAAACCTCTGATTTATTTAGAAAGTCAGTTTTGTCAAATGATGTTTTCCTGAGGCACACAGGTGTAGGGATGTCTTACTAAAGGAGACAGGTGAAAGAATGTTTTCTTGAAGCAGACACATGAAAGAACCCATGATGGAGTATAAATATGACCCCACAGAGTTGGAGAGGAGCATTGAGCATTGGTTTGTTTTGCTCTGCCTCACTATTCTTTGTTAATGATACACATATACTGTTTTGCCTTACATAGTATCTTAGTCAGGGTTTCTATTCCTGCACAAACATCATGACCAAGAAGCAAGTTGGGGAGGAAAGGGTTTATTCGGCTTACAGTTCATCACCAAAGGAAGTAAGGACTGGAACTCAAGCAGGCCAGGAAGCAGGAGCTGATGCAGAGGCCATGGAGGGATGTTACTTACTGGCTTGCTTTCCATGGCTTGCTCAGCTTGCCTTCTCATAGAACCCAAGACTATCAGCCCAGGAATGGCACCACCCACATGGGCCCTACCCCACTGATCACTAATTGAGAAAAATGCCTTACAGCTGGATCTCATGGAGTCATTTCCCCAACTGAAGCTCCTTTCTCTGTAATAACTCCAGCTTGTGTCGAGTTGGCAGACAAAACCAGCCAGTACACATAGCATTGTTGAGCCAGCTTGTGGTAATGATGCCATAGAGAGAAACTCGCTAAAGAACTTCTCATGAAGTTCCTGTGGCTTCTTGCTGCTTCTGCAGCCTTGCTTCAGGTTGGTTGGCAAACCTTGCAGTTTCTTCAGGATTGAACTATAGCTGCTGGTTCATGTGTAGTGTCTACTTGCTGAGGGGACTGGACTGCAGCTGCTGGTTTGTATCTGGTATTTGCTATGGAACTGAACTGCTGACAACAAAGACTGAGCTCACCCCACAAATAATTATTGCTAAACAGGTCCATGTCCTCCATCTCTTAACTTTTCTCTTCCACTACCTCTGGCCAGTGGTTGGCAAGAGAGAGGTTGAATGTTTATTAAAATAGACTGCAAAAGATTTATACCTACAATGATGAAGCCTATCAAAAGCAAGCAGGCAAGAAGAGCTTCCCACAGATAAAGCTGGAAAAACAGAGCAAAAAATCGAAGGATGGTACTGAGCCATAACACCAAGTACAAAAGAAATATCCATGCATCCATAACAATAAATATAAATGAACAAATAGAAGTGGTGAGGGGGTGGCAAATCTTTCTTACTCAAGAATTTCAAGTAGTATGTGTTCTATTATTCCATCCAGAAGATGGGGCTTAATCATGCTAACCCCATACCTCCAATAGGAGTTATATTTATAGGACACTTCTGGAAGCAAAGTATGAACAAAGGAAAATAGCAACATCAGGTAGAGAGATGCAGCCTGCATGCTCTGTAAATGGCTTGACACTAGTGTTACAAGTTGATAGCATGTTCCTCTTGATCTGCTGGAATACGGAGAGTGGACCACTGCTATGTGTTCTCCATTCCTACCCCTCCCCAAACACAGAATCTCAGCCTAACATAAAGAGAACATGGCAGAGACTCAAATATAGGGACTTCTTTTCTTTGTTGGTGTAGTGGTAGAACATTTGCTTAGGACTCAGAGGGCTCTAGGTTGGGTCTTCAGGAACATGGTGCTCCAGGTTGGATCCTGAACACTGGTGGGAAAATATGAGATGCAAGAGAAATCTGGAGTTAATGTACCATGTACCCATGTTTTCATTTTATTGAGCTTATGTAGCTCACACTGGCTTTGAACTTTCAATGTAGCCAAGGATGCCCTTTGAGATTCTGGGTCCTTCACCTCCCATTTTAATCTCATGGTCTTGAAAAGTGTACTGAAGTCATATAAGATGTGAAGAACGGGGCTGGGGAGACTTCTCAATGGTTAGAGCACTGGCTGTTCTTGCAAAGGACTTGAGTTCCAGCACCCACATAGCCTCTCACAACTGTCCCTAACTTGTTTCAGGGCATCTGATGCTGACTTCTGACTCTCTTGGGCATACATGTGGTACACAAACACAAATGCAGGCAAAATATACTTACACATAAAATATATCTTTTAAAAAGATGTTAAGGATAGATGAGAAAAGGTCAGTGGTATTTACTGTTCTACTATTGCAGCTTCTGTGGTTACTCCAAAATAAAAAGCATAGATAAACTTGGCAGTAAGACAGTAGGTCTTAGGATAAGGTATTCCTCTAAGGCCACTACTCAATTTGATGTATCCCAGATTAAAAGCAACTAGAGAATATGGACCTGTAGACTTAGAAAACCGAGCACCTCATAGTGTATGAGGGTTCCCACTCCAACTTTTCTAACTCTCTCTGGTTCTGCTTGATTCTGCTTTCTAACCTGCAGTTTGAAATGTATGGCACAGGATCTAATCCAAACTTAAGACAGTGACTACTAGCTCCAGAGAAGATGCGAATCTGAACAAGCCACTTTGGAAGACTTTGAAACTTTGCCTGATCAGTTCTTCCTTTAATGACACTTTGTCAAGCTGGACTTCAGAAGATTCATAGATATATTCTTCCCTGAGACTTGGAATATAGCAGCTCTGAAAGCCAGGGGCAGCCTCAGAGAAAGGCAGTGCCTGCAATGTACAGTGAAGTACCTATTATGACATACCTATTATGATGTCATGTGGAGAAGCTCTGCAGGCAGAGACTGTTGAGTTGAGTTTAGTTTAGTTTAGTTGGGCTTGAGTAATGGAGTCAATCTGGGTGCCAGCTATACCACTTCTGGACCATCTCAGCCTTATTCTACTTAGTTTATTGTTTGGTGGCATCTGGGTGTTGTTTTCTAGTTATCGCAGCCGAACACAGGTGGCATCCAGGACAGAGGTATGTGATAGCCACTCTCTTTCAAAACCCACTTCTCTCTATGCTGAATCCCTCTGGGTTAGTATAAATACTTAGCCTCTGAGTATCTGAGGGAATGAGCAGAGGGTAGATGAAGTTGAGACAATGTCCATAGATGTCTTTCTCTTAATTCATTTCAAGAAGCTTTAGGTACACACCTTTGATGTCAGCACTTGGGAGGCAGAGGCAGGAGGGTCTCTCTGAGTTCAAAGTCATCCTGGTCACCGTAGTGAGTTCTAGGACAGCAAAGACTACTGTTTCAAAAAGCCAAGAGAAGAAGAGGAAAGAAAAGAAAGAAGAAGAGAAAGAAAAAAGAATAGGAAAGAAGGAAAAGGAGAAAAAGGAAGGGGAGGACAGGAAGAGGAGGTGGTGGTAGTATTAGTAATAGCTTTAGGATTGTGTTATCAAAAAGACACTGAGGAAGAACATACACAATATTGAAGAAGTGCTGCCTAGGAACCTGAGCTGAAGGGAGACATTCAGACTGACATATATAAAACTTTGATTTGGTAAAACATTTGAGAAACTACAAAAAAAAAAAAAACCTGGTGAATTATGGAAATTTTTTCTTGATTTAATACAAAGATGACAGATGCCCACAGCCTCTGCATATCATACCCAAAGTCATAATCATGAAAGCAAGGAGATTAAAAACACAAGGATTGGAAAATAAATAATAAAGAATAACAGAAAATAAATTTAGATCATTGCTCATGCTAGGCAAAGCACTCTACCACTGAACTACATCTCTGGTCCATTTTTCCTTGATTTTTATTAAGGATAATTTCAGGCAGATTGGTAATGTACCTAGCATGTGCAAGGCCCTATGTTCTATTCTTAGTTTAAGGGGAGAAAAGGTGATCTGATGACTCAGCTCACTGACCTTTCATTCTGTTCCAACCCTTGCTCCATTATTTTGAAGCAAACCACAGATAATTTCATGATAAATATTTTAGTACATATAGTTTGAGATCCTGCCTCCACTCTGCAAAGAAGAAAAAGGAAAAGAAAAAGAATTCATCATAATATCATTATTACACCTAAAATTTATCAATAAAATGTGAACAGTTCCTTAATAACCCAAATATACATCAGTGTTTAAATTCCAATAGTCATGCAGTGACATGAATTATTATTTAGCCAGACTCAGTATCACATGTTGGTATTGAACAGCTTTTTTTTTTATGGTTTTTTGAGACAGGGTTTCTCTGTGTAGCTGTGGCTGTCCTGGAACTCACTTTGTAGACCAGGCTGGCCTTGAACTCAGAAATCTGCCTGCCTCTGCCTCCCCAGTGCTGGGATTAAAGGCGTGCACCACCACTCCTGGATGAACAGGTTATTTCTTGACACTCCTCTAGTCTACAGATTCTTTTTCTCCCCCTTCTATCTGTTCTATAATGTATTGGAGAAAAGGGTCATTGCTCTAGATTTCACAGCCAACATTTTGTTGATCAAACACCCATGCTGTGTAGCCATGTATATATGGGCAGTGCTAGTTGGACTTAGTGGCTTATCAAAGAAACAAATAAAACATAAAATTGGAAGGTGGACATTTGTGGGAGGTGAGGGAAAACCTGGAAAGGGAGGAGAATATGATTATACTTTATTGTATACATGCATACAATTTTAATTAGAAAAATTATAATAACCCCCCTTCATGTGATTTGACACATTCTAATGCTTCTTGGACTTCCTGTGAGTTGGGATTTCTCTAAAGCTCTTGTAGAAACACATTTGCCAGGGAAGCAGGTTGGGAAGTATAACCTTCAAAAGAGATTAACTGCCCCCTCCCACGCCCCCCACCCCCCCACGCCCCCCACGCCCCCCACGCCCCCACGCCCCCCACGCCTCCCACCGCCGCGTATTCTTCTGCCAATGCCGCCAATGGGAGCACAGGGCGAGCTGAGGGTTGAAAGGGAGCGGTTCGGGCTGAGTGGATGCGTCACCCTCTTGCCGTCTCCCTGTTGGAGCAGCACCTTCTTACTAAATCATGGGCTGAGGGGGGAACGGTCAGGTCTTAATTAGATTTTAGAATGAAGATTGTTCCAGCTTCCTCAATTAAAAATAGAAGCGAACCTACATTTGCATCTCATTAGTCTAACAGACACCCTCAACATTAATGGAGTCACAGGGATTTTGGAGTTCTGTACTTAGAATCTAGAACAGAGACCAGATTGTTCTCTCTCTCTCTCTCTCTCTCTCTCTCTCTCTCTCTCTCTCTCACACACACACACACACACACACACACACACACACACACACACTGGATCTCATAGCTCCTCTGAAATTCATAAACAAGCTCAGGTAAAAGTTAGTGTCATTGTCCTGAATCCAAAACATGCAGGAAAGGGCAGACTAGGAAAACGGCTACACTTTTTGTGCTTCACTCCTGTGGAAGAATTCTTTTCTCTTCGGGGAGTTCTGGTCTCTGCTCTTAAAGTCTTCAGCTGATTGGGTGATGCCCACTCACAGTATGGAAAGCAATCTGCTTTAAAGTGTACGGATTCTAAATGTTAATCATATGAAAGAATTACTGTCAAAGAAATGTTCTAGGCTAATATATGACCAAACTGGGTTCCATAGCCTAGCCACATTGACATAAGATTAACCAGTATAATTCTTTCTCTTCTTTAGGTTTATTTTTATTATTTTTTAAATTGTGTGTTTTTAATTGTGTATGTGTGTACTTGTATGTAAGAATATGAGCACAGGTGCCAGCAGAAGCCAGAGATGCCTGGATCCCCCTGGAACTAGAATTCCAGGCTATAATGAACCATCTGATAGATGCTAGAAATTGAACTCAGGTGCTCTGAAAAAGCAGTAGGTGCTGTTAACTGCTGAAACCATCTCTCTATGCCCTCCTCCTCCTCTTCTCTTTCTCCTCTCCTCCTCTTCCTCCTCCTCCTTCTCTTTCTTCTCCTCTTTCTCCTTCTCTTCCTCCTCCTCCTTCTCTTCCTTCTCCTTCTTCATTTGTAAAGAGTTTCATAATTTTAGTTTTTAGATTTAGGTGTTTACTCTATCTCAAAATCGTTTTTAAATATATGAAGGCCCAACTTCATTCATTTACATGTGGCCTTCCACATGTAAGTTCTGGCCAGCCCAAAGTAGGTGTACTGTGTTTATGCTTGAGGAAAAATTTCATTTGACATTAAATAATGGAGTAGCATCACTGTCTAATTCTAGATAAGCAGTTGTTTTCTTTTAGCACAGAGAACAGAATGTTATTCTGTTTTCTGGTGCCCAGTATTTCTAATAGCACACCAGTTCTTCACTTGGATATGATAACTCTTTTGTTTGGGTCAGGTTTTAGAACTCTCTTTCATTCTTGGTATTTTTGAATGTACTTAATTCAGCTATTTTGGGGGCTTCTGTTGTTGTAATACTGACATATCAATGTTTCTCAGTTCTCACAACTTTCTAGTTATTAAGTCAAAGAACAGACTGCTGCAAAGACTTTTTACAGATGAGGAGATATGTCAGTGGGTAAAGTACTTGCTTGCTTTGCAAGCATGAGGACCTGACTTTGCTCCCTACAGTTATGTAAGAGATCTGTGTTCAGTGGCACACGCTTGTAATCCCAGTACCAGGGGTAGGGGATAGAGACAGGTATTCTTGGGGCTCCCTGCCCAGCCAATTTAGACTTCCTGACAATCCCCAGACTAATGAAAGACCTTGTCTCAAAAACAAACAAACAAACAAACAAACCAGTGTGGATGGCACCTGAGGTTGACTTGGACCTTTGTGTACACATGCCCCATAAGCAGGTATACCTCTGCACATGTATCCTAACATGCACACACACACACACACACACACACACACACACACACACACACACACAAATGAACAGGTTTTACAGTCATGGAAAACTGAGCAGGCAGTGCTGAGTTCCCATATATTTCAGTGTTACTGATCTGCAAGTAAGTTCTCGCTACATTCTCCCCCACTTTCCTTCGGGGGCTCTCGTTACTGTCTCTTCTGTTTCTTGGCTCTATTTTACCTCTCCATCTACACACCATTCTTCAGATCTATCATCACATGGAAATTCTAAGTTGAACAGGAGAGATTTTCAAGATGTGCTTTCATTCAGTATCCCAGGCTGGCTGGGAACTTGGGAGATATCCTAAGCTGGCTTTGAACTCATAATCCTTTTATGTCTGCCTCCAGAGTGGAGTGTTTACAGGCATTGCAACACCACAATCTGGCCTTGTGGTGGATTTGAAGCCTAAGAGTCAAAGTATTCCCTTTACCTTTAATGATGGGACCATCAATCCAGACACTAAAATTAATGATCTGAAGGTGTTTGAGGACCTCTCATAATGTGAACTCAACACTATCGACAGTCTGCTAAGAGATAAATGTGCAGGCATACTTGTGAGGGAGCATCTAGACTGGGCTCACTGAGTTGGGAAAACCCACCCTAACCCTGGGCAGCATGGCTACATGGGCTTTGAACATTAGAAGTAAGAAATAGAAACTTTGAACACACAATCAGCCTGCAGTTAATAGTTTCTGGGGACACCCTTTAGTTTTTACACTTTTCAGTGTGAAGGCCACTTTCCTAGTATTTCCCAAGGGCTTGAAGTAAATGGTAAATTTGTCATTTGGAGCTTGTAAGTGAGCATGTCAGGGGATGTCTTCTGCTGGATTGAAAATGTTATAGCAAAGTGGTTAAGAGCACTTGCTGCTCTTGCAGAGGACCCAGGTTCAACTCCCAGCATTCACATGGTGGGTCACAACCGTCCGTAAACCTAGTTCCAGGGAATCTAACACCCTCTTCTAGACACAGCGAGCACCAGACATGCAAGTGGTATGCACACATACAAGCAAATACTCACATGAAAAAAAGTTATGTTATACTAAAAAATACATAATTATGGAATATAACAGTTTCTTTATGCAATGTGTAATAACTAAATCAAGATAGTTAATACATTTTTCACTTCAAGTTTTTTCATGTATATGATGAGAAATTTAGATCGATTCTTTTAGCAATTATGGTTTTCAAAAAAGTTTTCATTAATTAGTTCTTTGACCAAGGTGGTAAAGATTTTCTCTTTTATATTTTGTCTGTTGTAGTTTTTCACATTTGAATTCTTTAAACTTCACACTATTTTTCTTTTTTTCGAAAGCTTAATTTTTATTTTGTAAATTTGTGACAAAATTATACCAATTACAGTTTATTTTATGAATTAAATTTTTCCTTTTTTAAAAAATATTTTTATTAGGTATTTTCCTCATTTACATTTCCAATGTTATCCCAAAAGTCCCCCATACCCTCCCCCCACTCCCCTACCCACCCACTCCCATTTTTTGGCCCTGGCGTTCCCCTGTACTGGGGCATATAAAGTTTGCAAGTCCAATGGGCCTCTCTTTCCAGTGATGGCCAACTAGGCCATCTTTTGATACATATGCAGCTAGGGTCAAGAGCTCCAGGGTACTGGTTAGTTCATAATGTTGTTCCACCATTAGGGTTGCAAATCCCTTTAGCTCCTTGGGTACTTTCTCTAGCTCCTCCATTGGGGGCCCTGTGATCCATCCAATAGCTGACTGTTAGCATCCACTTATGTGTTTACTAGGCCACAGTGTAGTCTCACAAGAGACAGCTGTATCAGGGTCCTTTCAGCAAAATCTTGCTAGTGTATGTAATGGTGTAAGCGTTTGGAGACTGATTATGGGATGGATCCCTGGATATGGCAGTCTCTAGACGGTCCGACCTTTTGTCTCAGCTCCAAACTTTCTCTGTAACTCCTTCCATGGGTTTTTTGTTCCCAATTCTAAGAAGGGGCCAAGTGTCCACACTTTGGTCTTCGTTCTTCTTGAGTTTAATGTGTTTTGCAAATTGTAACTTATATCTTGGGTATTCTAAGTTTCTGGGCTAATATCCACTTATCAGTGAGTACATATCATTTGAGTTATTTTGTGATTGGGTTACCTCACTCAGGATAATGCCCTCCAGGTCCAACCATTTGCCTAGGAATTTCATAAATTCATTGTTTTTTTGTTTTGTTTTGTTTTTTTTCCATTTTTTATTAGGTATTTAGCTCATTTACATTTGCAATGCTATACCAAAAGTCCCCCATACCCACCCCCCCACTCCCCTACCCACCCACTCCACCTTTTTGGCCCTGGTGTTCCCCTGTACTGGGGCATATAAAGTTTGCAAGTCCAATGGGCCTCTTTTTCAAGTGATGGCCTATTAGGCCATCTTTTGATACATATGCAGCTAGAGACAAGAGCTCCGGGGTACTGGTTGCAGTTCCCTTTAGTTCCTTGGGTGCTTTCTCTAGTTCCTCCATTGGGGGCCCTGTGGTCCATTCAATAGCTGACTGTGGGCATCCACTTCTGTGTTGGCTAGGCCCTGGCATAGTCTCACAAGAGAAAGCTATATCTGGGTCCTTTCAGCAAAATCTTGCTAGTGTATGCAATGGTGTCAGCGTTTGGAAGCTGATCATGGGATGGATCTCTGGATATGGCAATCACTAGATGGTCCATCCTTTTGTCACACTTCCAAATTTTGTCTCTGTAACTCCTTCCATGGGTGTTTTGTTTCCGATTCTAAGAAGGGGCAAAGTGTCTACACTTTGGTCTTCGTTCTCTTGAGTTTAATGTGTTTAGCAAATTGTATCTTATATCTTAGGTATCCTAAGTTTCTGGGATAATATCCACTTATCAGTGAGTACATATTGTGAGAGTTCCATTGTGATTGGGTTACCTCATTCAGGATGATGCCCTCCAGGTCCATCCATTTCCCTAGGAATTTCATAAATTCATTCTTTTTAATAGCTGAGTAGTACTCCATTGTGTAAATGTACCACATTTTCTGTATCCATTCCTCTGTTGAGGGGCATCTGGGTTCTTTCCAGCTTCTGGCTATTATAAATAAGGCTGCTATGAACATAGTGGAGCATGTGTCCTTCTTACCGGTTGGGACATCTTCTGGATATATGCCCAGGAGAGGTATTGCGGGATCCTCCGGTAGTACTATGTCCAATTTTCTGAGGAACCGCCAGACTGATTTCCAGAGTGGTTGTATAAGCTTGCAATCCCACCAGCAATGGAAAAGTGTTCCTCTTTCTCCACATCCTCACCAACATCTGCTGTCACCTGAATTTTTGATCTTAGCCATTCTGACTGGTGTTAGGTGGAATCTCAGTGTTGTTTTGACTTTCATTTCCCTGATGATTAAGGATGTTGAACATTTTTTCAGGTGCTTCTCTGTCATTCGGTATTCCTCAGGTGAGAATTCTTTGTTCAGCTCTGAGCCCCATTTTTTAATGGGGTTATTTGATTTTCTGGAGTCCACCTTCTTGAGTTCTTTATATATATTGGATATTAGTCCCCTATCTGATTTGGGATAGGTAAAGATCCTTTCCCAATCTGTTGGTGGTCTTTTTGTCTTATTGACGGTGTCTTTTGCCTTGCAGAAGCTTTGCAATTTTATGAGGTCCCATTTATCAATTCTCAATCTTACAGCACAAGCCATTGCTGTTCTATTCAGGAATTTTTCCCCTGTACCCATATCTTCCAGGCTTTTCCCTACTTTCTCCTCTATAAGTTTCAGTGTCTCTGGTTTTATTTGGAGTTCCTTAATCCACTTAGATTTGACCTTAGTACAAGGGATAGGAATGGATCAATTCGCATTCTTCTACATGATAACCGCCAGTTGTTGCAGCACCATTTGTTGAAAATGCTGTCTTTTTTCCACTGGATGGTTTTAGCTCCCTTGTCAAAGATCAAGTGAGCATAGGTATGTGGTTCATCTCTGGGTCTTCAGTTCTGTTCCATTGGTCTACTTGTCTGTCGCTATACCAGTACCATGCAGTTTTTATCACAATTGCTCTGTAGTACAGCTTTAGGTCAGGCATGGTGATTCCACCAGAGGTTCTTTTATCGTTGAGAAGAGTTTTTGCTATCCTAGGTTTTTTGTTATTCCAGATGAATCTGCCAATTGCCCTTTCTAATTCGTTGAAGAATTGAGTTGGAATGTTGATGGGGATTTCAGTGAATCTGTAGATTGCTTTTGGCAAGATAGCTATTTTTACAATGTTGATCCTGCCAATCCATGAGCATGGGAGATCTTTCCATCTTCTGAGATCTTCTTTAATTTCTTTCTTCAGAGACTTGAAGTTCTTATCATACAGATCTTTCACTTCCTTAGATAGAGTCACGCCAAGGTATTTTATATTATTTGTGACTATTGAGAAGGGTGTTGTTTCCCTAATTTCTTTCTCAGCCTGTTTATTCTTTGTGTACAGAAAGGCCATTGACTTGTTTGAGTTAATTTTATATCCAGCTACTTCACTGAAGCTGTTTATCAGGCTTAGGAGTTCTCTGGTGGAATTTTTAGGCTCACTTATATATACTATCATATCATCTGCAAAAAGTGATATTTTGACTTTTTCCTTTCCAATTTGTATCCCCTTGATCTCCTTTTGTTGTCTAATTGCTCTGGCTAGGACTTCAAGTACAATGTTGAATAGGTAGGGAGAGAGTGGACAGCCTTGCCTAGTCCCCTGATTTTAGTGGGATTGCTTCCAGCTTCTCACCATTTACTTTGATGTTGGCTACTGGTTTACTGTAGACTGCTTTTATCATGGCTAGGTATGGGCCTCGAATTCCTGATCTTTCCAAGACTTTTATCATGAATGGGTGTTGGATTTTGTCAAATGGTTTCTCCACACCTAACGAGATGATCATGTGGTTTTTGTCTTTGAGTTTGTTTATATACTGGATTACGTTGATGTATTTCCGTATATTGAATCATCCCTGCATCCCTGGGATGAAACCTACTTGGTCAGGATGGATGATTGTTTTGATGTGTTCTTGGATTCTGTTAGCGAGAACTTTATTGAGGATTTTTGCATCGATATTCATAAGGGAAATTGGTCTGAAGTTCTCTATCTTTGTTGGGTCTTTTTGTGGTTTAGGTATCAGAGTAATTGTGGCTTCATAGAATGAGTTGGGTAGAGCACCTTCTGTTTCTATTTTGTGAAATAGTTTGTGCAGAACTGGAATTAGATCTTCTTTGAAGGTCTGATAGAACTCTGCACTAAACCCATCTGGTCCTGGGCTTTTTTTGGCTGGGAGACTATTAATAACTGCTTCTATTTCTTTAGGGGATATAAGACTGTTTAGATCGATAACCTGATCTTGATTTAACTTTGGTACCTGGTATCTGTCTAGAAACTTGTCCATTTCATCCAGGTTCTCCAGTTTTGTTGAGTATAGCCTTTTGTAGAAGGATCTGGTGGTGTTTTGGATTTCTTCAGGATCTGTTGTTATGTCTCCCTTTTCATTTCTGATTTTGTTAATTAGGATGCTTTCTCTGTGCCCTCTAGTGAGTCTGGCTAAGGGTTTATCTATCTTGTTGATTTTCTCAAAGAACCAGCTCCTCATTTGGTTGATTCTTTGAATAGTTCTTCTTGTTTCCACTTGGTTGATTTCACCCCTGAGTTTGATTATTTCCTGCCATCTACTACTCTTGGGTGAATACCCTTCCTTTTGTTCTAGAGCGTTTAGGTGTGTTGTCAAGCTGCTAATGTGTGCTCTTTCTAGTTTCTTTTTGGAGGCATTCAGAGCTATGAGTTTTCCTCTTAGAAATGCTTTCATTGTGTCCTATAAGTTTGGGTATGTTGTGGCTTCATTTTCATTAAACTCCAAAAAGTCCTTAATTTCTTTCTTTATTCCTTCCTTGACCAAGGTATCATTGAGAAGAGTGTTGTTCAGTTTCCACGTGAATGTTGGCTTTCTATTGTTTATTTTGTTATTGAAGATCAGCCTTAGTCCATGGTGATCTGATAGGATGCATGGGACAATTTCAATATTTTAGTATAAGTTGAGGCTTGTTTTGTGACCAATTATATGGTCAGTTTTGGAGAAGGTACCATGAGTTGCTGAGAAGAAGGTATATCTTTTTGTTTTAGGATAAAATGTTCTGTAGATATCTGTTAGAACCATTTGTTTCATAACTTCTGTTAGTTTCACTGTGTCCCTGTTTAGTTTCTGTTTCCATGATCTGTCCATTGGTGAAAGTGGTGTGTTGAAGTCTCCCACTATTATTGTGTGAGGTGCAATGTGTGCTTTCAGCTTTACTAAAGTTTCTTTAATGAATGTGGCTTCCCTTGTATTTGGAGCATAGATATTCAGGATTGATAGTTCCTCTTGGAGGATTTTACCTTTGATGAGTATGAAGTGCCCCTCCTTGTCTTTTTTGATGACCTTGGGTTGGAAGTTGATTTTCTTAGATATTAGAATGGCTACTCCAGCTTGTTTCTTCATACCATTTGCTTGGAAAATTGTTTTCCAGCCTTTCATTCTGAGGTAGTGTCTATCTTTTTCTCTGAGATGAGTTTCCTGTAAGCAGCAAAATGTTGGGTCCTGTTTGTGTAGCCATTTTGTTAGTCTATGTCTTTTTATTGGGGAATTGAGTCCATTGATATTAAGAGATATTAAGGAAAAGTAATTGTTGCTTCCTATTATTTTTGTTGTTAAAGTTGGCATTCTGTTCTTGTGGCTGTCTTCTTTTAGGTTTGTTGAGGGATTACCTTCTTGCTTTTTCTAGGACATGGTTTCCGTCCTTGTATTGTTTTTTTTCTGTTATTATCCTTTGAAGGGCTGGATTCGTGGAAAGATAATGTGTGAATTTGGTTTTGTCATGGAATACTTTGGTTTCTCCATCTATGGTAATTGAGAATTTGGCCGGGCATAGTAGCCTGGGCTGGCATTTGTGTTCTCTTAGTGTCTGTATAACATCTGTCCAGGCTCTTCTGGCTTTCATAGTCTCTGGTGAAAAATCTGGTGTAATTCTGATAGGCTTGCCTTTATATGTTACTCGACCTTTTTCCCTTACTGCTTTTAATAGTCTATCTTTATTTAGTGCATTTGTTGTTCTGATTATTATGTGTTGGGAGGAATTTCTTTTCTGGTCCAGTCTATTAGGAGTTCTGTGGGCTTCTTGTATGTTCATGGGCATCTCTTTCTTTAGGTTTGGGAAGTTTTTTTCTATAATTTTGTTGAAGATATTTGCCTGTCTTTTGAGTTGAAAATCTTCATTCTCATCTACTCCTATTATCCGTAGGTTTGGTCTTCTCATTGTGTCCTGGATTTCCTGGATGTTTTGAGTTAGGATCTTTTTGCATTTTGCATTTTCTTTGATTGTTGTGCCCATGTTCTCTATGGAATCTTCTGCACCTGAGATTCTCTCTTCCATCTCTTGTATTCTGTTGCTGATGCTCACATCTATGGTTCCAGATTTCTTTCCTAGGTTTTCTATCTCCAGCGTTGCCTCACTTTGGGTTTTCTTTATTGTGTCTACTTCCCTTTTTAGGTCTTGGATGGTTTTATTCAATTCCATCACCTGTTTGGTTATGTTTTCCTGTAATTCTTTAAGGGATTTTTGTGCTTCCTCTTTAATGTCTTCTACCTGTTTAGCAGTGTTCTCCTGTATTTCTTTAAGTGAGTTATTAAAGTCCTTCTTGATGTCCTCTACCATCATCATGAGATATGCTTTTAAATCCGCGTCTAGCTTTCCGGGTGTGTTGGGATGCCCTGGACTGGGTGAAATGGGAGTGCTGGGTTCTGATGATGGTGAGTGGTCTTGGTTTCTGTTGTAAGATTCTTACGTTTACCTTTCGCCACCTGGTAATCTCTGGAGTTAGTTGTTATAGTTGTCTCTGTTTAGAGATTGTTCCTCTGGTGATTCTGTTACCCTCTATCAGCAGACCTGGGAGACTAGCTCTCTCCTCTGAGTTTCAGTGTTCAGAGCACTCTCTGCAGGCAAGCTCTCCTCTTACAGGGAAGGTGCACAGATATCTGGTGTTCGGACCTCCCTCCTAGCCGAAGATGAAGGCCCAAAACAGGACCTTTCCCAGAAGCTGTGTTGCTTTGCCCTCTCACAGAAGCTGTTAGCTTCTGTAGTCCACACTCTCACCTGTGCAGACTACTTTCCGCGGAGTCTCAGAACCAAGATGTCTTCCGCCGATGCTGAGGCAAAGCCCTCCAGGGCTGGGCGGACACCTGTCCTCATGCCGGGAAGGTGGCCAGATGTCTGGAGCCTGAAAGGGTGCTGCTTCAGAAGCTCTGTGGCTCCCGCCTGTCTCAGAAGCTGTTAGCTTCTGTAGTGCACACTCTCACCTGTACTGACTCAATTTTTTCCTTTTTTATTAGATATTTTCATTATTTACATTTCAAATGTTATCCCCTTTCCTAGTTTCCCCTCTGAAAATCCCCTTCCCTCTCCCCACCTCCCCCAGCTCTCCAACCCACCTACTCCTACTTCCTGGTCTTGGCATTGCCTATACTGGGGCATAGAATCTTCACAGGACCAAGGGCCTCTCCTCCCAATGATGACCGACTGGGCTATCCTTTGATACATATGCAGCTAGAGCCATGAGTCCCACCATGTGTTTTCTTTGGTTGGTGGTTTAGTCTCAGGGAGCTCTGATGGTACTGGTTAGTTCATATTGTTATTTCTCCTATAGGGCCACAAACCCCTTCAGCTCCTTGAATGCTTTCTCTAGCTCCGTCATTAGGGACCCTGCACTTCATTCAGTGGATGGCTGTGAGCATCTACTTCTCTATTTGTCAGGCACTAGCAGAGCTTCTCAGGAGACAGTTTTATCAGGCTCCTGTCCGCCAGCTCTTGTTGGCATCTGCAGTAGTGTCTGAGTTTGGTGGTTGTTTATGGGATGGAACCCCAGGAGGGGCAGTTTCTGGGTGGTCATTCCTTCAGTCTCTGCTCCGAACTTTTATCCTGACACTTTTATTCTTTTATATTAATCCTGATAATCCATGAGCATGGGAGACCTTTCCATCTTCTGAGATCTTCGATTTCTTTCTTCAGAGACTTGAAGTTCTTATCATACAGATCTTTCACTTCCTTAGTTAGAGTCACACCAAGCTATTTTATATTATTTGTGACTATTGTGAAGGGTGCTGTTTCCCTAATTTCTTTCTCAGCCTGTTTATCCTTTGTGTAGAGGAAGGCCACTGATTTGTTTGAGTTGATTTTATATCCAGCTACTTCACTGAAGCTGTTTATCAGGTTTAGGAGTTCTCTGGTGGAATTTTTGGGGTCAGTTATGTATACTATCATATCATCTGCAAATAGGGTTATTTTGACTTCTTCATAAGAGAGCATCAGATCCTCTGAAACTGGAGATACAGTTATAAGCCACCATATGGGTTCTGGGAACCGAGCCTAGGTCCTCTGCAAGAGCAGCCAGTCAGTGCCCTTAACTGTTGAACCATCTCTCCAGCCCCCTCACATTTGAATTCTTAATTCACTCAGAGTCCATCTCTGAATCCCATATTAAGAAAGCATCCACATTATCTCATTATTAATTGCCATCATCTTAGTTTCTTTTCTGTTGCTGTGACAGAACAACCTCACAAAAGTCACTTCATTGGGGAAGGGTTCATTTCAGCTCTCAGTCATTCAGAATTATGGTCCATCCCCCCACCATGTGGGGAGAAGAAGCCATAACCTTAGGAACTTCTTAAGGTAGTGATTCACTGTACATCTGCAGTAAAGAAGCAGAGAGCAATAATGAGTCCAAGCTGCTGCTCACATCTGTTTCCCCTCAGACACCGTTTAGGATCCCAGTCATAGAATGGTGCCACCCAGAGGCACCTCGAGTCGGTTATGCAGACAGTTCCCTGCAGGCATGCTCAGAGGCTCATCTCCAAATGATTCTGGACTTTGACAAGTTGACATTTGTCATCATAGCGGTGCATGCAAGTGTTCTCTTGCTGCTCTGTGGCGCTCTCTTCTTAAGCTGTCCTATTGTCACATGTAAGTGAACTTGTCTCAGAGCTGGTGTTTTGTTTTGTTTAGAGACAGGCTCTCTTTTTGTAGCCCTGGGTGTCCTAGAACTAATTATTTAGACCAGGCTGGCCTTCAGTGCACAGAAATCCTCTTCCTCCTGATATTTGGGACCCTTTAAAAATTTAATCCCACCTGCCTGTTCCTGTTATTAACTATGCTTTTGTAGCTATTTGAATTTTTGGTCCTGCAAGTCTCTCCCTCTCTTCTTATTCTCCATTAAGAAGGCCTCAAAGTAGAATTTAACTTGGGGAGGACTGACATTTTTTATGTTAAAATCTTCCCAGCCAAGAGTCTTGGATATCTGTCCAATTATGCAGATTATTATATATATATATCCTGTGTTAAATGTTTATAATTTTATATATAAGGCCTTCTGTATTATTTATTAATTCAATACTTTGATATTTATACTTTTTATTAGTATAAAGAATATATTTTATTACTTTAACTGTTATACAGCTTTTACTGAAGTTAAAAGGCTGTATGTGTGTGTGTGTGTGTGTGTGTGTTGTCTTGTTTTAGTTTTTGAGATAAGATCCTGCTTTATAGCCCCGACTAGGCTGGTGCTCACTGCTCACTACATAGTTTATCACAAACCTGTGACAATACTCCTCCTTAGCTCAAGTGTTGTTATTTCAGGCATGTGCCTCTAGATTCAGAAGCTATTAATATTTATAAGTTGTTTTGGATTCATAAATTTGGTGAAGTATACTGTATGCACTATACATAGCTTGGTTTGGTAGGGTTTGCCTGGAATCTCAGCACTTGGGAGGCAGAGGCAGGAAGATCAGGAGTTCAAGTTCATGTTCAGCTAAATAAGAAGACCAAAGCAGCCAAAGCTATATGAATCCTTATTTCAATATAGCAACAAAGGCAGGGCAGAGTGGCCCATGCCAGTAGCTTGTGCTGGAAGGCAGGCAGAAAGATCAGGAATTCAAGGTCACCTTCAGCTGATTAACAAACTTGGGGCCAACCTGGGCTACATGAGTCCTTGTCTCAAAAACACAAATCAAACAATATGTATGTGTGCATATATTAGATTTGTTGGAAATGTCTATTACCATCACTTTTATAGCCATTGGTTTAATCAAGTAGTGTATGTCTTCGTAAATTCTGGTCACTTACATTGCATTGAGGAGTAGACTTTCCACACTTATGGGACATTTCAGTGAAAACATATTCTGAGCTCGTTCTTCCTCACCTGATGAGCAGGCATTTTATAGCCACCATTGGCCTAAATAACCATCAGAGAAAGAAGGGGGGGGGGAGAGAGGAGGGAGGGAGACATAAATAGATTTCGAGTAGCAGATCACTGTAGGGAAATATGTATAAAATAGTAAATTATGGCTGGATTCAAAGAAGCCAAGACAGAAGAGAGCTCTTAAAGTCAAAGAGTGAGAAGTTGGGACTGGAGATATGGCTCAGAGGTTAAGAGCACTGGCTGCTCTTCTAAAGGACCTGGGTTCAATTCCCAGCAACTACATGACAGCTCACAGCTGCCTGTAACTCCAGCTCCAAGGAATTCAACTCCTTCACACAGGCACACATGCAAGCAAAACACCCATGCACATAAACACACAGGCACACATGCACGCAAAACACCCATGCACATAAACACACAGGCACACATGCAAGCAAAGCACCCATGCACATAAACACACAGGCACACATGCAAGCAAAACACCCATGCACATAAAATAAAAATAAATGAAAACTTTAATAAGAGTATATATTTTTAAAAGAATGAGAATTTTATGTAGGCTGTTTGGATTCAAAATTCATGGATCTGAAGCACAAGTTTGCATCAGTAAGAGCTGTCACTAGGCAGATATTCTGTTAGGAGCATCTTGACTGTAAGGTTGCAGTTTTAGAGAACATAAAGATAAACCTGTGTACATACTGAGGCATACAACACACATGTGATTCATGAAGAATAGTGGTTCTCAACTTTCCTAATGCTGCAACACTTTAATCAAGTTCTTCACGCTCTGGTGACCCCCAACCATAAAATTGTTTTGCATCATAGTATAAATAAACTGTTTTCTGATGGTATTAGGTGACACCTGTGAAATGGTCCTTTGACCCCCAAGAGAGTCATGAACCACAGGTTCAGAACCACTGATGTAGAAGGACTCTCCTGTGATACATGTAGTCTTTGGAACTGTATTTATCTCCACCAGTCAGAAATCTAACAGGAGTAATTTTATCTCTGTATCAGCATCTTCTTGACTGTGTCCTCTGATTATGTGGCACTCTAAGAATCTTGATTTTCTTTTTTTTTTTAAATGAGATTTTTATGTGGGACATTTCTTTGTCCCAACACTGTTACCAACACATTTTTTTTAACAGTCTGACAGTGAAATGAGTTAGGACCTCAACGTAGCCTCTAAATTTTCACTGTTGCTTTCAGTGTTTCCAGTAGGGTCTCTCTCTCTCTCTCTCTCTCTCTCTCTCTCTCTCTCTCTCTCTCTCTCTCTCTCTCTCTCTCTCTCCAATCATTTCAACCAGAACCTTGTAAAAGGACTTCTTTGAGATTCTATAAATAACAACTCAGGAAACATAGGTTCAGGAGCCTTTGAGTCCATGTTCTAAAGAAAGCAGAGAAAAGTGGAGTTTGTATGGGCAAGCAGTTCTGGCTGTGGAGTGCTGGGGAGGAACAGGATTCATGTGACCAATAGAAGACAAAAGAAAAGCATCTACACACCTAGTAAAATGTCCATAAAACAGGAGCCAAATACCTACATATATGTGTCCCAAGTCTCTAGTCATCTGGTTTGTTTCAGATGTCCACAGTACAGGGTAGAGGTGAGCAAGTTCCCTAAGCAGCAGCATGGGACAAGAAGAGGTTCCATCAGTAGCTTCTTGAACTCCATTTTGAAAAATATTCAACTGAAATTTTATTCTAACCTTTTCACAGAGGATAAAGTCTACATTTTAAAAACATGCAGGGTTCTATCCAGTATCTGTAGTTATTTCATCATGAGGGTGTTTCCAGATTACTCAGGTCTGCAATATTTGTAGATCGTGTGGAGATATAGATGCAGAAGGATCATAGGTAGACATATTAACTGAGATTTCACCACCAGTTTTCTTTTGCTTTGTATCTTTACTTTATGGTTCCAGCACAAACAGATGTTATTAAATAATGCATGATTAAGCAAGCATAAAATAAGTTTTAAAAAAAAATCTATCAAAACTACCACTAGATTATTTAGCTCTGTGTTACTAAATCATAGACATACCAAATGCTCCAGAATTGTCGTCTAGGCTCTTTAGACATTGATGCCCTGACGCAAAAGGGAGGAGTGTATATTTGCTTTATTTTAATGGTGACAAATGTCATTAGTACTCTTAAACTGACTAATGGCATTGCTGCAAAGTCCCAGAGTTTACTACTTTCTAGGAAGACATTACGGAATAGAATTGAACTTCTACCACCAAGCTTCCCCTGCTTCTCACCTTCTCAGCCCCATCTCCCACACCTCAGCAAAAGTTCACCTGAAAATTGTAGCAGAGCTCCAGACCTTAGCACAACTCACTCCATGATGGAAGTACCACTCAGCACATAGATAACACCACCTACCAAAACTAAAACAAAGGCCCAACCCATCAAAGTCCATAGTTCTGGGAGTCTCAAAATGTACTAGTCTCACTTTTTGGCTTCTGCTTCTGGCTAATTGTTCTTGTTAACTGAAGTATGTCAACACAGAACATGGTTTTCGTGCTTAAAAGGTCATCCTGAAAAAGGCTTGGGGTTACACTTGGATCCTGAACATCCATTGTAGTTGCTGGGTGGCGAATAAAGACTTTTTGTTGGCATAAAGCTATGTCCATCCAGTCTTCTCTGGTGAATTCCTCACAACAAAAATTACAATATGTCATTTTCAGTGATGTCTTGCTTGCTTATAATGTTCTTTTTCACCCAGAAATCAGCTGACTCTATGAGATCTATCACAAATAGAAATTTGTGGAAAAACTATTCTACTCTGTCTAAGGAAATTAATCTGACAAGGTAAGCAGAGTCTGTCTTCAGACTGTCCTACTGACTGTTCATGTCAACTTGATACAAGATAGAATCATTTTGGAAGAGGGACCCTCAATTGCTCCTTCCAGATTGCCCTGTAGGCAAGTCTGTGATGCATTTCCTTAATTGATGATTGATGTGGGAACATCCAGCTCACTGTGGGTGGTGCCACTCCAGGCTGGTGGTCACAGGTGACATAAGAAGGCAGGGTGAGCAAGCTATGAAAGCAAATCAGTAAAGTCTCTGCATCAGCTCCTGCCTCATGGATCCTGCCCTGAGTTCCTACCCTGATTTCCCTCTGCAATGGAGTATGACTTGAAAATTGGAAGGTGAAACTAACCCTTTACCTGCAAGCATTTTATGGTCATGGTGTTTCATCACAATAGAAACCCTAACCTCGACATTACCTTAATTATAAGTGCTAGAAGTATAAAATACCTGGTACTTTTACTTCATTTACTTTGAGAGCAATTGTCTCGTTCCTAAATTAACTTTCTATTCTTATTGGTTAGCTTACTGGTACGTTGATATCACTTCAGTTCCACTAACCTATCCTGCTGTGTCCAGTATTTCAGGTCTTCCTATGGGCTGGACCCAGGACTATATATTCTCAATAGAAAAGAGCCTTGAACAGATCTTCCAACATCTGGAAAATGCAAGGTCAGGAAACAGAGTTTCTGGGTAGAGGGTAGAGAAATATTTAAAATAAAAGAAAGGAAGGAAGAAGAGTAAAAGGGGGAGGGAAAAGAAAAAATTGAATATAAACAACTAATTTTTGAGATTTATTTATATTTTATGTGTATGAGAGTTTTGCATGCACGTATGTCTGGGCACTACATGTATGCCTGGTGCCCTCAGAGGCCAGAATAGGGTATGTGATTCCCTGGAACTGGAGTTCCTGATGTTTGTGAACAACCATGTGGGTGCTAAGAATCAAACCTGTGTCTTCTGGAAGAGCAGTCACTGCTCTTAACTACTGACCCATCTCTCTAACCCTCAAAGCAGTGAAGTTGGTTTCTTTCTTTTTTTTTAATTAAAAATACATTTATTTATTTATTTATAACTTTTTTTTGTACGTGTATGTACATGTATGCCACATGTTTGCAGAGGTCAGAGGGCAAGTCACAGGAGTCAGTTCTCTAACATGTAGATCTTAAGTATTGAATTGAACTCAGGTCATCCAGCTTAATGGCAAGATTAATGGGAACTTGTGTGTGTGTGTGTGTGTGTGTGTGTGTGTGTGTGTGTGTGTGTGTGTGTAAAACTTATGTGTTAT